>NC_054537.1:62075810-62426644 GCF_017654505.1 Polyodon spathula
CTAGTCCAGAATGCCACTGCCAGGATCCTTACCAGATGTAAAAAAAATGTGATCACATCACTCCCGTCTTGCCCAGCTGCACTGGCTACCTGTAAAGTTTTCATTTTCAAAACTCTCCTGCTCAACTCTGGCCTACTTGTCATCCCCAAGCAAAAGTGCACTACACTTAGAGAACGCTCGTTTAGCTTCATAGCTCAGACTTTTTGGAACTCTCTCTCAGCTTGGGTGTGATGCTCCTACCATCGGTCGCTTTAAATCAACTCTCAAGACCCACCTGTTCTCTTTTGCTATCCATGCTCTTTAAGCCTGATATCTGCTATTAGCTGTTGTGTAGCTGCTATTATTTCACATATTATGTTACTATCACATATTATGCGCTTTCCATTGTATTAAATATACTCTTTCATGTACTATGCTACTATCCTGTATTATGCATTCCTCTGTATTTAAAGTATTATGGATTTTCTTGTTGTTATTGCATCTTATAATACAAAGATAGTACACAACAATTCTTATGGAATTTTTGTAATTTTTTTTGTGTACATGTACATGTATAATTATATATATATATATATATATATATATATATATATACACATACACATACATACACACACACACACACACACACACACACACACATACATATATATATATATATATATATATATATATATATATATATATATATATATATATATATATTTAATTAATTAGGTTATTTGCATTTGGAAGGAGAATTTCTCTGGTTAAAAGAAAACTGCATGGAAACCCATCATAACCCGAAGGGTAATGCCAAAATAGCGTGACAAAAAGGTGAGACTTATTTTGCTTTTTCCCTGGAAACCTGGCCAATGTTATTATATGCTAAATCATATTCTTCTTGAAGTAGAAGAAAAGCATAATAATTGAAGGAATATTTATGCTTCATAGGTAAATTGATCTGTCAGTTTGTTCCACACTGCTATAATGGTTGCTACAGTAGATGTGTGAAATGAATGGGTGGTGAAGAAGAATTTATGAATGATGCAGAATTTCATTAGGCAATGAAAACAAAGATTCTTTCCAGAGCAGAGACCTAGCTGTTTTTATTTTACATTACTTTTAATCGTGGAACAGATTATATTCTGAAACAATACTTTTTGCACTATAGAAAGCTCTGAGCCGTTATTATTTACAACTGTGGTTATATTACAGTATTACATGCAGCTATATGAATGTAGTAACTTAAAGATTATTTATGCAAGGATTCAGCACCTGGTATTTAGATAACTGTTTATTTTCTTTATCATATTCTGGAGATGCCATTGTTTTCCCCCCTTATGTTGAATGATACAAATAACTAAGCACAAGCAGGGTAAAAGAAATTACTACAGCGATACCTGATCTGATGACAGGAACGGCAGTGTTAAGGCTGTGGAGACAATAATAAATTAGTCTCTGCTATGGAAAAATCAGTGTGTTGGAAAATTAATGCAGAGAGCCGTGGGGACTGGAAATGGCCTTTCCCCATGGGTGGAATGTGTTCAGATAACCGGATGGCCTATTAGAGTTCACATCAGTCATTTACAACTGCTGCACATGTCGGGCCCAGACCACGCAGCACAATATTCAACGTCAATAGCTTAATAGCATTGCTTGATAATTTATCACTGAACAGCACTTATATACTGTATGACTTCCATACATGGAAAAAAGTTATGTTACAAGACTTGTATTATTACAACAGCAAAGCAGATATTTACATTAAAATACCTTTATCAGTAGTAGTATGAGAGTAAATGTGCAGAACCTTAAAGAAAATTATTTTGAACTAAAATAAAGCATAGTGTACCTATTAACACTCCAATCAGCTTATTGTAATGAATCTCTGATGACATTAGGAGAAGACAAAGCTTCTGAGGTCTGTGGTTCAACCTTGGTCTATCCGATTCAATGGGCTGAAATGCACATTCTCCTCCATGCGATTGATGACTTAATAATACTGATATCAGCATAAGACTTCTCGACTACAGAGCTTGCTCTTTAGTTGAAGGGCAAGATGTTTATTTTGGAACCGCAAGGTTTGTGGTTTGTTTCCAGTCCTTGCCTTTTCATTGATATGAAATAGGTTTAGAGGCCAATGCATTACACTACCAGTAAACAAACAAAGAAATCAATACATGGTTAAAATTCAAAGTCATGTCTTTGGCAAAAAAAAAAAAAAAATTCAAACTTACATTCATACTTTGTTGAGTAAAGTTTTCTAACAAAAATGTATTCCTACTGACTATCACTAAATACATTAAAACTTTAATGGAAAGATCACAAAAGAACAAGTAAACAAGTTATAGGGTGACAACTAAGATCAGCCACCATCTTGATCACTAACATACAACCGATCATTAGATAGCTATCTGTGCATATTCTAAACTAAGAGATAATAAAACAGCATGTACAGTAATTATCTGACTTGATCTGACAGCATGTATCAATTTGCCAACAGATTTAGTGCTACCTATTCAGCCATTTCTTTGTCAATCAAGATGCACAGCTTGTAACTGCTGGAAACTGAAAACCATGATGCCGAGACTGATATTCAAAGCAGGACATTCTAGTTTATAAAGATTACAGCAGGGTAACAGCAAAGTGTGTTGAAATGATAGCTACCGTCTGGATTTCAGGTCTGTGATGTGCTTTCCAGTACATCAAGCATGATACTTTCTGTTTGAAAGCATTAGAGCAACATTTTCTCCACTAAATTCAGTTAACCTTTTGACTGATGGGACAGTGGTCTGTATTTAGCATGAAATCTAAAAAAAATCCTACGAAATATGCTTGCTAACCGGGAAAAGGCTGGAAGTAAACCAACAACCACTCACATCGCAAGCAAGCTTAACCACTATGTAAAAGAGCCAGACTGTCTGCAGGTGTGGTTATAGAGCAACTCTGACCGTTACTATGACACTTATCTTATTTTCATTTAAATAACAGACTTTAACCTTTTAAGGACCGTGATAGTGTAAACACATACTGAAGTGTCATTATGGGACCGTGATCAGGTAAACACAATAAAAAAAATGCACTTCATTTCTTTGGCTTATTGGACCACCATACTTTGCAATACAGCTTGTAAACACATATCAGTGGATAAGATTTCCAAGCATTTGAGTATCACACTTTCAACTATTGTTTCTATTATCAAGAAGTACAAGTACATACCTACTGTCAAGCATGGAGGTGGTAATATCCTTCAATACATGGTCAAATGGATTCCATAGCATACCAAAAAATATTGCCCAATCATCTGAAACCCTTCGCTACAAAACCTGGTTTAAAGCGCAACTGGATGTTCCAACATGACAACGATCCAAAGCACACATCAAAATCTACTTCAGAATGATTAAAGAAGAATAAAATCAAGGTTCTGAAACGGCTTAGTCAAAGTCCCGATCTAAATCTGATTGAGAATCTTTGGTATGTGTTGAAAAATGCTGTGCACCAGGGAAGTCCTCGGAATTTGAATGAACTGGAACAATTTTGTGTTGAAAAAGTTAAAAAATCACTAAAGAATCATGTTAAAAGCTCATAGACAAATGTGCCTCAACTAGCTATTAATTTAATTTTCCTGGTCAGGGTATGAATACTTTTGAATTAGAATTTTTGGAGTTTTGCAAAAAAAAACTTGCTGAAATAAATAATTTGCATGTTGTTTGTCTTATCTGAGGATGGCTGTCTATGGTTGCTTGTGTTGCCTTGCCCCTTCCACTGATTGTAAAGCATTTTTATTCACAAGGGTATAATTGTAAGAGGTTGGGAGGGAATGCAGCGCTAATGTTAAAAACCCTAAATTCACATTTCCCTACTTTTGTCGTTTTAAACATCAACCCTAACTAATGCACTAACAAAGTCTTTTGCAAAGAATTTCCATCATTTTTGAGAATATATTTATAGCTAGAAAGCCTGTATATTTTATTATAAAACACTAGAAATAAAAGTGACTATATTTGTAAACATGATTAAGCACGTCACAGGTTTACATATAATACACAATTCACTTTTCTTCACCTATTCATACAAAGTGTTTAGCTTTTCAATACTTCAGCATGTTTAAATTATAATCACTATATAGATTAATTTGTGTTTAGAAAATAAACATCAAGATGTGTTTATTATCTGTTGTCTGAAGGCATTTCAATTATTTATTTTCTACAGTAAGTAGTTCTCTAGATACAGTTTAAACATGTGTGTTAGTGCTATTCATAAGAGTAGGTAAAGACGGACACTCCATACGCCCCCATATTCTGATACTCTTTATAAAGAATATTGCAACCACGTTTCATCATAAATAGAAAATAGGTTCTCCAGATACAGTTTAAACACCGAATATTTGCGTTATTTATAAGAGTATGTAAAGACGGACAGACAGAATCCATATACCTCCATATTATGATACTCTTAATAAGGAATATTGTAACCACGTTTCATCACAGTCAGAGAAATAGTTCTCTAAAAACAGCTCCCAGTGTTTCACAATCCAGTCCTTGAGACACACTAACGGTCCAGCCAGCACATAATAATTTATTTTAAACTCTGCACTGCTTCATGTTCTATTTAAAACAGTCACATGTTCAGAGAGCTAAACAGACTTTGGGAATTATGTGTGTGCAGCACCAGTCTACTATTTTTCCTCCTTTTCTGTGTACCTGCTGTGTGTTTTTATATTGAGCTTTGCTGTGTTGTTTGTTGTTGTTGCTGCTGTGCTATGTAATGTACAGCGCTTTGAGATGCTCTGCATTAAGGTGCTATATAAATGAAAGATTATTATTAGTCGTAGTAGTACTGTGCAGTATTTCATGATTATGCTAATGATTACCCACATGTCTAGAGTGTCTGGAATGAGCGTTCAAAATTGTGAAACTGCAAAGGATGTTCGCCTCCCGAACAAAGAATTTTTTTCTGACAAAAGAAGATTAGACCCTTGTGAATGAGAATACTTTGTTGTGTGGCCAATCACTTTTTCAAGATCAAACATCTAACTGCAAGAGCTGTACTGAGCATGCTCAGAACCAACATTTAAAACCCTTATAACTTAGGAACAGATTCATATTTTTTTTCACAAAACTGGAAAAAAGCACTATACTGGGCTTGTACTCTAAAACTGCCAAACAAAAAATCCAAACAATTTGAAGGAGCTACAGAGGTTAATGGCTGGGAGTGGAGTAATGGTGCACCAGTCAACCATATCAATAGCTCTGCATAACACTGGCCTGTATGGGAGGGTGGCAAGAAAGAAGCCGTTACTAAAAAAGTACCATCTGAAAGCACGTCTGGAGTTTGCCAGAAAGCATAAGAGTGAACCAGCTGCGATGTGGGAAAAGGTTTTGTGGTCAGATGAGACCAACATAGAGCTTTTTGGCCATAACTCAAAGCGCTATGTATGGCGCAAACCTAACACTGCCCATGCCTCAAGACACACCATCCCTACAGTGAAGTATGGTGGTGGCAGCATCATACTGTGGGGATGCTTCTCATCAGCAGGGACTGGGCATCTTGTTACAGTTGAAAGAATAATGGATGGAGCAAAATACAGGAACATACTGCAAGAGAATCTGCTTCAGTCTGCTAAAAAACTGAAGCTTGGGAGGAAATTCACCTTTCAGCAGAACACTGTGTGCAAAGCTGGTACATACTTACCCAAAAAGACTTAAAGCTGTTATTGCAGCGAAAGGTGGCTCTACCAAATATTAATGTGTGGGGGTTGAATACTTGTGCAAGCAAGATATTTCAGTTTTTTATTTTTCTTAAACATATTTCCCAACATAACACCAATGTTACCTTACAATAATTGATTTTGAGTTTAAGTGTTTTAAAAAAAATATCGAAGAGAACGAAATTTCAATGTACCATTTGTAATTCAGTAACATGAAAGAATTGGTCAGGGGTCTGAATACTTTTGCAAGCCACTGTGTGTGTGTGTGTGTGTGTGTGTGTATATATATATATATATATATATATATATATATATATATATATATATATATATATATATATATATATATATAGTGAGCAGGGAGATGGTTAATTCCTACATGTTGAGAAAAAACATGTGCAAATGTACATTTGCTTAATTTAATTGGTTTTGTTTAATTGTTAATCACCCCCTGCACCTGGCTATCATTGTAAATTAGAGCCAGGTGCAGGGTATTTAAGGCAAGCGGCCAGTCTGTTCTGTGGAGAGCCCGCATGATAGTGTGCTCAAGCGTTAAAAGATAAAGATAAAGATAAAGATAAAGATAAAGATAAAGATACTTAACTGTATTTTGTTTGATTTGTGTTCAACAGGTAAACAGCTTAGCTGTCCTGTTTTTACTTTTAGGTTCCTGTCTGTGGTACGCAGTGCTCGTCTAGAGCTAGGTTTTTGTTTTCTGTTTTGTTTATTTTGCTTTATTAAAAATCTTAGCATGCAAGCGCTTTCAAAAACCTCCATCTCTGTGCCTGGGTCAGTACTTTAAAAGGGTGAAAGGAACCCGACCCGCAAGGCTCGTTTACATATGGTGGCAGCAGTACCGAGCCCTACGGACCCAGCGCAGATTTAAAATAAATAAATAAATAAAATGTAAAGTGTACAGAAACTAATAAAAAGATTGAAGAAGAATTCTGCCCACTGAATTAGACCTGCTGGAAGACCATAAAGGTCCCGCTGTCTAAAGTACTAGAGCAGGTGGAGCCATTGCCTGCAGAGGAGCAGGATGGGCTGCGGCCAGTGACAGAACAGGAGCTGTCACTGGGGAAGGAGCTGTTGCCTGAGGGGAAGCAGGGAGAGCCATCGGAAGAGACTGAAGAGTTGGTGAGGCAACCACCACCACAGCCCTGACCAGCCCTGACCACCACCCCTACAAGCTAGTCTGGCACTGCCGAGTGTGGCCCCTAGTCCCGGCATCATGGACACATTGTCAGCATGCCCAGACCTCCCTTCACTTGTTCTTGTTCCCAGGTCGCAGCACCGCCAGGCACAATTGTGGAACCTGGAACCTGGAACCTGAGACCTCATGTCATGGGCTTCAGACATCGCGTTTGCTTTCTCTTCTTTTCACTGTGTTCCCCTTGAGGTCCCAGATGTTGCTACGCCAGTCCTGAGATGCCCATTGGTGCTTGTCGCTCCTTGCTCCCGGTCACTGGCCTGCATTGCGGTCGCCCTGGAAAAGCCATCTGGGTCCCTCCTCGCCGGATCGAGGTCCCTCCTTGGAAGCGCCAAGGGACGATCCACCCTCAAGCCCGCCCGTGGAAGAGGGTGAAAATCAAAAAGATGTGAGGGTGGGTGGTATTTTAAGGGTGGAGGGAGATGGCCATTAAATGGCCTGTGTCTTAAAAAGACATGGAGGAGGATTTGTGAGCAGGGAGATGGTTAATTCCTCGCTGCTGAGAAAAAAACATGTGCAAATGTTCATTTGCTTAATTTAATTGGTTTTGTTTAATTTTCATTTAATCGAAATAAGGAATATGTACAATGACCTATATACACTTTAAATACAGGTACATTAATTACACTGTAGCTATACTGTACTTCTGTTGCATTTTTTAAAATATATTATTTCATAATCACTATATTTGCAATGTAGGTGCATGCAGTAAACATCAGAAAATGGTAACTACAGTGCAACTAAATGCAGTTAATAAACCTCTATAAGTCTATTTAATGGTTTTACAGAGGTATATTGTCTGCAAATTCAAAGTATGACAGAAAGTGGTCTGAATGGTGAGATGGTCTCTGTTCTCTTTTTCTTAATTAAAGATGATTTATATATGTATACTTGCTGTCCCCAATCTCTTGTGGTATAATATCCTCTTTTTCGCTAGCGTCTTGGGTGATAGCTCATATGACAATTTGCCGCCCTCTTTCTCCCACACAGACAGTCTTATAGAGGAGAGATAGGGTCGACTGTGTAGTGTATTTCAAGTGATATATTATTAATATATAATTAAACTGATGAAGACACTGGCTGAAGATGTTTGTCAACTTGACAAACTTACGGGGCAGCTGTTAAAGGAAGATTCCAAAAGCTTTGCATGACTCTCGCTGCTCTACCATAAAGAATGGTCTATTTATTTGGAGTATTATTTAGTACTGGGATGTGTAGATTAAAGGTCAGAAAAGGAGGAAGGTGGGCTGTCAGATTTTATTTTCAGCCACTGGCCACTAAGGACTTATTTGATAAATAGCATCAATTCAAAGCACTTGGTCAAAATACAATTCACATTTAGCTACCCTTGGCGAATAAACAGTCCAGAAATACCATATATATCTAACTAGAATAAGGTATAGTGGAATTGTCATGCATATTCTTAATATTCCTGTGATTACTGTGCATATCCTCAATACCAGTTATGTTGTTTCATTTACCCCACACATGATGAGCATAGTGTGCTATACAGTGGCTCTTAAAAGTATTCACCCCCCTTGGACTTTTCCACATTTTATTGTGTTACAACATGGAATCAAAATGGATTTAATTAGGAGTTTTTGCCACTGATCATCACAAAAAATGTCCATAATGTCAAAGTGAAAAATAAAATCTACAAATTGTTCTAAATTAATTACAAATACAAAACAGAAGATAATTGATTGCATAAGTATTCTTAAACACTCTCCCATAAAGGCCAGCTTTGTGAAGCACCCTGGCTATTGTTGCTGTATGCACAGTGTTTCCCAGCTCAGCCGTGGAAGACTGTAACTCCTTCAGAGTTGCCATAGGCCTCTTGGTGGCCTCTCTGACTAGTACCCTTCTCGCCCGGATACTCAGTTTTTGAGGATGGTTTGTTCTAGACAGATTCACAGTTGTGCCATATTCTCTCCATTTCTTAACAATGGACTTTACTGTGCTCTGGGGGATATTCAGTGCCTTGTAAATGTTCTTATATCCTACCCCTGATTGGTGCTTTTGAAGAACCTTATTCCGGATTTGCTTTGAATGTTCCTTCATCTTCGTGATGTAGTTTTTGTTAGGAAATGTACTAACCAACTGTGGGACCTCCCAGAGACAGGTGTATTTAACCTGAAATCATGTGAAACACCTTAATTGCACACAGGTGGACTCCATTCAACTAATTATGTGACTTCTAAAGACAATTGGTTGCACCAGAGCTTATTTAGGTGTGTCATAGCAAAGGAGGTGAATACTTATGCAATCAATTATTTTCTGTTTTATATTTGTAATTAATTTAGAACAATTTGTAGATTAGATTTTTCACTTTGCCATTATGGGCTTTTTTTGTGTTGATCAGTGGCAAAAACTCCTAATTAAATAAATTTAGATTCCATGTTGTAAAACAATAAAATGTGGAAAAGTCCAAGGGGGGTTGGGGGCGGTGAATACTTTTGAGATCCACTGTAAAAATGAGTGATGCTGAATGTATGTCTCCTGTGGTGATAGATTGCCTATGTAAAGCTTTTTGCATGTACACTGTTGGTAAACTGCACCATGAACCATGGGTTAAGTGAACACATGCTTTTAGTGTTTATAGGATAAATACCAGTTTCATTGTTTTGCTTAGTGGTGTTTATTTATATGTCCATAGGATAAAACCGAACCCAGAAACTCTAGTTACAAATTCACAACTCAGGATTTTTGAAAGCAAGCCCCCAAACCTTCTATTCTAAATAACATTATCAAGTAGTATGACCCCTTTATTTTTATTTTTTTATTTAAACTGCATTTTGATGCTTCAGTTATTTTATGATGTCAGAGGTGAATGTAAAGTGTTTTGGAGGTAAATTATTTCAAGGCAAATTGAGACGGCCTGCTCCCTTATGGGGAACTTTTTGACTAAACCTGTTCTGTCTGCACAATGTAAATAATGTCTCCCTTAAACAAAACAAAAAAAATGTAATTACTAAAATAGAATATTACAGAAGATTGTTGTGTGATAATGTGCTACAGGTATTATATTGTTTTTAGATTGAAACAATGGTTTAAAATATATAGTTAAAATGTGGTGTTTACAAAAAGTTCCACTGTAGTGCATTGCAGGTTATTCAACATACTTATTTTGTCAGCTGAAAAGCATTAATGACTATTTTCTATAAAACTGTTGGGTGAAACTGAAATGAATAATACTGTGAACACTTCAGTAAATGTATATTCTGAGAAAGGGAAGGTGAAACATTTTGTTTTACTTTTATGCAGAAAGAATGATAAAGAAAGTCTGAGTTGCATTTTCTTTATTAGATTTTTTTTTTGCAGTTTAATACAATGGTGATGTATTACTAAAACATGTTTATTTTGAACTGTATTATAGGGCTGTATTTTAAAACTGAAAATGGATGAATATGTGCTTTATTGTTATCACAATAAAACATTTTTATTTGTTTCATTAGTGTACGGGTAGATCTAGAACATAAGAACATAAGAAAGTTTACAAACAAGAGGAGGCCATTCAGCCCATCTTGCTCGTTTGGTTGTTAGTAGCTTATTGATCCCAGAATCTCATCAAGCAGCTTCTTGAAGGATCCCAGGGTGTCAGCTTCAACAAAATTACTGGGGAGTTGATTCCAGACCCTCACAATTCTCTGTGTAAAAAAGTGCCTCCTATTTTCTGTTCTGAATGCCCCTTTGTCTAATCTCCATTTGTGACCCCTGGTCCTTGTTTCTTTTTTCAGGCTGAAAAAGTCCCTTGGGTCGATACTGTCAATACCTGTTAGAATTTTGAATGCTTGAATTAGGTTGCCACGTAGTCTTCTTTGTTCAAGACTGAACAGATTCAATTCTTTTAGCCTGTCTGCATATGACATGCCTTTTAAGCCCGGAATAATTCTGGTTGCTCTTCTTTGCACTCTTTCTAGAGCAGCAATATCTTTTTTATAGCGAGATGACCAGAACTGCACACAATATTCAAGATGAGGTCTTACTAGTGCATTGTACAGTTGTAACATTACTTCCCTTGATTTAAATTCAACACTTTTCACAATGTATCCGAGCATCTTGTTAGCCTTTTTTATAGCTTCCCCACATTGTCTAGATGAAGACATTTCTGAATCAACAAAAACTCCTAGGTCTTTTTCATAGATTCCTTCTCCAATTTCAGTATCTCCCATATGATATTTATAATGTACATTTTTATTTCCTGCGTGCAGTACCTTACACTTTTTCTCTATTAAATGTCATTTGCCATGTGTCTGCCCAGTTCTGAATCTTGTCTAGATCATTTTGAATGACCTTTGCTGCTGCAACAGTGTTTGCCACTCCTCCTACTTTTGTGTCGTCTGCAAATTTAACAAGTTTGCTTACTATACCAGAATCTAAATCATTAATGTAGATTAGGAATAGCAGAGGACCTAATACTGATCCCTGTGGTACACCGCTGGTTACCACACTCCATTCTGAGGTTTCTCCTCTAATCAGTACTTTCTGTTTTCTACACGTTAACCACTCCCTAATCCATGTACATGTGTTTCCTTGAATCCCAACTGCGTTCAGTTTGAGAATTAATCTTTTGTGCGGGACTTTGTCAAAAGCTTTCTGGAAATCTAAATAAACCATGTCATATGCTTTGCAATTATCCATTATCGATGTTGCATCCTCAAAAAAAATCAAGCAAGTTAGTTAGACACGATCTCCCTTTCCTAAAACCATGCTGACTGTCTCCCAGTACCCTGTTACCATATAGGTAATTTTCCATTTTGGATCTTATTATAGTTTCCATAAGTTTGCATATAATAGAAGTCAGGCTTACTGGTCTGTAGTTACCTGGTTCAGTTTTGTTTCCCTTTTTGTGGATCGGTATTACGTTTGCAATTTTCCAGTCTGTCGGTACCACCCCTGTGTCAAGAGACTGCTGCATGATCTTGGTTAGCGGTTTGTAAATTACTTATTTCATTTCTTTGAGTACTACTGGGAGGATCTCATCCGGCCCAGGGGATTTGTTTATTTTAAGAGCTCCTAGTCCCTTTAACACTTCTGCCTCAGTTATGCTAAAGTTATTTAAAACTGGATAGGAACTGGATGACATGTGGGGCATGTTGTCAGTATCTTCCTTTGTAAAAACTTGTGAAAAGTAATCATTTAATATATTTGCTATTTTTTTTTCTTCATCTACGATTTTGCCATTTGTATCTCTTAAACATTTAATCTCCTCTTTGAATGTTCGCTTGCTGTTGTAATATTGGAAAAACATTTTGAAATTGGTTTTAGCTCCCTTAGCAATGTTCATTTCTATTTCTCTCTTGGCCTTTCTAACTTCCTTTTTGACTTGCATTTGCAGTTCTGTGTACTCTTTCTGCGTACTTTCTTTTTGGTCCTTTTTTAATGCTCTGTAAAGTGCCTTTTTTCGCTGAAGATTTTTTTTAATTGATCTATTAAACCATTTTGGCAATTTAGTTTTACATTTAGATTTGTCTACTTTAGGGATGTAATTGTTTTGCGCCTCTAGTACTACATTTTTGAAGAACAACCATCCTTCTTCTGTGGGTGTTTTCTCTATTTTACTCCAATCTACTTCTGTTAGTCTCTGTTTCATACCTTCATAGTTTGCTTTTCTAAAATTGTAAACCTTAGCTTTAGTCATTACTTTTGGGGTTTTAAAAAACACTTCAAATGAGACCATGTTGTGGTCTGAGTTTGCCAGTGGTTCTCTGACCTCTGTTTTAGTTATTCTATCTTCGTTATTTGAAAAGACTAAATCAAGGCATGCCTCCTCTCTAGTCGGTGCCTTGACAAATTGTGTTAGGAAGCAGTCATTTGTCATTTCCACCATTTCTATTTCATCCTTCGTGCTACCCACCGGGTTTTCCCATTTTATTTGGGGGAAGTTGAAATCCCCCATTAGTATGGCTTCTCCTTTGCTACACGCATTTCTAATGTCATTGTATAACAGATTATTGTGCTCACCGTCTGAATCTGGCGGTCTATAGCATGCTCCTATTATTATGCCCTTTGAATTTTTGTCCGTTATTCTGACCCATACTGATTCGGTTTTATTTTCTTTGTCCAGGTTTAACACCTGGGCTTCAAGACTGTTTCTTATGTATAGCGCTACCCCTCCTCCTCTTCTGTCCTGCCTGTCTTTCCTATACAGTGTATACCCACAAATATTATATTCGTCCCCATCACTCTCAGACAACCAAGTTTCTGTAACACCTATCACATCATAGTTACCTGTTAGTGCAGTAGCTTCAAGTTCTAGAATTTTGTTTCTGATACTTCTAGCATTTAGATAAATACATTTAATGGTTGTCTTACCTGAGTTGTTGTTCTTGTTTTGATGCGGTCTCCCTTCTGTTTTTTTGTTGATTTCTCCCCCCTTCCTTTCTAGTTTAAATGCTTCTGAACCTGCTCAAGGATCTTTTCTCCAAATAGACTGGTTCCCTTGTTATTTAAGTGTAGTCCATCCCGTCTATACAGATAGTCCTCGTTGTAGAATGTGGTCCAATGATCAAGATAGGTGAAGCCTTCCCGTGTGCACCACGTCTTCAGCCATGCGTTTTGATTAATTATTTCCAGCTGTCCATATGGTCCTTTGCAAGGTGCGGGTAGTATACCAGAAAATACCACAGTTTTGGTTTTCTCTTTTAATTTCCTTCCTAGCTCTCTGAATTTGTTTTGCAGGGATTTTGGTCTGTCTCTTCCAATGTTGTTTGTACCGATGTGGACGACTACTACCGGGTCGTCTCCTGTTCGTTCTAGGAGCCTGTCCACGTTTTCAGTGATGTGCTTGACCGAGGCTCCCGGAAGGCAGCACACTGTTGTAGTAAGGGGGTCCAAACTGAACTTGCTGTGTTTCTCAATATGGAGTCCCCAACAATCATGACCTCCCTTCTTTTTGCTGTCTGGTCACCACTGTTAATAGGGTCCTGGATGTTGTTCCTTTCATTCTCTTGTTGTTGGTTCTGCTCATCAAAATTCTGAAGTGACTCAAATCTGTTGGTTGTTTTGATTTCTGGTGGTTGTGTTTGACGAAGTTTCTTTTTTTCCCTGCTTCTGCCTACCTGAACCCAGCTGTTCTGACCTTCTATCTCCCTGGTGGCTTTCAGTCTGTTAGGGGTGATGCAGACTTCCATAAATTGTGGGTGTGCCAGTTCCTCAAGATCCTGTTGCTGTCTCGCTTCTTCCAGCTCCATTTCTAGCATACTTACTAGTTTATGCAAATCCTGGATCGCGCGGCACTTTACACACACTTGGTTTAGCTCCGCTGGGTTTTCTCGGATTTCCCACATCAAGCAGGTGTCACAGATTACTGGCTTGAAGACCATGTTGAGGGTTTTTTTTTTTTTTTGAAGTTTAGTTTCTTCTGCAGCCATCAACCTGCTTTCAAACTGCTTCTAAACTGCTCTGTACTTCTCCCACTCGCTGTCGCTAGGAAGACTGCCTCGTTTAACTGCGTTGTTCTGCTGTGCTGTTGGCTCCTCCCCTCGCCAGTGTCTCAGAACTGCGCTGAATTTGAATCAGCTGCTCCGAGTTTCAGCTTGTTTGTTATCAGAAAAACACACGCGACTGTTTGACTTTGAGCTGCTGCTGTGTTTCCCCAATGTCCTCTGTTTTCTGATTAAAGCAATTCAAGATGCAATTTCTCCTTACTGCTTCCAAACTGCTCTGTACTTTTCCACGCTTGTACTTCTCCCACTCGCTGTCGCTGATCACCAGGGACATGGGAAATTCTCTCATACATATTTTCTAATATGAATTATACACTGGCAGATATACAACTGGGACGATAACAAAATAAATGAAGTACATGCAGTACAATTAACATTCTTCCTTCTGGTCAGTTTTGTGCAAAATGTCTGTAGAAAACAACTGCGTAGGAACAGTGTAGGTAACGTGTTTGAAAGTGTATCCATTTATTGGTAAGAGGCTAAAGGGCTTTTATATGAAGACCAATCTCCCAGGATCAGAATAGCTACAAATTCATTTTACTTTTAAACAGTCATAAGCCTTCAAAAGCAATACCACCAGTTTATTGCGAGACATCACAGCTTTATATATATATATATATATATATATATATATATATATATATATATATATATATATATATATATATATATATATATATATATTTACAATAAAAACATCTCTTCCAGTCCAATGATAGACCAATAGTAAGAGTAGGACCTGTCTGAAAACACAGTACTGTACTCTTTGTTTTTCTTTTTTTCTTCTTCTTCTTAATCCCGGTGCTCATTACACAAAGGTATTGCAGCAATCCGATTAGGCCAATGTCTCAGTTCATCGTATTACAGCCACCCACACAGCCCTTGGGGTAAAAAAAAAAAAAAAAAAAAAGTTACTGCAGATTATCTCATAAGTATATTTTATAGGTTACCTTAATTTTCCTACACATATAATAGCACGATGCTTTAGGGGTGCATGAGCTATGCCAGTGTGCAGGGTTGTATTGGAAAAGCTATGCTGAAAAGCATTGGAAATTCCAATGCTGTAACACTTGTCAGCGAGGGGTGCTCTGAATGATCATCTCTCTATGAGATAATGACTAGGACTGAATTGCCAATACATGGCCAGCAGTGCGGGTGTCTGCTCATATCAAATGATCAGAGTGTTCTCAACACTGTGAAATATATATTAGGGGAAACATTTCTCTCATCCTCCCACTGACAGGTACACCCGTCTTCTTCTGTTTAGGTTTGGTCAGCTTCCTTCAAATCTTGTAACGCACTGCTGCATGGGAATGATGAATATGATTTTAGTGTTCTTGCCAAGCTGTAAGCACAATGTTGCATATTTTCTTATTATGTATATATTTTTAGTTTATATAACTTAATAGCGACATTATAATATATTCTGAGCTAGGTGTATAATGAACAGTCTAGGACAACGACTATATTTAACAGTTGTTTTGGCAGCAAATGGAACAATAGTATAATTCAACTCCTACAGTATTTTAATGTAATTGTCATACTTGAGATTAGAACTGTAGAAGCTGCCATATACTATTTACTTGGTTCCAGGGGTCCATCAGATATGTCAGAATATATCAGAGGGAGTTTATCATACCACATTACAGTTACTTTAATGTCAGGGAATTATAAATTAAGAATGCCAGGCACATCAGTAAGTCTAAAACACCAAAGTATGGTACTGCATGTATACTGTACAAATGAAATCAGTGAAAATTATTGCAAAACAAAGCAATGTAATACAGCATTTGGCAATTTACAAAAGAGGATTCAAAATACCGTTCTTACTTTCTCAGTCCATGCCAAAGTAAGTTGTTTTTTATTTTATTTTTATTTGTATTTTTTTTATCATGTGTTAACCAGAGACAGAAATGGCATTTAAAAAAAAAAAAAACAATAAAACACACACACACACACACACACACACACACACACACACAGACTGTCTTTGGAGGGTGGCGGAAAAAAATCTTGTTTCAACTTTTTAAAGGTAAAGTAATTAAATTAATGCCTTTCTTCTTTTCTTTTATTGAACATGGTTAAACTGGACAGTTTGTTTTATGTAAAATGACAGCATGTAAAAAGTGAAACTTGTCTTTATTTTTTAACTGCCTCTGAATCCATTATGCTGAGTTTACTGTTTTCAACCAATAATAAAATGTGCATTGATTAATTTCCATCTGTACTGTTCAGTTGATGGACACATGCACGTGGTCCATCGCTTAATACAAGGTATCATATCTGACAGGTTCTACTGTACAGTCAGTGAAACCTTTCCAAAAATAAGTAAACATACCAAATGAATATGTTTTCTAACTTGCAATACTTATTACTTTATGTAGTTTAAAACAATATTAGAAAATAAGGCATGTGCACAAACCCAAACCCCCCATCTCCAATCTTACCGAATCCATGGGTTTTGTATAAGAATCATGGACCACCACCTCCTTTCTATAAAAAATAAAGGAGTTCTATTCTTTTCAACATTTATTGCAGAATCCCATATGAAACGAATGACAGTGATTGATACACAACATTAGTACTACTAAATTACTTTTTTCCATGCAGGTCCAACAATTATTCTGGAGAATATATCTAAGGTTTACCACAAGTTTGCAATGCATCAACCCATCTATTGTGTTCCCATGTGTTATGAACAAAGTGCTTAATCTACAGTAGATTTTATTTGTAGAGGAGAAAAAAGAAGAAAAAAATACTGTCAAGGAAACATCACTCTTATGTGATGTACAAGCCAAAGCTGAAAATATGATGAAAGCGTTACAGTTTGTAAAGATGCTGCCTGGCAGCATTTTAATTCTCCAAACAGCTGTTTTATGTAAATAGTACAGCTCTCAGTACCAATCCTTATTGTTTTCTTGCTTATATAACTGTCATAATAACATTGTTGCTATATGCCAAGTGATATCAGGGGATTCAAGCAGGAAAGAACAGAGTACTGGCACTGGAGGGAATGCATCTGTATGTGTATGTCTATGTATGTGAGAGTAATTTATTACACTTCTGATGCTGGGATAATGTTAATTTGGTAAGAAGAAAGATGGAACCAATTTGGAAGAAAACAAACCTTTCACACCCCCTCCACCCCAGCTGTGACTTTCTCCATTACAGTCTTGGCTGAGTAGGTTGACAAAATTGGAAAGCAATTAGCTAGGACTGCAAGAAAAGACAGGGAAACTTGCATAGCCAAGTTTATTTAGTTGCAGAATGTTCAGAAATAAACAAATTCAGGAACTTCTCTTTACTTCTGGTTGCCCGTCAGACATGTGTAACATAGGCTAGATCAGAGTTTTTTTATGGATTAAAAGCCGTCTTGTGGTCAGCTGTTTTGAATCCTATTTTGCTGGCAATACACAGTTGAGCACTTGATGGTGTTGGTGCTTACAAATATACTGTATAGACACTATGGCTGACAAGTCTGCATAGAGTATGGCTATAACTGGAACTGAAGAACAGAGCCTTAACAAAGTTTATATCAAAAAGTCAAACAAAGAACACAATATTTGATTAATAGCAGTAATAATCACTCATTGAATATATCATTAAAAATATCAGTGGAAAATGTATTTTGAAGTTACTTAACATTTAATTTCTTGGGAAAGCCAAGTAATATATTCCAGCATATATATATAATAAATATATATATATATATATATATATATATATATATATATATATATATATATATATATAATACGGCAGGGAGGGGGCTAATAGCTTCCCTGCCTAAAAACATGTGAGAATGCACGTTTGTTTGTTGAATGGTTTAATTAGTGATATTTGTGTCAATTGTTTGATTATTAGTTATCCTCAGCTCCTGGTGTTCATTGTAAATTAGAGCCAGGTGCAGGGCATTTAAAGGAAGCAGCCAGTGTGCTCAGGGCTGCTGTGTGGAGAGCCTGGTTGATGGTGCTTTCAACCATAAGGGAGGGGAAAAAAGGTACTGTGTAAAAGCCTTTTTGTGTGTTATGTATTTTTGTGTTGCTGGTAAACAGCTTAGCTGTCCTGTTTGTTAGGTTCCTGTGGGTGTTAGTTAGTGCTCTAATAAGAGCTAGGTGTTTGTTTCTGTTTGTTTATTTTGTGTGTGTGTCTCTATCTATCTATCTATATCTTAGTATATTTCGGGGAGCCTGGAGATGTAAAAGTATTTGACTTCAACAAGGCAGAAAAAAAGCAAGGTGTTAGTGTGAAGGAAGATAATTAGCACTGCTTCCAAACTTGCTATTCATAGGTTGTGCCTGCATCCTTGCGATTCACAACTACCAGTACAATGTTCTTCATGCATTAAAGTTATTTTTCAAGGAACTTTCTCAAAAGTGCTGCTCTTAAGTGATAGAGCCTGCCCGTGTGGTAGATGACCGCGACTGTAGTTATGCATCCCGAGCCGTAGGTGAGGGCGTTAGCAAAAGTCAAGGTCATCTACGGCACGGTAGAGCCCGCATCGAAAGGGCTCTATCACTATTAGAAAACGATTTCTTTATTTTCTCTTCAAAAAAAAAACTCTATAACTTATTGTCACAAAGACGGCCAAGTGGGCGGCGTCAGAACCAGGAAGGAATGAAATATACAAAGACAGGACGGATGAAATGAAACGATGAAGACGCCTGTTGGCGCCGGTTTAATACAAAATAAAAGGTTTAAACAAACACGAAAAACACAGGACACGGCACTCTACGCCAAAATAAATAGACAAACAAAAACAGACTAAACTTAACAAAACGGTGCACGGACAGACACTGACAAACACGGTGAGCAGATACTTTCTGTTATTATTATTATTATTATTATTATTACTACTATACTTATTTCCTCCGTCTCCAATCCCGTTCTCCGTTCACCGAACACCCAACCGCCAGTATGTGACAACGTGCATCTATATATACTATTGTGCTGGGATTCAATTACCAATTAATTATTCACTTGAATCCCAGCACGAGAATTAATAAAGTGCAATTCCCCGTGCTCACATATTACTACATTTTACTTGCACGTGAAGTGCTGTGCAATCCTCGTGCCTAAATACACATATACATTTTTAAACACTCGTGTTACACAGACCCGTTTATATCCCGTGTACCAATGTCTATACACCAACATTTAAACACACCACACGCAACACATAACAGATAATATACACAGGGGCGGGCACTTTGTTACATATACCCCCTCCTGTGCAAAGCACACATGGCCTCAATGGCCACCTCCCCCCTTAAAAGCCCAAAAGTCCCGCCCAAAGTCCTTGGCCAGGACCAGAGGCTTCCAGGGGCCCACCGGTCGTAATGCTGTCAGCGGGGTAGCTTTCTCCTGCCAGGGTAGTCCTAGCAGCGGAAAGGCTGCTTGGGGTGTGGTCTCCTGACCTTCCCCCTTCTTCGGCGCCGGCAGCTCCCCTTGGTGGGGCTTCAACCACCGTTCTTCCTGCAGGGAAGAAACTGCAGAGGGAGCAGGTCTCCGGACCTCCCCCACGATCTCCGGCGGCGAAACTGCTGCTGGGGTTGGCGGTCTCCAGACCTCCTCCCCCTTCTCCGGCAGCGAAACTGCTGCTGGGGTTGGCGGTCTCCAGACCTCCTCCCCCTTCTCCGGCAGCGAAACTGCTGCTGGGGTTGGCGGTCTCCAGACCTCCTCCCCCTTCTTCGTGGCCGGCAGCTCCCCTTCGTGGGGTTCCGGCCACAGTACTTCCGGCTGTGATGCGGCGCGGCGGGCAACCCCAGGCGATGCGGCGCGGCGGGCAACCCCAGGCGATGCAGAGCGGCGGGCAACCCCAGGCGATGCAGAGCGGCGGGCAACCCCAGGCGATGCAGAGGCATCCTTGGGCGAAGCGAGGCTGGCATCCTTGGGCGAAGCGAGGCTGGCAGTCAGGACAAGCTGGGGTGTGGGTGATGGCCCTCTTTTCGGCCACTGCAGCCGGGAGGTTCTTCCCCGTGCTTCCCTCAGCAGCCTATGCAAGGCCTCCTGAGGACCGCCAGCATCTAGTCCTGGCCCTTCTGGTGCAGGGAGAGGCAGCTCCTGCTCCTCTCCCCCTGATGGAGGTGGAGGCAGAGGAAGCTCCAGCTCCTCTCCTCGTGATGGTGGGGGAAGTGATACCAGCAGGCATTCACCCTCTGCAGGGAAGAAACTGCAGAGGGAGCAGGTCTCCGGACCTCCCCCACGATCTCCGGCGGCGAAACTGCTGCTGGGGTTGGCGGTCTCCAGACCTCCTCCCCCTTCTCCGGCAGCGAAACTGCTGCTGGGGTTGGCGGTCTCCAGACCTCCTCCGCCTTCTTCATGGCCGGCAGCTCCCCTTCGTGGGGTTCCGGCCACAGTACTTCCGGCTGTGATGCGGCGCGGCGGGCAACCCCAGGCGATGCGGCGCGGCGGGCAACCCCAGGCGATGCAGAGCGGCGGGCAACCCCAGGCGATGCAGAGCGGCGGGCAACCCCAGGCGATGCAGAGGCATCCTTGGGCGAAGCGAGGCTGGCATCCTTGGGCGAAGCGAGGCTGGCAGTCAGGACAAGCTGGGGTGTGGGTGTTGGCCCTCTTTTCGGCCACTGCAGCCGGGAGGTTCTTCCCCGTGCTTCCCTCAGCAGCCTATGCAAGGGCTGCTGAGGACCGCCAGCATCTAGTCCTGGCCCTTCTGGTGCAGGGAGAGGCAGCTCCTGCTCCTCTCCCCCTGATGGAGGTGGAGGCAGAGGAAGCTCCAGCTCCTCTCCTCGTGATGGTGGGGGAAGTGATACCAGCAGGCATTCACCCTCTGCTGGTGGGGGAAGTGATACCAGCAGGCATTCACCCTCTGCTGGTGGGGGAAGTGATACCAGCAGGCATTCACCCTCTGCTGGTGGGGGAAGTGATACCAGCAGGCATTCACCCTCTGCTGGTGGACAGGGACCCAGCAGGCATTCACCCTCTGCTGGTGGACAGGGACCCAGCAGGCATTCACCCTCTGCTGGTGGACAGGGACCCAGCAGGCATTCACCCTCTGCTGGTGGACAGGGACCCAGCAGGCATTCACCCTCTGCTGGTGGAGGAGGCAGAGGCAGCTCCTGCTGCTCTGCTCCTGCCGGTGGAGGTGGCGGAGGCAGAGGCAGCTCCTGCTGCTCTGCTCCTGCCGGTGGAGGTGGCGGAGGCAGAGGCAGCTCCTGCTGCTCTGCTCCTGCCGGTGGAGAGGCGGAGGCGGAGGCAGAGGCAGCTCTGCTCCTGCCGGTGGAGGTGGCGGAGGCAGAGGCAGCTCCTGCTGCTCTGCTCCTGCCGGTGGAGGTGGCGGAGGCAGAGGCAGCTCCTGCTGCTCTGCTCCTGCCGGTGGAGGTGGCGGAGGCAGAGGCAGCTCCTGCTGCTCTGCTCCTGCCCATGGAGGTGGGAGCGGCGTGTAGTCTCCTGGTGGTGGAGGTGGGAGCGGCATGTAGTCTCCCCTTGTTACAGGGGACTGGTGCGGCTCTCCCTCGCTTGCAGGAGACTGGTGCGGCTCTGGAGACAGTGGTGGGTCCTCTGCCTTCCTCTTCTGTGGCAGTTCCTCCTCTCCCTCCTGGTAGGGGCAGCGGAAGGGACAATTGGCAAAGAGATGGTCCTGGTTGCAGAGGAGGCACCCCGGCAAGGACTGGTTACATCGCCGGGGATGTCTGGCCCTTAGGCGGCACTCCTCCTCCCTGTCCCTCACCTCTTTATCCTCTTTCCTGCTTCTCCCCATTTTTTTTCTTTTTTTTTTTTTTTTGTAATCCAAAGACGCCCCTTTTTTTTTTTTTTTTTCTTCCACACAAAAAAACCTCTCCTGGTCTGACGCTTGGAGGCGCTGTTAAATCCCACTCTGACACCACGTGTCACAAAGACGGCCAAGTGGGCGGTGTCAGAACCAGGAAGGAATGAAATATACAAAAGACAGGACGGATGAAATGAAACGATGAAGACGCCTGTTGGCGCCGGTTTAATACAAAATAAAAGGTTTAAACAAACACGAAAAACACAGGACACGGCACTCTATGCCAAAATAAATAGACAAACAAAAACAGACTAAACTTAACAAAACGGTGCACGGACAGACACTGACAAACACGGTGAGCAGATACTTTCTGTTATTATTATTATTATTATTACTACTATACTTATTTCCTCCGTCTCCAATCCCGTTCTCCGCTCACCGAACACCCAACCGCCAGTATGTGACAACGTGCATCTATATATACTATTGTGCTGGGATTCAATTACCAATTAATTATTCACTTGAATCCCAGCACGTGAATTAATAAAGTGCAATTCCCCGTGCTCACATATTACTACATTTTACTTGCACGTGAAGTGCTGTGCAATCCTCGTGCCTAAATACACATATACATTTTTAAACACTTGTGTTACACAGACCCGTTTATATCCCGTGTACCAATGTCTATACACCAACATTTAAACACACCACACGCAACACATAACAGATAATATACACAGGGGCGGGCACTTTGTTACACCTATATTTACTTTAAACTTCTGACATATTCATAGTTAATATTTTGCTGAGGAAAACAGTTCTATATAATTAGAATAGTAAAACATACACGTAGAGAAAATGTTGTTATTGCTAACATATTTATTGGAGTCTTACTCTTTCTTATTATTATTTATCTGGACATGTACAACTGTTGAATAGCCCATGTAGTATTCAATCTGACTCAAACTTGAAACTTGCTGTTGGAGGCGGGGCGTCATTCAAGCAGGCAGGGAGTGGATTGGCTGGTGCGGAAAGAACTGAAACAGGGTCGGGAGTTTGACTGGCTGTTTTTGAGGGAGGGTGTTGTTTGGATCCAGCCGACGACAGAATTGTGGACCAATCGTGTCTTCCCTGTTGATCTGCTGTCCAGAAGCTGCGAATCGAGCCTTCTTTACGGTGTCCTGTCAGACATGATTTCCCTTGTCTGTAGACCAGTGTCAGAAAGTATGTTTATATTAAAGTAGCTTTTTACGTTATCAGATTAGTTGTAGATTAGAATGTTATGGGAAAAAGCCGCTATTTGTGCATGGATTGATTTTAAAATATAATTCACAGTTCAGCACTTCAACGTTCCAGTGGGCATCTATGCAAAATAGAAGCCTGCTAGATCTGGAAGCTGATTGGTTGTTTGCACTCAATCGTTTTCTAATCATATATTCAACACCTGACTGGGATTACACTGCTTTCTTAGTTTTAGAAGCTAGCTCCTGAATAGGCAAAATGGAACCCTCTTTATAAAGAAAAATAAACTGCTTTTTTATATAATAGTACTGTATATAGAAAAATCTACCCAAACAATGGAAATTTAAAAGGGAGTGGGGGTTTCTTGATTTTTATCTTATGATCTGTTCAAAAAATGTCAGAATAAGTGGTTTGACATTCCTTTTTTTTTTTTTTAAATGTTCCCTTGCATTTTTGACGTTTACAAACATTCTATTTTCAACCCCAAAAGGAATCTAACACGGGCAACTAACTCGCAGCATGGGAATTCATCAAGGCACTGGATTAGAATTAAACTAGAGTCTTGATAAATCACATGAAATATTTACCAGTGTAAAAGCTAAAGTTGTATAACAGCTCAGATATACCTGGCTAGGACCCTAAATATGAACAGATTTAAAACTATGAATTTTAATTCACAAAACCACAAAGAGGGACGTTGACATATGCATTTACAGTATTTAGCAACAATCATTGAAAGCAAGGAGCATGATAGTGGGTGTAACCTCAGCACAGTGGCCACCTTGACTAATGTGTTCATGAAGACGGTCTCATGTGTTTTCTTGGAATGGTAACTTTGCAGAAAGCACAACTCGGGAAGTAGACAAATCAAATCTGCAGACATGTACAACAGGAGAGTGGTCGGATCACAAACCTTCAACACTGGACTAGACCCAGCTATTTCCACTTGTAAACAACATTTTGTGGGCTTTGATAGTTTATAACCCTACAACGGGACCAATCTGTAAAAAAGAGTGCATGCCACATAAAACTGCAAATGACTTATGTAACCTGTGTTATTTAAGGAATTAAATCTAATGTTTATTTTGGCACCACAGAACTCGAATGAGGAATGATTTCAAAATTTCACCTCTTCCTGTCTGGTGTGAACATGGAGTATTTGGCTTTCATTTGAGTTTTCAGCACCCATGCACCTTCTATGTTTATTTTATTGATTGCAGCATGGTGTCTCTCTTAAAAATTAATCTGCCAGCTGCACCATAAACTGCCCTGCATGATGCACTTCAAAGCTATGAACTCCTGAAGCTATGAAAAAGTTGTGCGACCACAATGTGGCAGCTGTCGCAGCTCAAAGAGAAGGGTCTCCCCAAAGGAACAGGTACCACGTGTCGGTCTAACTTCAATCGTGGAAGTTCGTATATGCGAGATATACGCACCACATATATATATAGATATATATATATATATTATATATATATATATATATATATAGATATATATATATTCTAATATAAAAGCAAACCTATGAACTCTGAAAACAAGCACTTCCAGTTTGGATCAACAATAGCCTTCCAAAATCTCTACACACTGTAAAAAGGAATCATCTGCAATGTTCTCATCTCCAGTGTTGACTTCTGACATGATACTACTTAAAATGTTTAACCATTTTCCAACAGTTTCATTGATTACTTAATCACTGAATTATCAAAATTGCCTTTTGACTATGTGATTTCCAAGAATATTGAGTTCAAAGTAAAAACATTTATAAAAAAAGTAAATGCTGTAAGAAATAGTCCCTTTTGTTATTGAAGATGTTGGTACTGCATATCAAGGGCATATTGTATAAACTATCAAGAGAAAAGCAAGGTCATTGTGGACAATATTATAACTTTTCTGCTCCCTTTGTTCCAAGAACAACAAAAACATATGTTTTAATTATTCTTTGTTTAGTTTACTTTGAAGAGCAGTAGTCTTTCAGAATACCACTTTTGATTCACTTTTGTGTTTATTTAATTTACAAAGGACTTGGATGCAGGAGTTTGCTTTATTTATTTAATTTGTTAATCAAAATTCAGGATTAATTAAACTCTACAGGATCAAAAAAAAAAAAAAAATTGCAAAGACCAGAAAGGTTTCCACTCTGTTCTAGGAAGTGACATAAAATATTAGGGTTTTGAAAAGATTCCTTTTCAAATTCAAATTTGACAATATACTATTCTGCATTGAGCAAGCAGAATCTATTTTTGTCCTGTCATGTTTGATTGCAGCTAGACATGTTGAAATGGAGAAAGAAAACGAGCTTACAATGACGAATATGAACCCTAATTATCAAGTCTCAAGATAATTACGAGTAAAAATTATGGATGCTTGTCTTAGTGTAGAGCTATACCCATTGTTCTTTTAAAAGTAGTATGTAAAGCTTATTTCTTTCAGTATGAAGCTAATTTATTATGGATGGCATTATACAAATGCATTTCTTCTAAATGAATAGTCTGTGCACACTGTGTGTTTATTTATCTGGACTTCTTTGTAGCCAAAAAAATAAACACGTAAGGAGTTATGTATATTAGAGGTGCTACCTCACCTAGCCAATATTAGCCATATTTTTTTATTCCATTTCCGTTATGGACATGGTATTATTCAGTTAATTTTACTCTTTAAAAACTCTTGTGAAGTGCAGAATAGAAGATCCTTGCATCATAGATAAAAATGGCTTAACCCTTGTAATGGTCTACCTGGTGGCTGACCTGGTCAGTTCTAAAGTTGCTCTTTATTCTGGGTTAAGACAAGTGTGCGCAGCTCCAAGCCCAAAATTGAAACTCCTGTGAACCTAGGTGAATGTGCACTTGTGTTTATGTTCAAGGTCAAGCTTTGATTAAGCAGGGACAGTGTAATGGATTTCTTCTTAGCAGCTGATGGATTAATAATCCTGACATCGGCATAAAACACGTACTTGCCTCTCGACACCAAAGTTGGCTCTTTGAATGGTAAGATGTTTGACTTTAAACTTTGTAGTTTGAGGTTCATGTCCATCCCTTGCCTTTCAATTCAATAGGCTGAGATTCCAATTCATTGCACACTCGTAGTGCCATTAAAAATAACACTGACATGGACTGCATTTTGATCTAAATGTTTTTTTGTTTTTTTTTGTTACATTTGTTTTCACTGCATTATGGCATTTATTTTATTGCATTTTTTTTCTATTGGAAGTTTGTGGACAAATTACCAGTTATACTCGGACACTGTGGGTGGTTGCTAAGCAACAGTTCCCACAAAGCTCTACCAATGTATAAGGGCATTCACCTTGGGCCACAACCAAGCAGAAATGGACAGTTTGCCAAATTGTTTAGTGGCTATATAGTGGATATTTTATATTAATTACAAGATTTGTAAGTAAGCAATTACATTTCAATGTTCATATAAATAAAAAAAAAATACAGGTCTGTAAATGGAGTGAAACAAGCAATGTGATTGGTTGGGTTCCAGCTGTCCGTATATTGGATGGATATGGACAGTTGGAGCCTGATCATATATTAGAAATCGTTGTGCTGCGGCAAAGAATTAAGTACCGGTAGACATCTTGTTTACCGGTGTACAGTAACTTTAATAGTTACCAGCATAAAAATCCCAAAAGCAGTAAGACATGTCGATTTGGATGAAGAACAATTAAATGAACTGGAAGATAGCAAAACATAAATATATTCATCTACAGACACCCTGTCAAGAATTACGTGCATATAATATATATATATATATATATATATATATATATATATATAATATATATATATATATATATATATATATATATATATATACACACACACACACACACACACACACACACAGGTACTGGACAAAAAATGGAAACACCTGGGTAAATGAGGGACACAGTATATTGAAAGCAAGGGCTTCCACTCTGGTGTGGCTCATGAATTAAGCAAATAACATCCTAGCATGCTTAGGGTCCAGCAATTTTTATGCGGGACAGGTCTGGTTGCCTATAATTATGGCTAGAATAGCTGCAAGAGGAGACCTCTGATTTTGAAAAAGGGGTGATTGTTGGGGTGTGTTTGGCAGGAGTTTCAGTTACCAAGACAGTTCAACTTGCTGATGTTTCACGAGCAATAATGTCTAAGGTGATGTCAGCATGGGAAAAAGACATCATCAGCAGTGGGCGACAGTGCATAATCCAGAATTATGATATCTGTATTAATTCGAAGTGCAAGGCAAAACAGATGAGCAACTGCAAATTTCAACCTGTGGTGCGAGCAGCCAGTCTCATCAAAAACTGTCCACCGAGAACTCCACAGAGCGGGATACCATAGTCTGGTTGAAGTGCATAAACCGCTCATCACACCTGGCAATGCATGTTTGTGAGTCCAGTGGTGCAAAGAGCGCAGGCAATGGACTACCGAGCAGTGGAGAAATGTGATATGGTCAGATGAATCATCCTTCACTATGTTCGACAAATGGACAAGCACACATGCTTGGTTCCAGCACTGAAGGATTCTGGTGGTTCTGTAATGTTGTGGGGTGCATTTTCCTGGCATGGTTTGGGTGCACTCATTCCTTTAAAAGGCAAGGTCAAGGCTAATGCCTACTTGATGGTACTGAGTGATCATCTTAACCCCATGTTGCAGCATTTATTTCAGGATGACAATGCCCCCACCCACCGAGCATGTGTGGTCACCCAATGATTTGAGCATGATGCTGATGTTATCCATATGTCGTGGCCTTCTCAGTCACCAGATCTGAACCCAATCGAGCATTTATGGAATATTCTGGAACGTTTCCTGAGACAGCATTTTCCACCTCCATGAACCAGACATGGGTTGACTGACTTTCTCATTGAAGAATGGTGCCACATCCCTCCTGCAGAATATCATGAATTCTATGCCACCCGGCTTACAGGCTGTATTGGCCGCACATGGTGGCCCAATGTCCTATTAAGTGACCTTATATTGGTGTTTCCACTAATATATATTTATATATAGTGAGCAGGGAGAGGGTTAAATCCTCACTGCTGAAGAGAAAAAAAATTATAAATGCGCATTTGTTGAATTGTTTTATTAATTATCCCCTGCACCTGGTGAACATTGTAAATTAGAGCCAGGTGCAGGGTATTTAAAGAAAGCAGCCAGTCTGTTCAGGGCCGCTGGCATGTACAGAAGTCCACTTGATGGTGTGCTCAAGCGTAGAAAAGAAAGGTAGTGTAAAAACCTTTTAAGGTGTCAAACTGTGTGTTTATTTTTGTTTAGTAGGTAAACAGCTTAGCTGCCCTGTTTTTTATAGTTGGGTTCCTGTTGTGTTTAGTTAGTGCTCATTAGAGTTAGGTGTTTATTTTGTTTTTGTCACAATCAAATGTTTGACTTTGTACATTTGACCCGAAGGTGGCTGCAACCAGAGATCAATGCATTGGCGAGGGTGCTGGCTGTAACTGACCAATATCTGCAAGCCTTTCCATTTGAGGAAAACCGTTGGACAAACCAATCCCCATGATACGAATTAACTAGTCTCCCCTATCAAGAGACATACCGTGACGGACAGCTTGTCCACTCTTTCACCCGAGGAGCATTGATGTTAAACCATGTAACCCCTTACCGAAGAACCGAGAACCCATGTAATCGGGTAAGTCGTGTTTGGGAAACTGGGTGACAAAGAGCAGCCTTATGTGGTGAAGTGACCGGGGGTGGAGGGGGTAATTCTGATACAATTTGGTTTCCCTGTCATCAAAAGGGAAACCTTGCCAGGCAATGTAAAGTAAAAATTGAGGTAGAAAATATGGATTGTAGTTGGGTGGGGCCATATACTGATGTTGATAATTGTAATTGTCACCATTCTTAATAAATTCACCTCCTGAATGCTAGCAGGGAATTGATTCCCATTAGTGGCAGGTCAGGAGAGATCAGCTCTTTTAGACTCGGGTTGTGGGCAGAGCTTAATTACCACCTCACTAATTAGAAATCTGGATTTACTTAGCTGTAAGGAGGTTAGGATAAATCTTTATTCATGGAGACATTGAGAGTTTTTCCTCACGGTACTGCCCCAGCGTTGATAAATTGTTTAAAGGGGGAAAAAGAGAATCACCCGCATTAGATGAGCCAGGCCACAATGGTTACCAACTACAAAATGCACTAGGAAGAGTGTAACATCAAAGCAAGAAAAGCTGAAGGTGTGACCCTGCAGGGGAATGTACCAGTGAAGATGTGGAATGAGTTTATGGGTGGGAGTGTTCCGTCTATACGTGATTTTACTTATTTTGGAAACTGTGACAAATGAGTGTTTGGAATGCGTACTGCAGAGAAGGTGGGGGCGTTGGCGAGCCGAGAGTTGACTTTGTAAACAAGTACGAAGAGTAGCTTTCAGCTTCTTGCAATTTACTGTGAAATATGCATTTTATTTTCCTTGCAGTATTACACTATAGTAATACTTTTCTCAGAGCTGTGCATTTGGTTACTATGGCAATGGGGTCAAACAAATACTAACCATGATTGGTGTTCAAGTTATACTTGGCGCACATGTTACAATTTACTAATTTAAAGGTATTTGTAGTTTCAAAACTTTTTGTAGAAATACAAAAACTCATTTAAGGTTCGCCGTGCATGCAACTTACTGATTTAAAGGCAGCAAAATATGGAAATTGCACATAACTTTTCAGTAGTATGTCAACAATTTTAAAACGTTTTCAAAACTTAAATGTCACTGATTGTCACTCAAGGTTATTTAAAAAAAAAAAAAGTCTGCTTATGTGTTTTTGCAACCAACACATTTATAGAACATTGACACATTTTTAAAGATTGTTTCAATAGTGACTTGAGTTTCAGTGTTTGAATGCCGTTTGACCTTTGACAGCATAAATACTTCCAAGGTTAGCTCAAAGATATTCTATTTAACGGAATAGAAATAAATAGAATGTTTGGTTAGCTGTACTTGAGAATGCAGCCATATTTAACAGTTCACTAGAGCCCTGGATCCCTAACCCCTGTTTCAGCTGCTTTTCATATTTTGCTTTTTTGACGTCCTTGCTTCGCCAAAGATGCCTGGATCTCAATTTGGCTTCGGCTGGTTCCTCTTCCTCTCAAATTGTCAAGATCGCGGATCTGGAAGATCTTTCAAGGAGCAAAAAAATAGGACCATGATTTTTAAAGTGCTCTACTACAATGATCGACAAGCCATTCTTCGAGGGGCAAGAGAAACGGACATGATTTACTGTGCAAATAGGGAACTCCACTTCTTTGACTACAGTTCTATTACCTCTCAGCATTGTAAAGCCTTCACCCCGGTTCGAAAGACATTATGATCCAAGAATATTTAGTAATTTCTGATTTACCCAGCAATGCTGCGAGTATTCTATAAAGTAGAGCACCTTTTCATTTTCTACAACCCAGAGGTCAAATTCTGATGGAGATCGATATGAGCTCATCTATGCAATCTAGCAACAGACGACAACTTGCTTTAAGTACCCTGAGCCTACAAGCTGACTTGGATAGTACACCGATGGAAGACCCAGCGTGAGAGTTTGGATATACTGTAGCGACACACTTCTGATGCAGCAGCTATGATCGATACTGGTGATTTTGTCTTCAAAACGACTGGAATATGATTTACACATTTTGGAATTGCTGTTTGCTTTATTGCTGAAATAAGCTTCCCTCTATTTTATAATGCATATATCTGTGGCATGTTTAGATATAGGGAGGGATGTTTTACTAGAATATTAAGATTTGGAAGGTGATTACTTGGTGTTCTATGGCTGGGATGGGGGACAGGGGGACGGGGGTTGTAGTCTAGTGATAGTCACTGCTACATGTTTGCCACGGATCCTAATGTGTGCGAGTGAACAGGAGGGAGGAGCGGGCAGAGGAGCTCCACCCTGTCCTGGGGGTGGGTGGAGGAGTGGGGAGGGGGGGGGGGGGGGGGGGGGGGGGTGGGAGTGGGGGGGTGGGGGGGGGGGGGGGGGGGGGGGGGGGGGGGGGGGGGGGGGGGGGGGGGGGGGGGGGGGGGGGGGGGGGTTGGATACTATTTGATTTGTGTTTTTTGTGTTTAATATCTGTTTGTGTTTATATAAAATTTGAGAAGGGATGGCAACCTGCAGGGATGTCTTTAGATTTCAAAAAGTATGTATGACCCAAAGAGCTTGTTTTTGTTTTATTTCTATATCTATAGGAGTACTTTAGACTTGTACAACCTTAACCAAGGCACATTTCTCAAATACTCCAAACTCAATGACGTTTGGACACTCAAGGTTTTTGTTTGTTTCTTTTACTTCCAAATCTAATTCTTGATTCTGGCTAATCAGTCATTTCCTAGAATATGAGCGGACTAAACATTCCACATAAACATGTTAAATGTTTAGATACATTACATAGAAAAAGGTTCTCTTGCCTTACTGCAAGAGACACACTTACAAGATTCTGATGTACCCAGAATGCAAATCAAATACTATAAACTAGCCGCAGCCTTGTTTTCTACAACGAAATGGAAAGGTGTGCTTGTTTTAATGAGACGTTATCTTCAGTTAACAATAGGAAAAACCAGCAAAGACTGAACCGGTAGATTAGTATATATTTTTACTACATTGCAGGGTTGAGTAAGTACTTTTGACGCTGATTTTATTTATTTTTTCCCCTATGTAACCGGAGAGTTGCTCGCCCTGTCTGATTATTCTTTAGTAGTCGGTGCTGATATAAATGCACTGTTTGATACTTCGTTAAATTAATTGGGTTCCAACTTTTGTAGCTCACAGACAAATACAGCCAGCGCATTGGAACATTTCGCTCAATTTAAATGGCTTGAGTGACTACAAAATCCCACCGCTAGAGATTATACTTCTCGTCTAGACATAACACACTCCAGAATTGATTTAGATTTTATTTTCTCCTGAATTTTTAGTTTCCAATTCATTACTTTACTTCAAAACTCAATCTTTAACACACACCCCCCCCCCCCCCCCCCCCACCCCCCCCCCCCCCCCACCCACTTCACACACCCCATAAAGGTATGTTTTATCTGATCAGTATGGATTTACCTTTAGAACCATTGCATTTGCTACTTGATGATAACTCTGATCTTCATTTATTTGAATGCCAACATAAAATTTGGCAGGCTCCCCCCTCGCCAGTTACCTTTGAGACAATGGCTGTTTAATTTTAAAGAGACCATTCTGTTAGAACTACAGCCTGAATAAATAGTTATTATCCATGCTGGTAACATGAGGGAAGCAGCAGCTGAAGTACCCATGCTATTGGACTCTGCATCAGTTTGAGTGAGCGCTATGTGCTTTAGTTGTATGCTGTATTTTAACATTTTTTTTTTTTTTAATGTATATCCAGGGAAGTTGACAGGTTGCTGGGGAGGGGATATATTATAATGAATATTACTTATTCAGTTCTGTATGTCAATCCTGAAGAAATAAAAATGTTCTCAAAAGAGAAATCCTACCCATTCTGCATTTCATTACAAGACATGACAAGTTGTATAAGCAAAACTAACAAATTTGATTGGTTGGAACAGTTACTGGTTCCCTACAAGTTGCTTTTTCATTTGTCCCAGAGTCGCCTGCTGAGTAGTCAGTTGTGTACCCCTATAGAAAAAGCATATATTTAATATGATAGAAAAGTATGTATTATGTTTTTCATATAAATTGGCTCCTTTATATATTTTAGTCTGTAATCCATATTTATTGTTAAATATATGGTGCACCATATTTTCCTTAATCTGTAATATCTATAAAATATATAGATTAGACTAAAATATCTCATAGAACTGTAGAGCGAGTCCACCAGAAAAGAAACTCTGGTAACCTTTACACTTTGGTTGTTGTGGACTATGCAACTAGATATCCGGAAGCAGTTCCGATGAGGGTACTTAATTCTAAATAGTTTGGAATGGGGAAGCGGACAAAGCATTCTGGGATTTAAGAGAAGCCATTTATAAAGAACGAGTACTAGTCAGTCCAGACTTTAACAAACCATGCATTTTACAAACAGATGCTTCAGTGTACTATATGTATGTCATGTATTATGCATTTCTCTTTGACGTATTATGGATTTTCTTGCATTTATTGCATTGTGTAAAGTGCTTTTGTGATGGGTTTTCCACTATGAAAGGGCTATATAAAATAGATTGTCACAGGAAAGAAATGGAGAGGAACATCCAGTCATGTTTCTAAGCAGAAAGTTGTTACCTAGAGAAGTCAAATATGCCATAGTAGAGAAAGAGTGCATGGCCATTAAGTGGGCCATTGATGCCCTGAATATTACTTGTGGGGAATAGTTTGTTTTGGTGACAGACCATGCACCCTTAAAATGGATGTATCGGAATAAAGATGGAACCGCAAGGGTAGTTTTTCTTTACAGCCATACAGTTTCAATATCTAGTTCAGGAAAGGCAAGGAGCATATCAATGCTGACTTTTTATCAAGGTAACCCCACAGACACTAATTTGTTTGTGCAACTGAATTAGAGTATGAAAATGGTTTGTCTGTGAATTATATATTTCTAACCAGCATTTACAAGCCCTAGGACCTTTGTGGAAGCCTAGACTACAAAATAAAATTAATGTGTAAATGATTATCATGTATTGATTTAAGTTTGTCCATTCTGTGGCTGCCATGTTGTTTCCCTTCAGAGTCAATGATTTAATGAATCATAGTTCCACCTCCTTTCTAGATGACTGACTTCCATCTAAACCCTAGGAATGAATTATCTGTCTATCCAGTCCAGGGCACACTTCCTTTTTACACAGCACACTCGCAGATCAGGAGGGAGATTTATTACCAAGATCATTCTATCTCTGATACCGTGCCATAATATGCCAAGTATCGCACATGACAATGAATAAAATAGTAATCATAAATACTGCCATCATAAACATACACCACAAAGTTTAGACCCTTTCGTAAATGAGGCCCATTGATCTAAAGCAAATGGTTTTCCAGTTTACAACATTTGTTTTAATCTAAAAAGATTAGCACAAAAAGCATGTGAATGTGCAAGTATGGCAAAGTGGTTAAGTGTACAGATGCAGAAGGGTAGCAATGCGTAATCAGCAGACCAATCAGAACCGAAGGCTTTATTCTAGTACCGCCAGCGGTAGTCATTTTGACGGGTACATTTTAAAAAGCTTATATTTGAAAATGAAACCCAATCTATCTGATACAACGCAAAACTTATTTATGGACATCATAGCTAACATTTGCATAGCAGAAACACAGTATTTAAATAAAAATAAACATAAGGCTTTTCTAAATTGGTGTATATAATGCATCACGTTAAATGAAAATTATAATAACAATTAAGTTATTGTGTAAACTGCTATGTACATACAAAATTGTAAATGAACTGGCTTGTATAAATCTATAAATAGCATATTGTAGGTTGTGTATTGTAACAAGCCATCAAAACTACTACTTATGGCAGTTTTAGGTAGAAGTGATTATAAACACCCCCCCCAATTGTGACTTTTAAACAGCATCAAGGTATTTAATACATGTATTTAGGAAAAGTCAAAAACACACAGTCTTCAACACACGCAGAGTAATTTTAAAAGTGAAAAACGTCAAAATGACTAACGTGGTGGTTCTAGTGTTAATTTTGTAATCCAGGTCTAGTGACCTCTAACAATAATCCCAGGCAATACACAGCAATGTGTATTGCACTGTTCAAAATAAAGGGTTTGCAGTCTCAAATAATGAACGCAGTCCAGTTACACACACACACACAAATGTACAGACATCGTCACCAGTCCTGGGTGCGTGCTGCAGTTCTAATGGTGCTAATACAATTATCGTGACACAGGTGTAGTGATTTTCGGGTTCATGCTGGTCTCTGGCGACAGTTCCGGAACGTGACAACATAACAGCTAACAATTGGATAAGAAAAAACAAGCAACACTCGCATGCGATATTTAACACAGGTCCTTCCGGGTCATTTTTTTTTAACCATAAAAGGAACAGATCACGTTGCTCTGTCCCCTATTTGAACCATCACTCATGACCCCTTGCTAAACGATTGCAGCTGCTAGTCCAATCCACGGCTGTCACATTGTTTCTCTCTTCTGGGCGAGTTAGTGCACCGAAGCTCCACCCCCTTTCTAGATGACAGACTTCCTTTTAACCCTGGGAATTAATTGTCAAGGGAGATTTACCACCAAGAATCATTTTATTTCTGTCACAGCAGGCCTGAGCTATTAACTCTTCATGTATGACCTTCCATCACTGCACATCTATACTGCTAACTGTTATGCCATTTTATTGCGAGAAGGAAAAATATACAAACGTGTTTAAAGAACAACCTGGGTTACCTGTTTTGAACAGTTTTATTTTCCTTATACTCATGCAGGTACATATCATTTTTATTCCTATTAATGTGTCAATTTTTTAAAATTTCCTCTTATGACTACTTGAAGGATTTTGCTTTTTTTGCAAAACTATAACCTACAGTATAGTCATAACTCTAGATGATGATTTAAGGCAAAAGCTCACCAAGAAACATGCAGCCTCGGAGTCACAGAACCTAAGTTGCCTTTTAGGCAATAGTGGGCCAAGCTGCCAAAAGCAGCTGCCCGCAATTGAAACGACATACAAAGAACCTTCTGTGTAGGCTAGACAGGGGTGGATTGACTTCTTATAACAAGCAGGAAAGGTGACTTGAGTAAAGTCCAGCTACTCTCATATAATAAAAATCACGAAGATCTAGAATAATTCGACTGGCTGCTGTGATTATGTAGCTGGCGACGAGGGAAAGCCCATGTAACTGCTTGGAGTGCCCAGCTCTCTGTTCCAGATTGAACAAGACTATGGAGATACCCGCTTGAGGCTTGTAATACAGTAAGAAGGAAAATATCCCTCGTAAGTGAGAATGGGAGAGGAAGTTTGGATGACACAGTTAACGACTTAGGAAAGGAAATGGACATGAGAACGAATACTACTTTACAATGGACAACTCAATCGTGCAGTTCACGATCTGCAGTAAGAGCTCTAAGATAAGATGTGGCACTCCAGGTTTGTATCTATGGCTAGATCAAGGTGACAATGGTCAGGGGTCTGAAGAATCATCTAGCGAGAATGCAGGCAGATGTTGGTCAGGGCCTTATTTTCCCCACCTGAGATCGCTACAACTACCCTTTTAACCTGACATGCCTTGTGGTCAGTCTCGGCATGCCTTGTTTTCATGGAGGAAGAAACTCTGGCATGTTGAGATAGTTGCTGAGGTGGAACAGTGCGGGTGGAGAGTTCACGTTACTTGGTGGAGGAAAAGAGCTGAAGGCTTACATTTTAGTGGGGTGTTTTGGGCTTTGCCCAAGTACCAGTGCTTGTATAGGACGTTTAGACTTTGACCTCTATTTATTTTTCTGTGTGAGCAGGACAACCCCAATCCTGTTTCATGGACACATTATTTAAATGGGACAATAACCTCCTAGATAGACATCAAATTATCATGGGCCTGATCTAGGACAGCTATGAACTACCAACAGTGGACTGGATGTTCACCATGAAGATGCAATATAATAACAGTTAATCCCTTATTCTGAGATGCCCACTGGAGAAAACCCATACCCAAAGTGTGTGTTCGTAGGTATGAGGATGTGACAGGGAGCGAGAAGATTGGAACTGCAAATCTCCCTCCCAACCCAAGAGGGCGCTAAGCAGAGGTACTCGCACGTCTGTACCAAGACGGGATGGCTTGGAGACAGGGGCAGAAACGGAAGTCAGCCATCTTAGTGCAGGTCAGAATGACCATATTAGGTGACAACTGTGATCAGATGTGCTGCATTAGACAACTGGTAGGTGTGCCGAGTTGCACTGATCATGGGGTGGAGTCTCCTAGTATATAAGGACTGTCATTTTGTAAGTGTGGGGCCTTTGAGGTAACTTAACACTGAACCTGTGTTGCTGAGCCATGTTTTTGTTTAGTGTCAGGACCGGGGTCAGAGAGATCTGTTACACTGCTGCACTACTGCCAGCACTTTCACCTTGGACATCACTCCGCACTACTGAACTGGACACTAACACCTGAGCACCTGCACTTTCCACCACCCCAAAATTGCACCAAAGAGCTGAGGGACTCTGGTATTGGCTATGATTCATACAACTTATTAAGCATAGTATTAGTTTAAAATATATTTTGGGTAGTCTGTAATTTGAATCTTGTTAAACAAATATGTTCAGGATGTTACCTACCACTTTCAGAATGAAGTATGTATTTTAGAAAAGAAAATGGGAAGGAATTCTCTCAAATGCATTTCAATTATGTTATAACAAAACATGTACTTCTTAGTGTGTTGCTAAGAAAAAAAAGTATCCTGTTTGTTTACTATCAAAGAGCAGAGGGGTGCTAATCTTAAAGCCCATTGAACTTAAAAAATAAATAAATAAATAAAAAAACTTTTCTAAAAGCTTGAATTTTTTACTTAATGCCATGATGATCAGTTTGTTTCTTAATTGCTTTGAAATTTCCTTTATATGCTGATTTATATTTTCGCACATACTGTGTGTGTGGGGGGGGGGGTGAAGTAAGGATTTAAAATGTGTATGGTGAGGTGTTAATTGCATTCTGTTATCTTTGTTCAAAACAGAAACTGGTGTTTCATTTCAGAAGATGCTATGTTTTAGGGCTTCCTTTGTTAACTCACACATTATAACGGTGTAATGTCATAGTGTTAGAACTATAAAGTTAGCACTGCATTTGCTTTATGATACAATAATTTTCTTAGCAGCAGGATCATTTTAGATATGACCTGTAGGACCTACCTAGATTGCTCTACATAATTGTTTGCAGATCTATTTTCAGATCAAAGACTTGTGGAGAAGATTTGTTATGTTGTTGCTGCATTAGATGTGTGAACAATTCAATACAATACAGACTTTTTTTTTATTTCGAATGCCTAATTATTTTACCCACATTTCTCATTTTTTTTGTTCCTTTACCACTGTAATTTCACACAACAGCTCTTAATTGTTAGCAATTTGGTATTGAATAAGCAACTTCCCTAGTAATTCCTATAAAATAGAAACAGTTTGGGGTACCAGTGCTTTTTTGAGAAGGCTTGCTCATTTAAATCATTTGCTTACATCTATAGAGCAGGTGATCTATTCAGAGACACCAAGATATTTAATAAGCAAGTGACCTAAGTATGGCACAATGGGCAACAAACTCACTAATTGCTACACAAGCACCTGATTAGATAATCAGAGGATAGTAAGTTTGCGACACCAAGTAGCAAAAGATTATTTCAAATGTTAAAGTAAAATATATACTGTTCTTGCATCGTATGCCTGAAAGGGGATTGAGTGAAAAGTTATTGTTGCTAAAAGAAAGGAACAAGCAAAAAAGAGCTACTGCATGTTGAACATACTTTCCTGAACTGATATAAGAAAGTATTCTTCCCAAAACGCACAAGTGGGGAAAAAAAAAACTTTAAACACCTACAATATGTGGCACAAACATCTGTTTAAATCGTCTGCCCTTCACATCACTTATTAATGAGTAATACAAATGTTATCCTCCAAGACCTCTGACAAATCATGTGTTTTTTTTTTTTTACCAGACTCTTTACATAAATTTATTGGAACTTGTTTAATTTAAAAACAAACAAAAAACTCCACAAATCATTTTCAGTAAAATAAATTAAACTACCTTGTTCTTACTGTATGCAAATGGTGCTATTATGTTTTTCATCATAGAAAACCGTACATGTATGTTTTGGACAGGACATACTAGACATGATGCTGCAGATGAAGGGTAACTGTGTCCTAAAGGGTTGGAGAACAAGACATACAGCAATTGAATTAAATCTATGTACACGTTATTGTAGCGTTGAGCTGAGGCAACTAAACTCTTAACTTTGCTTGACGACAGACACGCACTCACAAACTGAAAACTCTCTTTAAACCACAATATTCTACTCAAGAGGTCTGTTCTCCTATCACAATGCATTAATTAGCCTTACAGCCTACAGGACTCTTAAGAGTAGAGAAGTGATTAGGGAGTACTGAGTTAATGCAAAACACTTACCTACAGACTGGCAGAGGTGATTACTCACTTTTAGCTATGCATTCTAAACCTTGACTGTAATGGAAATTCCCCTTGAATTTAAAACATAATGCCACTAGTTTACATTTTTTATCTAATTTTCTCATTTTAAATACCTCCTGAAAACACACATCTGGTAAATTAAGTGTGCATCTGGATTATTTTTGCTGCATTAAGACATGCTACTCTGTAATCAAAGTGACACATCAGTATGGCCGAAGGCAAAGATTAGTGTTTTCAAATTGTTTAGTGTGTCCCCTTGACAGTCAAATGGCCAGCTAATAATAGCATTAGGGGACTCCAGAGTGTGTACCGCACAATAACCAAAGTAATTTAAAATGATTGGTGGAAAAAAGTAAATCTAACAGTAATGCAAATAAACTGAGATCTCGCACCAACAGACGGTAAGAGCTCATTTCTGGAGTGTGCCAAGTGTAATTTTGTTTAAAGTAGTGGCAGACGATCGCTTTTGTCAACAGTCTGAATAATGGCACAACTATTAGAATTATATAGCGCATAAGACCTCTTTGTAACCGAATATTAGAGACAGCTCAGAATATTTCAACCAATCAGAGCACCAGTCTTGCCTGCTGTATGCCACTACACATCGCAAAGACATGACATCAAGCGTACATGACATCAAATGTACCATATTGAGTTTATATTGTGCTGCATTGTCATTATAGGCATGGTTGAGTCACAGCTCAAAATTCCCTAATTAAAAACAATTTGAAACTGACGTCACAATCAGCCACTTATTCTCTTCATCAGCCTTTTCCTTTTCAATTAAACCATGCGGTGTGTCACGTGATCAACTGAGCAGACTATAAGGCTGAGAGTAGTTATATGTTAAGTTATTTGGATCTACAATGGTTGGAAGCAAACCGAATGTTATTAGTGGTATTAGTAGGAACTAGTACACGCGTCTATATTCCTGAAGTACAGTAGGTACTAGTTAGGTTGGTAAGTGAGAAATGCCTTCTCTTTGAACCCTTTGTTAATGACATGTCAGTACAAGTTTAGAGAATAACTCCCACATCAACAATACTTTTATGGTCAGTTTTGACTAGGCAGATGTTATCTGTATGAATGCACCAAAACCAATAGACTATACACAAAGTTGATCTAATATTGTAACATTCCACTGTGATTTAGTGTAAGAGGAAAACCTGCTAGTTTTGGAAATAATTGTATTTTATTTTTTATAAACAGAAATGTGACACTTATTCATGATACACATTGGATTCATAAAGTTTGTATACCTTGAGATAAGCAGCTTATTTAAAGGGAAAACTTAATGAGCTGACAAGTATGCCACATATGACCTTCCATGCATTAGAGAAACCATACAATTAAATTGGCAGTATCTTCTATATTTTAGCAGTATTTAATTTTTGGTTATATCTGGCTGTCCTCAATGAAATGTACGTACAAGCAAACTGAACCTAACTGTCATTAGAAATGAGACCATCTAATATTTTTGGGGGTCATTTTTATGTAACAAAATTTGCCCATTAATCAAATAGCTTAGTCATTCAAAAGACTTTTTTTTTTTTTTTTTTTTTTTTTTTTTAATTGGTTTCAAATTCTCTTCAAGCTAAAATATGGAGAACTGAAATATAAGAGAACTGATGCATTTTAGTGCACTGCTTAAATTTGCTATAAAATGGAAACTAAATAATCACAATACAGTAAGTATTTTATTCAGGCTTCTGATGAGATTTATCAATCCACTACCGGTTCCAACAGTCCTTGCGCCTCTCCAAAGAGAAGCACATTGAAATGTTTGAGTTTTAGGCAGGGATGCGTTCACTTTCAATAACCCTGTCACTTTTTTTTATTTAATTCCTTTGAGGATTATGGAATTTAAGTAAGAGAATTAGCTTGGAGTTAGTTTGCATACCGAGGTTTTCATTGTATTCTATCAAACCATTTCGGAAAGAAGATTAGCAAGAGCTGAACTGTGGGCAAGCCTGTTGTACAAAAAGGTACAGGAACATAAGTCGTCTTGTTGTCCCCCCCCCCCCCCCCCCCCACAGACACACACAGACAAACACAAAACATCTTAAGCCATAAGATACACAAAAACATGTAAGAATTGGTGTTTTCCTCAGAAGGCTCTGCTAACAGTGATATTTTCATGTTACGTGGAGACAGTCACGATAAAATAATTGTAATTTATAGAGGGACTTTAATGACCTCTCCTCAGTGTTTTGTTAATAAGCTAAAACCTGATTTCAGGACTGGATGAGGCATTATGCTTCAGTCTGAGCTGGGAATGATAACATTATCAGTAATATTAGAAATGTTACCAACAAGGACATTTGGCTATCGATGCTTGTCCAGTTCCTAGTCACTGATTCCAGAACTTCTAATCAGTTCCCAAAGGATCCCTATGATTCAGAATCAACAACATGGCTTGGCAACTCATTCTATAGACTCGCCGTTCTCTTTACAATAAATATCATTAATCTAGCAAGAAACCACACAGAAAACAAAAATGAAGTAACTGCCTTTCCTGTTAAGTCATTAATATTGGGCTTATAATGTTTGTTGTGTTACTTGGTTCTAAAACAAAATATTAGAAAACAATAAGTATAGTCATGAAAAATATATGCAGTATAATAAAGGCTCAAATTCTCAAGTTTACAAAAAACAGGAGATATGTGTTGGTTAGATTTGATAGGGTTAGACTGCATCTGCAGAATAAATTGTTGTTTACAGATGGTAGGTGAAGGGAAATGAGCAAAGGAGTAACAGTATTCAATTTGCAAGGAGACAGATGGACGAACCAGTGTCTCAGAATTTAAAAATCAAGTGCTGGTATGCATATCAAGAACACCTGTATTCATGCATATGTGTGGCGCATCCAAAACACTGGATTACAAAAACTGCTGGAGCTCATTTTAATACTATTTAAAATATGATTATCACAGTAAGAAATGTTCCGGCAGTAAAATAAAAAAAAAACTCACCAAGGCATATATTGCCATCTGTTTAATTTTTACTTGGAGGATTAAAATTAACACTAGAACCAAGGCGGTCATTTTGACCGTCTTTGGAATTTAAATTTAAATTGTGGTGCATGTGTTGAAGATACAGAGCTGTGCTTTCCTGACTTTCCCTAAATATATGTACTAATTACCCTAACAAAGAAAGAATTGCGTTGCTGCAAAAAGTAGGGAGATAAAATACTATCCTACCTATTCCAACCAAGAGCAGTCAAATTGTCTGCTACATATAAAACATATTATAGCAATGAAATGCTGTGGTGTGATTGTTTATATCATTCGTGACTTCCCACTATGTACTTAAGTTTGATTATGTCAGTCTGCATTCCTCAAGTGAGCGATCTTCTGACATTTCTATTGGTTTCAATGAGCCTCCTGATAGCCCATCAATCAGCCTTGAATGCTCACAGCACCCGTCTGTGTGATAGTCTATCACTTGTGTGAGACACTACTTTTCTCCTCTATTTTAGATGCATTATGGTTACTATATGCACTTGTTTTTCTAAGAAATACATTGTTACCCCAATACACATTGAAAATGAATCGTGGAGGATGCATGGCAGCAAAGCAGTGTTTGGAATTACTGCAAAGTTTACCAAACTATGATTCTGATGCAGCAGAGATGGACAATGATGAATCTGGCTCTGAAGCAGACTGGGTTTGTGAAGATGAATCTTCCAGCAGCAGTGACAGTGAGGAGGATGCCAGTGAAGTGCCAGGGCCGAGTGTGTGAAGAGGTGCAGGAGATCCCGTGGGAGAAGAAGCAATCCTGTGGCAGCCCTTGCAAGGATGCTAGCATCTTCTCCTATATCAGCCCCTGCATCTGATCCAGCTGCTACTTCACCTGAGGCAGCCGCTTCTTTAACAGTAGTGGTAAGGTTTGTGGTCCAGTAAGTGAAATTTTGCGATTTCTACATTTTGATCTGAAGCAAACCAGAAGTGCCCGACTTCAAAATGATAATTTTGCCTTGGCATCATAAATTTGGACCCGCTTCATTGACAGTAGCATTCTCTGCTACAAACCGGGATAGAATACTACAGTGGACAAGCAGCCAGTTGCAAGACAAGACTGTTGATAGCTGTGTGGAGGATCTGCATAAATGATTGTAAATGAAGCCCATTCTGTTCAAATGTACATTTATTCATGTCACTTCGATTACATTATGCTCTGTATAAAATCATAGTTTCGGTTTTCAAAACAAAGGCAACAATTCAGGTAAGAGCCATTAAATGTATTTAACTAAAGTCTCAAAAACAAAATGTTAGAACTTGAAGCTACGGCACTAACAAGTAACTATGGTGTGATAGGTTTTACAGAAACTTAGTTATCCAAGAGTGATGTAAATAAATAGAATATTAGTAGGTATTGGAAAGACAGGCAGGACAGAAGAGGCAGAGGGGTAGCACTATACCTAACAAATAGTCTTGAAGCCCAGACATTAAATCTGGAAGAATAAATCAACACAGAATCAATATGGGTCAGAATAATGGACAAAAATTCAAAGGGCATACTAATAGGGGCATGCTATAGACCGCCAAATTCAGACACCGAGCAAAATAATCGGTTATACAATGATGTTAAAAATGTATGTAGCTAAGGAGAAGCCATACTAATGTGAAATTTCAACTTACCCCATATAAAATGGTAAAACCTGGTGGGGAGCAAGACAGACCAAATTAAAATGGTAGAAATGACAAATGACACACTGGCTGTTCATTTTACACACACTGTTTAAAATATTTTTTTCAGAGTAAAACAGGTTTAAAATGCATTGAATCACAAAAGGACACTCAGTACTGTAACTACAGCCAAGCCCCACCCTTGTTCGTTGTATTTTTCATATACCTCTTTTATAGATGTGCTGTCCTATATATTTACATTGTATATCCAGGGTTTGTCACAACTGTGTCCTCACCAATTATCATTAAAGAAAATATCCATTATAGCTCATAATGTAATAATTAACCATAATAAACACAATGCCTCAATAAGAACTAGCGATTCTGGCTTAATTCTCCCTAGATTCATGATGAAAAGAGATAAACGATTAATATTATGTATGTTTAAGTATTTCAAATCAATCACAAATGTGTATTTGTTATAAGAAATAAATAACAAAAATAAACCTAACAATCCAAAATTTTATTACATTTATTCATATTCTCAAAGGAAGAAGAATAAAGGTTAGGCTTCATAGTTAAAAACATATCTATAAAACATTCAAGGAACAGTAATGCATTGTTAAATGTTCATAATTAAATCCTTGATGTGCTCTCTGCTCAGAGTTCTGCATTAGTAAAACAGTCTTAATAGTTCATCATGCATTGTTTGGTTCAGTCACGCATTATTTATACATGCACTAGCTTCCAAGTGGCTAAGTACACATGTACAATGTTCAGCATCTAGTTGAATAAACATACATTACGTACTGTGACGATATCAAAAGCAAGGCTTCAGTTCAGTTACTTGTAAACACAATGTAAGTTTGATGCTTATTCTGTTGTGCGATGTTTAAAACAAAGTCGTCTTAACACAGCCGCCCTCTCTGTAGAAGTTAGCTGTGCAGTAGCACAATGCAGTATCTCTGAAGTGTGTAGGCAATGGCTTTTGTCGTTCTGGAGGCAGCCCGTCTTCTCTGGGACAGCTTTGAAGATTACATCATTGCGTCTTCGTTGAACTTCAGAGTTTGAGTTGAGAGTGATGAAATTGAACAAATAGCGAATCCAGTGAGAATCCAGAGAGAGTCCAGCACCCAACAAGAAGAACAGAGTGTGAAAATCCTTGTTTTGAGTTTAAGTAACACGATGTATAGGTGTTCCCTTCTACTGTAAACAAGTCATTGTCGGTCCTTCCATTGGTTCACCATATTTGATAGACCATTACGTGTCACACAAACAGGGTGTGTTAGAAATGGAATGATTCCGCCTATTTCGTTATAAAAGGATTTTACAGTTATTTAAACCTCCTATTCAATATACTTTAGTTACATTCATTAGAGAAGCATACAAATTTCAGTTTTTATCTCTATACAAAATTATGATTACATATAAAACACGTCTTAATACAATCAAAGGATAATATTAAAAAATAGTTATTCATTTATAATATTCATTTACAACACAAACCCTTCAGATTTATTGGGAAATTTACTTAAAGTAACTATTAAACTTGTGCCCACAAGTTATGTAATTAAAAATTATACTTAAAGCATTTTAACTAACTTTTAACACAATAATGGTAAAACTGCACTGTAGCTTGGCAAGTTTTATGACACCTTAGGAGACGACAATCAGATAGCATTTTGGAAGGCCAGCTTCAAAGAGTTTGTGTTCTGTGCCTTATCTAATCAGCTGTGAGGTAACAACCCATTCCCCACAGCATGACACACAGACAAGAGCCTGAATTAAATATCTGGAAGATGCTTATATTAAAATGAATTTAAACATGAATTTCCTTGACAGTGCATACTGATAAATCCTCTCCTGATCACTCATTTTATCACCAAACTCCTCAATAATGTTATCCAAGTCATTATTTTATTACTATAACATCTCCAAAAAGCTCTGAAAATGTTTGATATTCTTTGAGTGCTGGATGCAGAAGGAGCTACCTCCTTTATGTCTGTGTTATCTCTGTAGTGGATGGGTCTAACCATAACAAAGGAACAGATCGCTGGGCCACATGCCCTGATATACCTTCAGTCATGCCCCCTTTGGTAGTGAGTGCAATCCCATCTCCTCCAATCCATGAATGAAACATCGCCTACCCCATTAAGGCGATGACTTCTATAATACATCAATAATTCACCACTCTTATATTATACAACCACCACAATACATTTACAAGCAGGGCATTGCCCTGCCAACTAATTATACACAGGCCTCTCTTCTGCCCTGCTACAGGTAGAGTAAGTATGAAACATACATATAATATATACGCAAACGCTAATCATTTGATCTGTGTTTGTGGGTAACAGTAGCACTGCATTGAAGCAATAAGAGGCACTGAACTGTCCTCGTGAGGCATAAATGTCCTTTCACAAGTGCTTTGCATCAGAGTGAGCTTAAGATTCATTTTTTTGAATAACTGTACATCTTGTGCTGGCTTTCACACCGGTCATGTAGCATAACACGATCGTGTCTACAATGTATTTTGTTCCTATTTTTCTGTGGGTGTCCGGCGTAAATGTACTTATTTAACAAATATATTTATGAAAAATAACCATCAATGTGGCAAAACTGTTTCATTACTGTTTTCAAAATAAAACCATACATATTTTTCCCCAATAATAATAATAATTAGACATTCAGATTGTGAATGGTTGTTTCTGAGTAGGTTGCTCAGCACTGCACCTTCAAAATAAATTAAGAAACCATTTGAAAGGTTACAACACAGAGGCAGGTTTCAGAAAGATAGAAGGTAGAAAAAGAGACAGATGAACCTCTTGTTTATTTATAGTTTGCAAAAATATGTTCTATTTGAAGTATTTTGTTGAACTATGTTTCATTTTGGAGAAAATTAGCATTTATTTTCAACAGACTAGGGTGGGTTAGGGTTCAGGGGAATACATGCTATTAAGATACATCGGGGTACCCTGCATTGTGCAAAAAGTTGCAGATAATAAAGTGTAAGTATTAATTAATCATTATTTTATAAAGGTTGCAATGCTACTTTTTGTAATTCGTGAGTTGGCCCAAAAATAATAAGTCTTGTTTTTAGTTCACCCACATGTAACACAAACACTAGTTCAGTGTGTGCTCTCGTGCTCATACAGTTCTTTTAGTGTCAAACAAAAATGCAGTGTTGTTGATCTGGGTTGAGTGCTGGCCTTTGGCGACAGCTCCGGATCGTGTTAGCCATCCAAGTAATTACAAACAGTATTATTAACGACAAACAAAACTCATGTTTCACAATACAAGTTCTCCTTCTGGTCCTTTTTAATATAACCATTCACAAATGAACAGATCATTTCACTGCGTCCCTGTGGCAGGAAATGGCATTGCGGTCACTCAGACCAGAAGGAGTGGCTTCCCATCCACGCTGCAAAACAATACAAAGCAAAATGCACGACTGTTTGCCATCATCTACATACAAAGTACACAAATATAAAACAATAAACAAATAGAAAATAACACAGGGGTAGAGGGGGAGACCCTGTTCTAAAAATTGACAAACAATACGATTAAACAGCAGGGCTTTCCTACCGCCCAACTGCATTCCCCTTTTTATAATGTCGCCCATGACCCCTTGGTCAACGAACGTATCCACTCCTCTAATCTACGAATGCTATGCCGTTTCCCGTCTGGGTAGAGTTCGTATACTCTACCTTTCTAGATGGCCGATTTCCACCCGACCCTGAAAAAAAAGTCATGCCATTTAGTCCAGGGTATTCTGTTCCCTTTATGCAGCTGCCTCGCACGTCGGGAGGGAGATTAAACATCAAGAATTATTCAATCTCTGTCACACATGTACATAAACAACATTTATTTTTATTTGTATTTAAATTATAAAAACAGCTGCAACTTTGACAGGTGCGTCGAAGCAATAAAATCCATAGGCAAACAGCTGACAAAGGCAATTCAACACAAACATTTACAAGTGTGTGGCAAAGTGGCTGCTGATAGTGAACAGGTGTATAGCTGGTGCAATAACCCAAAGAAACCAACAGACAACAAAGTATGGGTGAAATGGTTTGTTTATTATTTGTTTATAATCCAAGGATCTGATGTCCAGACAGTAAATAATGATAAGCTTGCAATACACAACCATGTGTACTGAACAGTATTGAAAAAGGGTTGCAGTCCTGCAAATAATACGCACAGTACTTGCACACACACACGATCACCAGTCCAAAGTGAGTGCTCTCAGTGCTTGTGGTGCAGTACAATATAATATGTGGTTTATTTGTGAATGACAGTGATAACAATGTTAATCGTGACTGAATTGCAGTGTTGGTCCGGTTTGTACTGGCCCTTGGCGACAGCTCTGGATTTGTGTTTAGCTGTCTAGGTTTGCTCTGCTTATGGAATCTCGCAGGGTCAAAAGTCAAGGTAAAACGGAGTCTGATAGAAAGCGAAGAGAACAGACAACAAAAAAAACAAAACAAAGCAGAATAGTTGTTTTTGCTTCAAATGTGGTATGTGTCCAGTATCTTCTACTGCAGGATATGTCTTGTTTGTTTTTCACAAACAGGGTGAATGATCAACGACACAACCATTTGGATTTACCTCCTGTGACGGAAAGATGAGTTCTGGTGATGAATCTTCCTCCCGACCTGTGACGGCGCTAAAGAACGGGAGGAGAAGTATCTGGAAGGGCTGGCCTGACAGTTCGTTTCCGGGTCAGGGAAGTGGGTCAGCCTGGAGAGAAGCGCGACTCTGTTGTAAGACCGTATTGATTTGAAAGGTAAACGAGAGGCAGCTGCAAGTAATAAGGCAGCTGCAACCGTTTACCTCGATATCATGCGGGATTACATATAGGGGCCAGGGTAACGCTGATCTTCTCCTTCGTTTAGGTTAACGTTAGGAGAGAAGGACTGAGAGAGGAGCTCTCAGAGTATTTGTGAAGAGTGTTGTACGTGTTGTGTGTTATTTTCTGTCTGTCTGTAATTGTCTGTCTTTGTCGCACTAATAGACAATTAACGCACATCTCCGGAGCTGTCGAAAGGAGAGCACTATCCAGAGCATCACTGCACTGAGCACCTGCACGTTTTCGATCACCCAGGACTGGTGACCGTACCGTTGTTTTTGTTTGGGACTGTGCCCTTGTTTTCATTATCCCTGTGCTTTACACATTGTTGTGTATTGCCGGGGATTTATTATTTTTGATGGTCGCCAGACCTGGAAAAGAGCAATAAAGCACTTATTCACTGAATCACTGTTGTCTGTTCATCACTCCTGCACCGCATCACCGAAACATCTGTTCCCCTTACCAACCACTTTGCCACACCTCCACATATAACATCACTGACAAACCAACCACTGTAATACCTGTCATCCAGTGGTGAGTAAAATGACAGATCAGAACAGGTTGACAACAGTCTAGATGATGTTGTTGTTTTCATTTTAGCAATTCTCTTTCCCTTTATTAAATCAATCAGAAATAGCATCTGCCCTGTGTTAGTGTTCACATTCTGTTTGTACAGAAGGCTCTTGTGGGAACTAAGCAGTACATCAAACAAATACATTGCAAACAAATTCTAATTGTAATTATAATTAAGCACTTTGCTAGTTAATTTATAATTTTGTTTAATGCCTACACTAGCAAATATTTCAATGAAACAAAGTAGCAGACTAGTGCAGTATTCGGTTACGTAGTTTTGTTTCATTGAAATATTCTGCTACTGTAGGGATTAAAAAAATTATTATTTTAATCTTGAAGTGCTCCTCACAGTTTCCATTCATGATAATCAAGATCACTTTGAATGTGATTTCAAAGCATCACGTAAAACTGGATCTAGATGAAACACACTAACTCCTCGCTGTGGAGTTTAAAAGATGTTTCCCCGCTTTGAGTTGAAACCACTTGGCTGAGCTGTTTTGAAGAAGGATTTAAAAGGAAATTATTTGGAAACAATTGTATTTGGCACCCCACAGTCTGGGCAAAGTTTACCACAGAGAAAAAAATACCAAAGCACAAATAAACACACAAAACATAATACAATTCCCACACAACTGATATATTGCTTCATTTGTTCCAATCTCTGTTTCATTTCAGTTCAGCAATTTCTAAAATAACTGGCAAGGAAATTCATTGTTCCCCTCCAACTTCAAGTTCTTGAATACTATTATGGCGGCCATGGCCACTCTGGGAATTATCATTATACAGTGTATCATGCTTAAATCTTACATGTTGGTAAAATTAATGGAAAATGTTGTATTGTTGGGGACATCTTCCTATTCCACACACTACATTAAAATTGGGAGAAGAGTCCTGTACAATGTTAATATGATTTAGAAGCTCTCAAAGAGTCAGAGTTTCATGTGGATTAGTCTCTGACTAGGTAACACAGTTCATGTTCACACTCCCAGACAGGGTGAAGTGCACTTCATCCATCCACAGGATATTAGCAGGCCACTTCCAGTCGTGACAAGAATTGCAACACAAAATTGACACATCTGATGAAATCTGTCTTCTCCAATGCTTGAACATGATGCATCTTGAATGAATGAAACAAAATGTACAAGTCAACAGTATCAGCAGCTCAAATGAAGTGAAACTCAATGCTTTGGCTGCTGTGGTCTGTTTTGTAAGTGTCAACATATCTCCTATCCCATCTCTATGGCTAAAAAAAACAACCATCATTAGTAATTTCTTTGAAAATACACAATTAAAATTACATTTTTATACCTTGTGATACAAGTTCAGAAAACCTCTGTTCACAAAGACCAAGAAAACAATGACATGTATCGAAGCAACAAAGGCCATTTGTGTTAAGTAACTTTTCCAAGCTGATTAAAAAATACTACCGGTAAAACATACATTCCCTTAATATTCCCTTTCAATGTAATGACAACCATTACCGAATGGGAAGCTGTACCAAAGCTGTCGTGGGTCCAGATTACCGACAGCACAGCCTCGCGGCGATAGCCACAGAGCCCACATGACGCCTTCTGCAACACCCTAGAGCCCAGACAGGGCCTCGCTCGGTTTGCAATATCAAGGCAGTAAAAACGCACAAATGTCTGACTACCTGTCCATGTAGCAGCATTCCAGATCTTATCTAAGGAGACGCCATGAAAGAGAACCAAGCGTATGGCATCTGCCACCCAGCATGCTAGACGTTGCTTCGATAGGGCCTGACCTCTAGAGCGGGACCCATAGCAGACAAATAGCTGGTTGGATTGTCTCCAGGATGCTGTCCTATCCAGGTAACAGCGCAGTGCATGAACCGGGCAAAGCATGTACTGTCTACGGTCATCCTTTGTTTCCAAAACCACTGGTTGGTTTATATGGAATGAGAAAACCTTTGGAAAAAAGGCTGGATTTGTTCTTTGTTACTGGGAGTCATTTCCAGTGAAAGCCATACATGTGTCATCGATGGACTGCGCATGAAGCTCACTCATTGGTCTGGCAGAAGTAATGGCTATTAAAAACGCCACCTTCAAGGAAACAGTGTGCAGTTCCACTCCAATGGGCTTGAATGGGGGACCCGTAAGGACCCACAGTACCAGTTCCAGATTGTGGTCCATACTTTTCATGGGAGGACGAAGCCTCCAAGCCATTTTAAGAAATTGCACTGCCAGGAAGAGTGCCCCAGGGGAAATGAATACTGGGCTCTAGTGCTCGGTGCCCTAGCAGACGATACTTTCTCTACCACTGCATCTGGCAAACTTCGTCTGAATCGATGGCTCCGTTCAATGGCCAGAGTTGGAGCTGGGCTGGGTTCATGTGCCATAATAGCCTCTCCACTTGGCTCAGCAGGTCCTTGTGTAGTGGGAGCTGCCACTGTTGACCCAACAACATGTTGGTGAGGAGAGCAAACCAGGGGCGTCTCGGCCATCTGGGTGCAACCAGCAAAACGTGTGCTCTCTCTACCCTCTAGTGTCAGGGGTAATAGCAGCCAGGAGTGGGCTAGCGTGTCTACTCCCAGTGGGCCCCTGTCTCTCTCCATAGAGAACCATAGGGGGCAATGAGTGGACTCGGCTGTGGCGAAGAGGTCGACTTGTGCAGTACGAAACCTCTCCCAAATCTGTTTCACCATCTGAGGATGCATTCTCTAATCCGAGCTGTATGGAGCTGTTCTGGACAGGAGGTCTGCTGCCTTGTTGTCCACACTGGGGAGGTGAACCGTCCTGATGGAATGCAAATTTATGTGCATCTAGGACAGGAGTCTGTGCGCTGCGTGGTGAAGGCCCGGCGAAGGCCCAGCAACCGCAGACCACCTTGGTGGTTTATGTAGGCTACCACTGTGATATTGTCCATCCAGACCAGCACATGTTTGTGCACTAACTGCTAGTGAAAATGAGATAACGCCAGGGCTACTGCCCTCAGCTCTTTATGTGTGCTTGCTGCCAATGTCCCTTCCACTGACCTCTTATTCCCCTCCCATTCCAGACCGCTCCTCGGCCTAAGCTGGGGGCATCCATAGTGACAACTTCTCTTCTGTGAGGGGAGCTGAGAGGACATCTGAGGCGCAGATTGCCGGGATGGAGCCACCACTCCAGTGTCTTCCGGCATTGTCTGGACACTCGCATCAGCCAGTGTTGATCACGGACCAGGTGTACAATGAATGTATTTACCCAGGCTTGAAGTGGACACATTCTCAGCAGCTATAATGGAAGGATTCTTGAGGTCAGCTGCCATCAGCCCCAACAACCTTTGATATACTCTGACCTGTAGAAGAGCATCCTCTCTGAATTGGGAGAGTGTGACTTCCAATGACCGAATCCTGTCTTCTGACAGTGAGACAAGCATGCTCACAGAGTTCAGTTTGATCCTCAGGAACACTGTGGACTAAGAATGTACAAAGTTGCAATTCTGTTGATGTATGGAAAGCCTTATCTTCGTCACATGATCTATGACCTGTTTGGTGTGCTTTGGAACATGCGCAACCTAGCCAATCATTCAGATTGTTCTGGATCCGAATACACCACAGCCCGAGTAGAGCCAGTGCTGCATCCATGCACTTTGAAATCCGTCCCACTTTCTGTGGGTGGGACGGATTGAGACATGGAAGTAGGTGTCTTGCAGGTCAATCGATGTGAACCAGTCTCCTGGCTGAACTGACTGGAGGATACGCTGTGCTGTCAACATGTTGAACTTCCTTTGTTTGAGGAACATGTTGAGGACCTTGGTCTAGAATAGGTCTGAAACCGCCATCCCTCTTGGGCACCAGGAAGTACCTGCAGTAGAAGCCGTTGAGGGCATCGTTTGGGTCTACCAAGCACACAGCATTCTTCTGTGAAGATTGGTGATCTCCTGTTGAAGGAGTATCGCACTCGCTGGTTCAACGGTGGTAAGGAGCACACCCTTGAAGGGTGGCGGACCTAAGCAGAATTGTAACGTGTAACCATGTCTCATTGTCGATAGCACCCAGGAGTTCCGGGTGCAGCCTTGCCATGGGTCGTGTCCAGTGGTCAGTCTGGTTGTGAGGGGGAAAGGTGGCAGCCGGGGCCTCTCAGGGGCGGTCTCCCTTGGTCTTGGGAGGGGGCATGTTCTTCTTTGGCCCTGGCCTCTGTCTCCAGCCAGAGAACTAGTTCCGCCTGGCCGGCGATAGTCCCTTACTGCCGGCTCTTCCTCTGCCTGCTTGCTTGTTCTGGGGTGGAGGGCGGCGTTCAGGCCCAGTTGCCCCTGCAGGCTATGAAGGCCACCTTGGGTGCTGTCAGTAGACAGGGAGGCGAGAGAACTTCCAGGCAACCTCTCAAGGCTCTCATCAATGGTCGCTCCAAAAGTCTGCCTCGGTGTAATAGGGGCATCTAATAACACCACCTTTTCAGTCTCCATGAGCTTAGCCTGTGTCAGCCATAGGTGTCTGTGAGCGGCTACCAGCGCCACTAAGGACCTGCCTGATGCCTGACCTAACTCCCCCATTAGGTCGGTCATTGCCCTTGCTACCACCTGTAGCTCCCCTGTGTCCACCTCTGTTGCTCGCTCCTACAGCCAATCAGCCAATTTCCAGAACAAAGACGCACAAGGCAATCTGTGACCTATCTTGGTGAAGTGAGAGAGAAAATGGTGATAGGCTACTGTGAAGATGACCCTCTTCAGCAGGAGGTGGGAGGGACTTCCTCCTCACAGCAGGGCCCTGATAGGGCAGCTTTTTTTAGGTATGCTCAGTGATTGACAGTCAGAGAGGGCTGTTCCCAATCGGTAATGGTTGTCATTCCATTGAAAGGGAACTGCTTTTCATCAACGCCAGTCACCAATTAATTTCACAACCCTCTCCTTTCTCAAATGCCAAACTCACTAATTTGAAAGAATCCTCTCCCAACATACTTATTGCTAGGGAGCTGACATCACTGCCCTGTGACTTTTGCTAGTGCATTGCTGCTGCCACAAATGAACACCTCACTGGTTAAAATAAAAACCGCTTTAGCAAGTAGATATTTAATTTGCTTTGTGTTATTGTGCAATGTGTGTGTATATGATAACAAAAGTACAAAATTAATGCTTTGTTTTATATTGTTTTGTATATTTTTGTTTGGTGTGCAGTATTAAATAAAACAAACAGTAATTCTAAGTGCCAGTATATATTGTAGCTAAGGCATGCACAGTTAGACAGTAAATATGGGGAGCCAACTCCACGACCACGATATAGCTGAATCCGTAGTATAACGAGGGGTGGGTGTATTAATATCAGCGTTCTGACTGATGAAAATCTTTGCATCTCTGTATTGCTCTTGCTGAGCTCACCTGTAACTCAAGGCCCTTGAGGACCTGTTACTTCTCCTACTTACTGTGAGTATTAGCAGATTATAAATGTACTGAATGTAAAATGATTTTTTTATTATATATTATGGTGTTTTTATTTTTAATTAACTTCACAGTTCAGTTTTTTTCTTGATTTGTCTGCTAAAATTTGCTTTGTTTTTGCATTGGTGAAACACAATGTTTGGCTCTGCTACAACAGACACATACGAATCCAGTAGTTATACAATTCTATGGAAATAACTCCTGCAGTAACACGTCAGTAAAGAAGACAGACTAGAAAAAAAGAGGCAGTCATGATTCCCCCAAAAGCTCCTTTACACCTAGCGAAGAACTCTCAAACCAACAAAAAGTGTAAAAACTATGTGTGTTTGTGAGATATAGTGTGTTGATGTGGTAAACTTACTTTCTAATCACCATGTATAATACAATATTTATTAATATGTGTATTTTAATTGCAGAAATCTACTGAAAATATGCAATGACCTAATGTGTTTTTAGGTTTTTTTCACATCTGACTGGAAATATGTCTCAAAATTCTGTGGATGATCTTTATGGATATTTAAAGAATAGATTGGATTTTGACACACAACACTTTGAAGGTCAATATTCTTGTCATATTCTTTAACATATTTACAGGTTTACAGAAAAATATAGATTATATTTAGTATGTTTTTATAAGAACCCCCTTACATTTTCCCCTTAAATGGATATTTAATGAACAGAAATGGATGTCATTGGTAATAATAGTAGCGATGTGCGAACCAGTTTATTTGAAATTGAGTACCACCCAGTTCCTGCTTTGGAACCAACCAACCTTATCAAGGATCCAGTGTAGTGGCCAGAAAGTGGTACATAGTCAGAATGTGATGCATTTGTATTTCTATTACGTAATGCATGTACTGGTTTATGTACCAATTCTTTTTTTTTTTCTTTGTTCAATCTATACACTGTGCACTGGCTTTTCTGTTCCGTACCACATCATAAATCGTTATTGCTGTGTTACCTGTTAGGCAATGTGGGCTATAATCCTTAAACTATCAATGAACTACAGTGGACTGTCACAAAGACGGCCAGAGTGGGGGACGTCAGACCAGAAACAGGAACCAGGAAATAAACAGAGAGAGAGAGGTGGAGTTTGGTGGATCTGAGTGAATGGTCTCACTCAGCATTTAATAAATGAACAGAGTCAGAAAATAAACGGTTGTAAGACAAACAAAAACACAGGAAATGGCCCTGGTAGCCAAAATAAACAGACAAACAAAATGGACTGACACTAAACAAAACACGGTGAGCACATATTTTACTTATTCTTATTATTACCCCCGTCTCCAATCCCGTTCTCCACTCATCGAACACACACAACCCTGAGTGGGTGAAAACAAGGAGCTTTTATCCAGCTGTACCGAGACTCGATTGCTAATCAATCATTCAATTGGAGTCGCGGTACAACTGCACGTGAATTAATAAAGTGCAATTCCCCCTGCTCACATATTATTATGTTTTACTTGCACGTAAACTGCTGTGCAATCCTCGTGCCTAAATACAAATATACATTTTAAACACTTGTGTTACACAGACCCTTTATATCCCGTGTACCAATGACTATACACCAACATTAACACACAACATATAACACAAAATACACACAGGGGCAGGCACTTTGCCACATGGACATTTTGAAAAGAGCTTTGAAACAGACTTTCAAGTATACATGTAAAAAGTTGTCATGATGTTAACAATGAAAAGAAAAACTATAGGTACGTTATTTAAACAGCTGTAGCAACACGTGGGTACCTGTAACGTTATATTTTTCGGAATCCTACTTACTCTTTAATATTGCATTAAAACAGATATGCATATGCAGATTTAAGTTCATGGAATATACTGTAGTTATGTCAACTAGGACATAAAACAGCGTTGCTTAAAGTAAACACTTGGTTTATTCTCACACAAATAAATCAAACAAAATAACCAGTTTAAACAATCCAGATTCTTGTAACAGTTCCTTCTTCTCTAGGCTAACGCCGAGGTCCTGCTCACAACTCTTTTTATAGGAGAGCTGGAGGGAGGCAGTTCCTGCCCTAGCCATGGCTGGAAATTCCCTGCCTGATAGTTGATGAGGGAAAGTACAAGCAGATGGCGATGAGAAACTCCCCAGCCCAGAGATCCTGGAAAGTGTTCTGCCTGGCAGCTGGGGGGAAACTCCCCAGCCCAGGGATCCTGGAAAGTCCCTGCTAGAGACATTATTTTTTTTCATTTTTTGCATGTGATTGTGTTCCCTCATTTAGTGAATAAAATATATAATACTTGTATTAAATGAGGTGTATATACATGCTGCCTGTGTGTATTGTATACCAAGGACTTAGCATTGGATATGTTATGTTGGCTATGGCTAGATAATAAAGTTTGGAGATAAAAAGTGTTTGTAGTATACCCCTTCACTCTATATAGGAATGTTACTATGTAAATGTAACATATGTGTATGTACAGTTGACCCTGGCTCTAATGGTATAAGAGTGTCATTTAGTGCGACACAGTGCCATTCGTTTTTCATCAGGGAAGTCTAGTGGGTATATTTTGAGGTGCGTAAATAAAGGAGTCAGGAGTTGCTAAAGTATAAAAGAGATACATTTTTTTCTTAAACAGAAAATAAACACATTTTTAGTTTAAGAAATGCAGGCCATTGCAGGAAGACCCCCGAATCCTTGCAATGGAATGTGTGACTTCTCAACAACATGCTCCTTTATTAGTCCCGATCAATCAGTTTTTGCTTCCCTGTCACCAGCTTGTTACAAGCTGGTCTCACTCCTCTTCATCCTGCTAGAGTGCAGTTGCTCTTTCTCCCTTGTTGCCAGCCTTGTCCCCCAGACCAGTTCAGCTCCTCCCCAGTTGCACCGTTCCTCTTGGGGGGCTTCTAGCCCGGTGTTTGAGGTGAAGCGAAAGCTGTCCTGGTCTCTGCTGTTGTACTGGCGTTCCAGGACTGTGTCACCTCTCCCTCTTCTCGGCAATGCAAACGAGGAGCAGCTGAAATCCAAACATAATAGATTCTGCGATTAGAAATGGCTGCTGATGGTTTTCTCCGTAGTTTACTTTGCTGTATATGGTACATATAGCACACATGCCAGCAGCCCTGGCTCTTTATATCACTTGTTGATCCTATCAGAAAATTAGTGGTCACAATACTTTCGTTAAATGCTTTATATATAGATCACAGACAAACACAGTAATACTTCCCATGTGTTTACTGGTCCTGTTGGCAGTCTGGCGTTCTATCTTCCTGGCTGGGTATTGCTCCTACCTCCGGGTTCTCAAACGAGCCACTTGCGTTGCTCTCATTGTTGCTCCTCACTTTCCTTTTTCTCTTGTTCTTTTTGTTTGCTGGTGTGTTTTATTTAGTTTTTTTTTTTTTTTTTTTTTAACTGCAGACTGCGTTCTCCGGCTTGGCAATTTCCCAGAGTACTGCCTCCAACCCCACCTATTACCTAGTCTCAGTTTGCAATGGCAGATGCCTGTGATTAAACTTTAAAGCAGCTCGGGGCAATCACCCTAGTGAAAAAATAGCTTATTTGTTACACCTGCCTGGGCAAGCGCAGCACAGGGTGTACCACGTTTTAACACGTACTGCAAGATAACACTACACTGGTTCCAGTGAGTACTATCATGCGTTCAATTAAACTGATTATTAAAAAACATAAATTCATTAAAATGATCAAATACTTTTCTGTCAAATACAATAAATAATAAAACATTCACTTAACTAGACTATATATTTGTGTTTTGTTGTCCTTTTTTTTGGACTGATGACTGATTGCGGCTGTGATGAGATAAGTTTGACTTATTTTTTGCTTTGTGATTGTTGTGGTCTTTTGAATGTTTTTTATGCTGACGTAGGCCTGTAGAACTAGTGCTTGTTTATATGTATAAAAGATGCCCCGCCCATCAGAGGTGGAGGAAGAGAAAAGGTGACCCCGGTGCAGGATCATATTGTGGGCCTGACCTTTACGTAATACTTTAATAAACAGAAAACATGCCAAGTCAAGGGTTCAATATTAGCATGTATGAAACAATATATAACTACATGTAATAAGAAGCTTTTCTACTTGCCTATTTTGCATGCATCTTTACATGCAATACTACACTCTTTTTTAATCACAAGCTAACAAGTTTATTCACCAGTCCCTCCAGGATTCTGCAGAAATTCACTGAAATTTTCTGCACAGAAAATCTCCCCCCACCCCCCAATTATAAATACAGCCATGTTCATCTGCTTTCATTTATTTTGGTACCCAACAGCACCCGTTAACAGCTTCTGCCTAAACTACAGGCTGAATCGTGCATACAGAATATAACTGCAAAGACTGATGAACAGCACCCCAGAATCTTCAATGAAGACAGTAGGAAACTGTTTTGCAATATTGAGAGACCATTAGGCTAAAGTATAAGTGGTCACAGAGTTCGGAAAAGAGATGACAACGAAACTTAAAACAGTGCCTCATGATAGCCTCCATGCAAAGATCTTTCCGAGGGAAGAAAAAAAAATTAGGAAAGTAATTTTAATTCAATCGTTTTTAAAATAAAAACATAATTAAGATAATCTCAGTACCTGATGAAATGAGGTAGAATAAAACAATAATTACTGTCATTGGTAAATGTCAAGGAAATTCATGGTTAAATTCATTTTAATATAAGCATTTCCCAGATATTTAATTCAGACTGTTGTCTTTGTGACATGATGTGGTGATTGGGTTGTTAACACCAATTCCAGAACATTGTTAACCAGATCTAGTGACTATACAGTTGTACCATTATTGTGTTAAGTTAGTTAAAATGCTTTAAGAATCATTTTTAATTACATAACTTGTAGACGTACGATTAATACTTTTTTAAAGTAAGTTTCCCAATAAACCTTAAGGGTTTATTGTGTTTTAAATGAATATTATAAACTAATAACTATTTTTGAATATTATCCTTTGATTGTATTATGATGTGTTTTATATGCTTGAAATAATAATTTTGTATAGAGAATGAAATTGAAATTTATATGCTTCTCTAATGAATGTAACTAAAGTTATATTGAATAGGAGGTTCAAATGATAAATGCTTTTTTAACAAAATCGGTGGATACATTCCATTTCTAACACACCCTTTTTGTGTGACACACAACTCTCTATCAAATACTATGAACCAATGGAAGGACCAACAAGGACTTGTGTACAGTACAAAGGAACGCCTATACATCGTGTTATTTAAACTCAAAACAAAGGTTTTAGTGCTCTGGATTCGCTGTTTCTTCAAAACACCTCATCGCTCTCAACTTATAAAACTCAGAAGTTCAACAACATAACGCAATGATGTAATCTTCAAAGCTGTCCCGGAGAAGATGGACTCCCTCCGGAAGGACGAAAGCTTTTGCCTACACACTTCACGGAGATACTGCACTGCGCTGCTGCACAACTAACTGCTACAGAGAGGACGACCATGTTAAGAAGACTTTTTTTTAAACATCGCACCAACAGAATAAGTATCAAACTTATATTGTGTTTACAAGTAACTGAATTGAAGCCATGCTTTTGATATCGTCACAGTACGTAATGTGCGTCTATTCAACTAGATGCTGAACATTGTACATGCGTACTTAGCCACTTGGAAGCTAGCGCATGTTATCATAATGCGTGACTGAACTGAACAATGCATGATGAACTATTAAGACTGCTTCACTAATGCAGAACTCTATGACGACAGAGCACATCAAGGATTCATTATGAACATTTAACAACTTTTCCTTGACTGTTTTATTTTGTTTTTTCTTTATACATATGTTTTTAGCTAACCTTTATTATTCTTCTTCCTTTGAGAATATGAATAAATGTAATAATAATTTGGATTGTTAGGTTTCTTTTTGTCTTATAACAAATACACATTTATGATTGATTTGAAATACTTAAACATACATAATATTAATTGTTAATCTCTTTTCATCTTGAATCTAGGGATAATTAAACCAGAATCGCTAGTTCTTATTGAGGCATTGTGTTTATTAAGGTTAATAATTACATTGTGAGCTATAATGGTAATTAGTGAGGACACAGTTGTGACATAAATCCTAGATATACAACGTAAATACTCATGACAAATATCTGCAAATATGAATGTGAAAAAAGTTATCTCCAAACTTTGACCCCTCTAGGGCCCTCTGAGTGCGTGGGCCCCTGTGCAGTTGCCCCAGCAGCACTGACTATTCCTCCACCACTCACTCCACATTAGATAAGAAGGGTTTCTATCACCTACTTGCATTGCATTTTGTGTGTATCTTTACACCCAGCACTACGCTATTTTTAATCTAATCTAACACGTTTATCACCAGTCCCTTCAAGAAAACATTTTAATTAAACTAAGCAATAGAACCCAAAGAAGAGGGCTTCTCTTTATCACTTTATCACTTACCAGATGTTAAAGCCCTCTTATGAGAGTTATATTGCTGTTAGAATTATTATTTATTATTTGTATTAATAATTATTTTGAGTTTTTCGTGATTATATGTAGCACTAGTTTTTGTTGGCAATGAATACAAATGTTTATTCTGTGAGTAATGCGGTTTGCTCAGAACTCCATCTGAGCAGTCTTCACTCAGGTTTTATCCCAGTGGTGGACGATTCGTGGGTATTTTCAATTGCCAAATATTACAAAAACGCTTCTACTTACATAGAGCTGTTCTTCAGTTCAGGTACTTCAGTTCACAAGCAAACATGGATTGGTTTGTAAAACATGTAAAGAATAAAAGTACAGCTACACCGTTCGGTCCTGACATTTATTAGTAAAATAAATAAAATAAAAAGTTTTAATAATTAATATATCTAGTTATCTGCAGTATGTGTTAATCCTGATCGTGCTGTTTGTTCAGTAACTTGTTCATAATGTCAAAGAGTCAAAGGCTTTAGAGAAGAGATGCAATGTGCCTGTGTTGTTTCTGTGATATGCTTAAATAAAGTTGCTGAAAGGAGGAGGGAGAATAAAAAGTGAATTACTGGCACCTGCAGCTACAATGTTAAAAACATGAAGGTTGTAACATCTGCAAATCTAAATGTGAAGGACATTATCACTGTTAATTATTTATTTCCAAACTTTCAGACTCCTCAGGGGCCCTCTGAGCGCATGTTGTACCAGCTATTCCTCTGCACCAATAAAGCTGTGCATGAGTTTTATCACCCTAAGTATAAAATATGAGTTAAAAATAAAGTGTGGGTGCTTAAGTAAGCTTTTTTCATTTAATATTGCATTTTTATTCAATCTGTGTGTACTGTAGATGCTGGTGTGACAGAAGAAATACTTCTGAAGATGACCAGGAGTGACATTTGTGATTTGTTTCAAGGAAATGAAAACATTTCTTAAGAGGAGGTTCTTGTATGATTTAGTCTTGAAAATTGCATTAATGGTAATTTTACTCATAATAAGTGTATATAGTAATAATGCTTGGATAGCACTAAAATAATGGAAACTTTGATTTAGTTATGCTGTTCATATTTAACTGTGCAACTATTCTTTCCTAGGTCTCAAGAAAGTTAGAAGATGTTACAGGGAATAATTCTGAACAGCCATCATGGATTTCAAAAACGAACCATGCTGCTACTTCCAAAGAGAGTGGTAAAAATAGACCTACTTAGGAATTGAAAATGTGAAGGATTAAGTGCTGGGAGTGACTAGTCAGCACCTTCAGCAGCTGGAAGTACACATCCTCGGATAGAAAAACAAAATATGCCATGCAACCCAAGTATTAGAATGCAAACCTGTCAGAGTCCTATCTATGCCTCGGCTGAGCTGATAAATAGTTTATCATCTGAAAAAAAAAGTGAGGAACGAAACAGAGTAAGAAGAGCCATGATTTCCACAATGAGATTGGTGACACATAACCTTTGGGATGCAAGAGAGCCATCCAATGAAAAACTACAACTCATGGCAAAAAGCCTCCAGTACTTATGATTAATAACTCATTAAATCCACTCAAACCATGGGTAATTGTTAATAACTATAAATGTAGATGTAACCTTCATAAAGTTGATCATTCGTAGGTCAGTTATTAAAAATCAACTTAATATGTACAATTAAAAATATAATGAAATAACTCTTAAAAAAAATGCTATTTTGTGGAAGTTGGTAGATAATAATTATTATTATTATTATTATTATTATTATTATTATTATTATTATTATTATTATTCAGGAAGGTTTGCTTACTAATTAAAAAGAGTTTTATCAAATGTGAAACGAGTGGTCGATAGATAAGGCCCTGTCTAAAATATCACAGAATTCTACAACAATTAATTAAGGATTGGAATATGATGACTTAAACAAAGCAGGACAAAAAATATCAAATGAAACTGCACCTAAGAACCACAGAAGTAAAGGTTAGATTAAATATTACAATAGTGAAAGAAAAAAAAAGTATTCTGGGTATCAAAAGTATCCAACTCATCTGTTTATTAGGGTGCCTTTCGTTCAATATTATTTTATTAATATCATGGATCAAATACTGTTATACTGCTAAATTCTATCTTGCATTAATTTCAGAAAACTTTGGCTTCCCCAGAGTCTTCAGACTGCTGTATAAATAAGAAGGAACATCAGTATTACTTCTAGTTAATAAAAAAAAGTCACCTATTTTAACTCGATCATTTTTTATGGTATATATTCAATAAACCTTGCATTCATTTGGTTTTAATATTAGTTATTTACTGTGGTATGCTCTAGAAAACATGCTGTCAAACAGGATATTTTTTAAATCAGCCTAGGCTAAGAATATTATGACTATTAACCAATTTAACCAAACAACTGACATTTCTGATTTGCAACGGCTTGCTTTTTTGATTAAACTGATTGAATGTATATTCTCTTGAATTCTAAAAAGTGCTTTTAAATCTTGTTAAAAAGTATTCAGAAAACTTATCCCAAAGCAACATAATCTTAGCCAGAAAAACCTGTGTCTACTGCAATTTTCCCATTTCTGGTAAAACAAAAAATGGATTCAAAAACAGTACCAACTGCATTAATATAATATATTCATTATTGTTCAGAATATTTACATTCACTGCGACACGTAATGGACTTTTTAACATTAACATTTTCAATGCAACAGTTTGATTATAACAGGATGAGCTGTTTCATTGCATTTAATCTAGGCACAAATTAAACAATATTATATTGATCAGTTAACAGAAGGATATAGCCAACTAGAACAAATATAAGCTTCTCCTCTGTCTACATGTCTCCTTTATAGTATATAATCCAGAATGTGCAGAACAACCTAGAAAAAATGAAAATTGCTCAGTAATATAATATAGGTGCGGCAGAGCAGAAAACCTACTTGTGTAAATAGTGTGTGGGGAAATGTAAGGTTGGCAGGGATGGGGTTAATTCTGTCCCTGCCAACTATCACAGGTATGGCCATTTTCCATGGCAACTGAGTGTTAATTGAAGAATGGCCACCTGTATAAAAGGGACGACAAATCCTTTGTATGGGAAGGAGTTAGATGATTGCAACTAAGTGGAACTATGTTTTCTTTGCAATTTTAGTAGTGAAGGCGAATGTCCAGCCTACGCTTGCTTGTTTTTTGTTAAACCTGTTATTTTGGCCCTTGTGCCTTGTTTATTTTATTGTTTCTGTTTTTGTTCTATTTATTTTGATAATAAATGTATGCAACAGCACTTCAGTGCAGCTTCTGCCTCTGAGTCTCTAGAGGGAGCTATCCTGACACCACATGGGACAGGATAGCGTCATGGCCGAAGTTACTGGTAGAAAATAAAGACTCCTACACTGACCAATATCGAGAATGTACAGAACATCCACGCTCCTTACAAATTCCATACAAACCCTTCCTAATGCTTACAGAGTATAAGTAAACGCTTGATTCCATTAAATCAGTCTGTTTATATTTTGAAAGACATGCCTTTTACCTTACTGAATTATCAAATACATGTTACTGGCCTGAACGGCACAAATAACAGTAATACTGGTAAACAGAATCCACATCTGGTAATGTTCTGCTCCACAACTGACACATGATAGTAAGACACAGCCCTCTGAGGTCAGCTACATTGACAGATGCAACATAAGCTTCCACAAAGAAATACGTTTCTCTTGTCAAATAATGCTCTGAGCTCTTGTTGGCCATGCTGCTCTGCTCAGTACACATTTCAGCTGAAGTTTTAACACTTACTGGGGCACTGAATCTTCTACACTGGGGAAAACAAGCTTTGTGTATCACCAGCAACACAACGTGAGACCCAACAGATTTAAAAGTTTGGATTAAGTTACACTTGAGGCATTAGGGTGCACCAGATTCCTGGTGCAATGCTAGACAATCAGCTGTTCCACTCTTAGTGAAAGATCTGGGCCAGCTCTGTATAATGCCTGCCTTACTGTCTGAGAAACCACAGCTCATGTGAATGGGAAAACCATTCCCTTGTTGTATTCTATTTTTTGAAAGAAAACGTCCTAAATACTTTTTATGTCTCTACAGTGATGTACTCTTCATAAACATGCTTTCAGTATGTTGAAAATGGTAAAATGTCCAACCGTAGACATCAAGTGCAGCTGGAGTTCCATTATTCTGAACATTGTTTAAGACATAAAGGAACACCATTTTTTCTAGATAGACGTCTGTGCCTTGTTTGCTTTTTGATAATACTGGTACCCAAACCAATGGCTCTGTTGCTGCCTCAGTATATTAAATTTATTTAAAAAATGTTTGCTATTTAAAAGTACCTAATATTTTCCTGATCCCATGAATTGGAAATCTTCCCCCAACCACTGGATATACTACATACTGTACCCAGGGATGCAACCAGGATTTTCCATAGGGGATGGGGGTCATATACAAAACCGTAATATATCGAGGGACATAAGGATAAAGACTGGTTCGTATCGTCCCATTTCCCTCCTTAACATAAACATTAAGATACTTGCTAAAACTCTGGCCCATCGACTCGAGACTGTTCTGCCTTCTATTAGCTTGCTGGACCAAACAGGGTGTTCATGCAGACACCCTTTTTTTTTTAACATTAGATAATTACTTAACATTATCTATACTAAATCCACTTGGCCATTGCCAGAAGTTCTGATCTCATTAGATGTGGAAAAAGCTTTTGATAGTGTCGAATGGGACTACATTTTTGCAACCTGTGAGATAGCAGGGAGGGGGTTAAAATCCTCCCTGCTTTAAAAAACATGTGAGAATGCACATTTGGGTGAATAGGCTAAGGGTTTTAATTTGTTTAATTGGGTAATTGGGTAATTGTTTCATTGTTTAGTTATCCCCTGCACTTGGTGGTAATTGTAAATTAGAACCAGGTGCAGGGTATTTAAGAGAGGCAGCCAATCTGCTCAGGGCTGCTGCTGAGTGAGGAGTCCGATTGTGTGTGTGAGAGCAGTCATATTTGTGAAAGGTATCGTGTCAAACTTGTGTGTTGTTATTTGTGTGGTTTTTGTAGCAGGTAAACGGTGTATCCGTCCTGTGATCTAGTTAGGTTCTTGCATCAAGTGTTTAGTCAGTGCTCTTCCGAAGGAGCTAGGTGTTTTGTTTTGTTTGTTTCTTTGTAATTAAAGTTGCGCATCAGCACTATTTTTTCTTTCAATCTTGTGTGTGTATCATGATTTTTAGAAGGGAAAAGAACCCAAGCGGGTCTGTTTGGTGATTCGGCCGTCACACAACCCAAGAAAGATTTGGTTTTGGTTCACATTTTATCTCATGGATTACATTATTATTGTCATCTCGTGTAGCATCTGTCTGCACAAATAATACTTTTTCACATTATTTCTCACTGCATCATGCAGCATACCCCCTTTCCCCACTTCTCTTTACTATTACCATTGAGCTCCTTTCAATTTCTCTCCGTGGCTGTCAAGATATACGGCGGGGTGGACAGGAGCATAAGGATTCCCTTTATGCTGATGATTGAATTATTTTTTTGTTAGACCCGGCCTCCTCACTTCCCCTTGCAATCTCTATAACTGAACAATTGTCCATCTTAGCTGCAGATGGAAGCATCCTCCTGCCTTTGCTCCTCTTTACCTGCTTGTGGCAAAGTGGCTGCTGATAGTGAACAGGTGTATAGCAGGTGTGGTGCTGGTGCAATAATCCAAAGAAACCAACAGATAACAAAGTACGGGTGAAATGGTTTGTTTATTATTTGTTTATAATCCAAGGGTCTGATGACCAGATAGTAAATAATAACAAGCTTTCAATACACAACCATGTGTATTGCGCAGTACTGAAAAAGGGTTGCAGTCCTGTAAATAATAACACACAGTACTTAAACACACAAAATTAGACACACACAATCACGAGTCCAAAGTGAGTGCTCTCAGTGCTTGTGGTGCAGTACAATATAATATGTGCTTTATTTGTGAATGACAGTGATAACAATGTTAATCGTGACTGAAGTGCAGTGTTGATCCGGTTTGTGCTGGCCCTTGGCAACAGCTCCGGATTTGTGTTTAGCTGGCTAGTGCTATAATCAGAAAACACAGACAGTTACTAAACAGACACGGAAAACCCAAACAAAAATACTCACGAATATTTCCAATACGGTTTCTCTGCGTCTCTCACGGTCCTTCCAGTTTCTAACCCAAAACCAAGCGAAGGAAAAGATTAGCATTTCTCTGGCCCCTTTTATACTATCCCTTTTATACTACTGCAGCTGCGTCTATTGCTTGCAGCCGCTACCTCGTTTACCTTCCAGGTCAATATGTTCCTGCAACAGAGTCTCCTTTCCTTCCAGGATGACTAACTTCCCTTCCTCGGAAACGAACTGTCATAGATTTACAACCAGAACTTGTTGTATTTCTGTCACACCCTAGTGTGCTCCTCCCTTCTTCTCTCAATCTCTCGATTTAATACTAACCCCCTGGTTGAGTAGTCGCTTAGGATTTGGGCACAATTTAGAGAATACTTTGGGTTTCAGTCCTTGAGCATCTATGCACCTCTTAACGTAAACCACCTGTTTCCTCCATTGGTTGCAGATCAGGCATGTGGTGTGGAAGAGGTATTGTATCTTTCAGAGACTTGTACATTGATGGCTGCTTTGTTTAATTTAAACAGCTGTCCCAAAAATGTGAAATACCAAAATCTCACTTTTTCCATTACCTACAGGTTAGGGATCTCATACAAGTAACTCCAAACTATAATATTCCAGATTTACTCCCCTATACTGTCTTTGGAGTATCCTTCTTTGACTACTCTAAAAATGTTATGGGAGCAAGATTTAGAATTAGATTTTTCAGAGGAAATATGGAAATCCATGCTGTCTCGTATACATTCCTCATCTCTGTGTGCGAAGCTTGGTCTGATACAATTTAAAATCCTTCACCACATACATTTTTCTAAGGCTAAAATAGCTAAAATCTTTCCAAATTTAGATTCAACCTGTGATAAATGTAAACAGGCTATCTTTGAATCTCTCTCACAGATCTTAAATACACCCCTTGAACATTCTCCCCTTATACCAGTTTTTGGTGTTGTTCCCAATCATGTAACGCTGCCCTACGCACAGCTAGGCACCCTGGCCTTCTCCACTTTTCTGGCAAAACGTCAGATTTTGTTACATTGGAAGCAACCTGCCTCAACCACCATCGCTCACTGGGTAAGAGATTTGATGAATTTTCTTCACTATGGGAAAATCAGGTTTACGCTTTGTGGCTCTACTGAAAGGTTTTATTCTACTTGGCAGCCCTTTTTAACTTATTTTGACAGAGTACTGCTCAAAGCTACTGTCTAAATTACCTTGATGACTTGCATAGGACTCTTGTCTCTACTTTCTCCTTCTTCTCTTCCTTTTCCTGTCTTTTTCCTGTCTATATAAGATTTACATGATATCATTTTTTCAATTGAATTTTATTGTGTACATACATGTATTTTTGTTTAAGTGTCCTGTATTTTCTTTTGCAAAAACAAATAAACAAATTTTGAAAAAGTGTAACAGAACCCCCTGGAGTGTTTACAAGGAACACATTACTTTTTGCTGTAACAGGTGTTGTCTGTATCGCACCAATTTATTTTTCAGCCGAATCTTGATTGTTTTTATATTTTACGGCTGATAGATCTACTGGGAAATAAAACCGAGAACATTTCTCAAATTTTACTTGTAAGCATGTGCCAGGAAAAAAAGCAGATTTGTCTTATGAGAACCATTGTGTATCCAAATCATGCTCCATCCCACAAAAGTGCTTGTTTTCTGTTTCCACAATAACCATTAATTTATTGTATATACACAGAGAGATGAGAGCATGAAATTATATTGATGCTGAATCATTTCTAAGACCCCAAAAGTTTTGAGATAATAATAAAATGAGAAATAAATTACAGCTGCCACCCCTGCCCCCACCACCCCACCCTAACTCAGTGATTAAAAGTGGTTGCAATTTGTATAACTTTGTTAAAGGGACTTTCTCCAAAGCATGATCCACATTAATTTATATTAGAAACCTCTGAGAATTATTTTTACACCAGTTAGGAAGCTTCACTGCAAGGTACTATTATACAGAATGTCTAGCCTTTATAAAAACGGAAACAGAAGGAAAGAAAAACACTGACAAGTTATTTTTGGCACAATAAAAGTCTTGTTATTGGGAATGATCTTGGTAGTTTGTTCTGTGGCTTAAATCAGAGTCAGCATGTGTAGAAACAAGTCAACCATGTCTATCCATCCAATCACAAGGAAAAGCTTATAATTGTGTGGAGTTTCATTCCCTGATAATTCCTATAGCATTGTACTGAATTCAAGTTTTGGCTTTGTGCACATCCTGGTATTTTTTTCTATCCCTCAGAGATATCATTGTTCTTTTTGTAACTAGTGCTCCACCAGGACATTATATGAAGAAGAAACACATGCAGAACTATAATTACCTGCTACCTAAAAAGATTAATGTCACATATTAAATATTAATGTACAAGGTCCCACTGGTTTAATGGTAACTGGGTTGTAAATAGTTTTATCATAAAAATTATAAAATCCATAAACCACCAAATGAAAAGTACTGAAAGGTTCATAGATAGTACTTTTTTATTACAGCTAATATCTAAATATTGAAACTATATCCAGGGGCTGGAGTTTTATATTCATCTGTGATAAATCTGGCTCTACAATCTGGATGTTAATGCAAATCGTATGATTGACTATATGCAGAGGGATGTGTGCCTTGTACACATAGTAAAGTAAATAGCCTTATAACTTGAATAACAATAACATAGATTTAAGATGTGTTGTAAAAATAAAATCTGAATGTATTTAATTTTCCTTGAAATATTAAAGAAGCAATTAAAGTCTCCATGTCACAAATTTGGCAAGTCCAGCAGTTTTACTGTCGTCTACTTAGAGAAAGAATCACACAGTATGCAAATGCGATATTATAATTAGTCTTCCCTGCTTCAAATACTTGTAACATAATTTGTTTCTTATAAAACGCAAACAGAAGTGGTCAAGTCCACATGGCTTTGATATACTTGCTTGATGCCTACACTAAATCAGGTGCTGCAAGAATATATTCTTTCTACTTTTGAAACACTGCAAAATCTACAGTTTGGGATGCCATAGTCTACCATCATGGTCAGTTCTACACAAGCTATATTTACACTGGAAATTTTTATCTATTAATAACTACACATGAATTAAGTTTAGAAGTTTGTTTTTTTGTTTGTTTTTTAAATAAAACCATTTTCTGCTAATACAAATGCAAGAAAATTGTTAAAGCCTGTGGTTATCATCGCGTTAACTGGTATTGTTCAAAAGGCTGCTTTCTTCTTTTATTTAGAAATACAAAAATAACCTAAAATGCAATGGCTAGCTTTTTGACTAGAAGCCTTTCTCAATGTCTTTAAATTCTTCGTTTCTTCTTTTCATTTTCTGATGAATAGTAATGCCCATGAAATACATTGCAGACTGAATACCTCTCTATTTGCCAGTAGAGAAAGCCATGGCAGTTTGTTTACATTGCCCTGCCATCATTGCCTCGCCAGCATTGCCCCGCCAGTGTTGCCGCAAGCCTGCCCAGGAGGGACCTCTATGCCCATCCAATCCTTGGTGTGTCTTCTTCAGACTGCTAACTCCTAGTACCAATTGTGCCAAATTAAATGGTAGTTTTGTGTGCTCTTTTCTTCTGAAGAGATTGATACTGATATTGGGTTAAATAATATTCAGCTACATTTAGACAGCTAGATTTCTGACAATCTAAAGACTGTTATTTTACCATTTAAGCAACTGTAGAACTCACTTACAAGAACCTTTTTAAAGATATTGATCCTCCAGGTTCAGTCCATCTTGCAGCTCAATCCAGAGTATATATTACAACATTACGGTTGTAACCTTAAGAGCTGTTCAAGGATAATCCATAATTGCCAGCCAAGATCAATAGGAAGATTTCAGTAATTAAATCAACCTATAAAAAATGACATTAACAAATTAACCCAGAACTATCATACAGTGCAACAGCTCCTCCTTTGCGTCTTACCATATACTGCATATGTGTTTATTTAATTGATCAAAACAGTGGCCGATCTAAATATCAAACAGGTCTTTAGAATGTTAACCTCCCTGATGTTTCTTGTATTTTTACAGACCAAAAATAAACAGCTTTAAAAGACATTGGTAAGGCTGCCACCTTTAAGCATGTTAAACCCTTAGCGGTCCATTTATTCGGCTTGTCAGGCGCATCAGGTCCAATTTATTTTCACACATGCTGTTTATTTTACATGCACTGTTTAATTTTTTTTTTTTTCAGAGTAAAACAGGTTTGAAAGGCACTGAATCGCAAAAGGACACCCAGTACTGGATCTCCAGCCAAGCCCCACCCCTTGTTTGCTGTATTTTTCACATACCTCTTTATAGTCATTGTGGCAAAGCAAAGCTCTGCCCTTTTTAAATTGGCAGGGATGGGGTTAATTTCCCCTACCTGCCTGGGTTTATTATGTTCTGGTGGCTGGGGTTGATTAGTTGATTAGGTTAATTAACGATCAATCAGCGCCCAGCCACCTGACATAAAAGGAGGCCTCTGCTTCTCATTTAAAGGAGGGAGTTGAGGAAGCAGGTTGGGGTTGTTTGAAAGTTTTGAATTTAGTGAAGGCATTGCCCAGCCTGGAAACCTTATTTTTTTGTAAGTTTTGTTTTTGCTTTATTTGTGTCTAAAGATCTTTGTTTTGCCCTTGTGCACTTTATTTTTGTGGGTTTTTTTTATAATAAAATTTGGATTTTTTGAACTGCAGTCTGTCTCTGGGCCTCTTTCCACTCACCAGCCTGTCACAGTCATGCATACTGATAAATCCTCTCCTGATCACTCGTTTTATCACCAAACTCCTCAATAATGCGATCCAAGTCATTATTTTATTACTATAACATCTCAAAAAGCTCTGCAAATGTCCGTCATATTCTTTGAGTGCTGGATGTGGAAGCAGCTATCTTGTTTGTTTATGTCCGTGTTATCTCTGTGGTGCAGGGGCTTTGTGTATTGCTCAGATACACCTCTTTTTTTTCAGCTTCTATCGGTCTCATTTGAAACGTTTTCTTGGATTTTTCCGGAGACAAAATGACTAGAGACCAGTGCTTAACGTCTTTTTATGATGTTGGACAGGGTCTGACGTCGGACTGGAAATTAAAAATTGTAATGTCGGAACTGGTCGGACATAGGACCGTGAAGGGTTAATTTACTACTAATGTTCTTCAGAAAATCTCAAAACTATAAACTGACATTGAGCAGATGACAAGTCAGTGGGGTTTGCTTTAATCATCTAGACAGTGGAGGATCTTAAAGTCTTACAGAACACCCTACAATGTTTTCAAGAATCTCATTATGCTACCTATGACACATGTTACTCATTTAGATCAAGTCAAAACATGACAGTTAGAGGTAGTAACGAATAGATTTAAGCTATAGTACCATGATTTTTACATAGCTTTTGTAACTTCAGAGCAAGCCACAGGCAAGGTTTTAGCAGTCATATGACAGCCAACAGATGTGATGCCAGCCAAAGCACATTATCTAGGACAGGGCCAGTGCTAAAGGGGGATTTAAGAGGTTGTGCCCCCCAGTTCAGATCCCAGATGTGGATATGAACAAATCACTGATATAAATAAAGTTAAACACAAAAATCAAACTATAATATTTCCAAGGTTATATATTACTTATAATGTGTGAATAAAGAAATATCAAAACTGTGATGTGATATGAACAAAAAGAGATACAGCAAAGGTACAGTAATGTGTTTCTTGTAAACACGGCAGGGGGTTTTGGAACACGTTAATACCACAGCCCTAAAATGTAGAAAGATTTTACATTTTTGTCTTCAAAAAGTCCAGTAAAGTGACATTTAATAACAACCACACCACTATATGTATATATATATATATATATATATAATATATATATATATATATTATATAATATATATATATAATTATATATTTATATATATATATATAGAGATACTCTATTATAATGTCTTGCGGGGATACCTCAACTGGATTACTATAGTTAGAGAGCAGTGGTATCTAGAGCAGCCACTGTTTCTATCATTAAAATAGACCATTATAATATTACCTCCACTTAGTTTTGAATTGCATTGTAATCACGTACTCAATAACATTCAGGTTCACTATTGTTTCACACTGCTTCACTTGTATTTTTCTTTACATATTATTTCTTCTTCTTTATCAGAATGACATGTTTTCTTGAAGCTGAATCGTCAATGCTATTGGCATAATGTGTGCATAAAGTCAATTGGGATTGGTATTTTTAGTTTTGTTTAATCTTGGACTGCTAGAGTCCAAGCAAAGTCAATGAAGTAAAAATACACTTTGTATTGTTATTTTGAAGTGTAAAAAATCATTATCCAAATGCTGAAACCCAGCATCAGATTCAAAGGGTTAGTACAAAATGTTCTGCAGCAAGATTACAGCCTGCCCTGGAAATTAGACCTTATGTGCCAGTGCTATGGTTCACTGGTCATTAGTGTGTGTAGCACACAGTCTCTTGACAGTCAAAAGTTCAAATCCTAGACAGCAATTATCAGGACAGCTTCTATCAGCCAATACCATTATAATTTGTGAGGGTCCAGAAATGCCAGTCTTTTGGGTGACATGTAAATAGATATAAATTAAGCACTTAATTGTACAATATCTAGTACTTTGGTCTTCATTTGATCAATCTGTATCATTCAATGATCCCTTTTAAGGCCTGTCTGGAGCACATGCATTTTATAAATGCCACTTAATAAGTCATGCCCCTTTAGATTATTTTAGCCTGCCTGTTTTGGGTCAGTCTCAGAGAGCTTGCTCTTTGGTTAAATTGTAACCATGAGGGTAGTGGTTGAAGCAATCCAAGATGATCCCCCAGTGCTGAAAAATGCTTTAAGAAATCCAGTTGTGACTTATACCATCAGGATATACATTGATCAAATCAACCCTTTAATATTCTAATTAAGCATTTTTGACTTGCAGCCATTCATCTATTTTATTTTAAATCTTTTTAGTACTTTTACAATCTCAGTACCTTTATGTGATGTTTGCAAATTGTTCTAAGTGGTCTTAAGCATCAGAACTACTGTATCGGTCTGTCTCTCTTTCCTCTGTGAGCAAAATGGTTGCAAACTGATATCTACACCTACATTTCTTTTTACCCAAAAAGAAGTTTGAAAATGTAACATTTACAATATTACCACTAGAAGCCTTAGACTTATAGTGATAATGCATTTGGTCCTTTATTAAACAGCACAGATCAAGGTACCCTTTGCATTCAAATTGCACTGATTAAATCTGAAACAACTTTAGATAGTGTGATTCTGAAATGTAATTTGAAAGTAGTTCCTTCCTTTAAAAAAAAAACATATAATTAAACACTGGTTTAAACTCCATTTCGTAGGGTTAAATCACAATGCCAATCCAGGAAACTCCTGATGGATTGATATCAGCAAGTCTGTTATTAAAACGATGAATTAATTAGCCCAAAGGGAAATAAAGCAGCAAGACAGTTCAAAGGGGATTAATGAATTTAGCAGACGAAGCATTTTAGGTTTTAGGGTCAATTGTTGTTATTAAGATGTGGGCTATTAGCCACCTTTGCAAAGATCACCAATCATGTAGGCTTTGCAATTCTTTAAAAGGATGCTGTACAAAATTAACCAAGCTTCCAATAATTGTTTTTTTACACATTCACAGTGTTAAGAACGCTTTACCTTTGAGTGACAGAAGATGTGACTATGAAGGCAGACAGCACTATATAATGTATTTGAGAAAGGGTTTTTAGGAAAGACCTGTTCAGATAAGACATATATAAGCACCCCAGAGCAAATATTTTTATCTGTACAAAAACAAATCTACAGAACATAGTCCTGTATAGAAATGGAGCAATAAATACTCACTCTACATGAAAACCTTTCCCATGTTTCTTTTAACCAAACACTGACACCATAGTTTTGTAGACTCATATTACAAGATAGATCAACAAAGTTATTCAAGTAACACGTTAAACCCCCACACCTGCTTTCAACAATATAGCTTTTAATTTAGTATATCAAATATTTACATTTAATATGGAAACCAAATCAAACCCTATGACAATAACGATAGACATGCTAATAGGTGTAATTTTACTGTGTAAGAATAAAGCAGTCAGCAAATACTCTCAATTTTAATTGAGTTACATTTATAGTTCATATACTGTGCACATAGGGTACATGTTGCTTCTCTCTCCTGTGGTTCTCGGTTCATTGCTAAATTGCAGATTGTTTATTTGTTTTTAATGAGGTGCAATACAGTTTCGAAATGCTCCTTAGCAACAGTTACCATGGTTATAATGTCCTCATACACAGAGACAAATCCAGTGTTACTAATTAAGTCTGCACTTTTGATGTTGCATAACTACATTGCACTTGTTACAGAAATGTTGCTATCCAAAATTGTGGACCTAATTGTTCATTGCATAGATGTTTCCCTGGCAGCATTGTTATGCTTGTCTGATTAGTTGTTATTTGAAGTACAACTTGAACACATTTTATAGTGAATAGTGAATATTAAGTCAGAGCTTACCATAATAAAAGCATTTTTAATTGCAGTTAACAGTAAACCATTACAACATGACACATGATATTACTTTCTGTCTTGTCTTTTGAGGTACACAAACATACTAAATTGACATTACTCAGTAGATTCTGAGGGATAGACAAATCATATTTTCTCCTGAATTTAAATGAAATATAGCTCCATCTTAAATTCCAATTTATTCTACAACCTCCCCCCCCCCCAGTTTCAATAAACTTAAAATGAGTCACATACATTTTGTCAGTAAACAGTAAAAGAAAAACAACACAATGCAGGACCAGCCACGAAAAATCACAGAATCACTTCACCCGTGATGTTATCCCAGCATAACATCATGGATCTGGTACCGAAAACCTAGACAGACATATCAATCCACCACAAGAGTCAATAACATAGAATAAGTTACACAATTCCTGAAGTGAATTTTACCTTAAACAACATGTGAAAAACTCGATTGGCAAAGATCCTTCAAACACAAAGCAGCCAGGTGACCAAACAGCACCTCTCAATGAGAGAAAAAAAAAAAAAAAAACATTCAAAAAAGATATCGACTCTGAGGGATCAGAGTAGTACAAATGTTTCATAAAGCTTTTTCAGGTGCATGGCCCCAGAGGGAAAAAATGTTTTTACTATTGTACATGTGATTCTGCAGTATGTTGCCACGCTACAATATTACAATTTGCCTATGTTACAGTGAAAATAGTTATGCCTAAAAACAGTTATACCTAACAGGAAAGGCGATTTGAACTGCTAGCAAAGGCGCCAGGCTTTGAAAATTGTTGGCGTGCCCAGGGGTCAGATTCCTATGCTTGGGGTTAGGAGAAAAAAATTAAAATAATCTCTTTAAAACCCTGTTTTTAAACTGCAAAATGTTACATTTTCAGTAAACCAAATATCCATTGGATGAAATGCCTAACGTCCAGGGACGTGTGTAGCAGAGGGGGGAGGGGGGAGGGGGGATTCTAACACAATTAGCTTTAATTCTAACGCAAGATACAGTAGGACTGAACTCTTGGGCTCAACGAGTTTGCTGGGTATCGCCTAGTAATGATTAAATTTATGAACACTACCTAACTCTTGTGCACTGTGGTAAATTGTACCAAATAATACCCATTTCTCACTCTCTTTTTATGTGACATGATTTTCTATATGTAAACTTTAATACAATTAAAGAGATTTTCATGTGTAGGTTAACTGAGTTTTATTGAATTGATATGCATAGTGATTAGTACTGATTTGTTCAATGCCTCCTGCCTAGATGCTGGCTGACAGTCCAGTGTTAAAAAGGAAGTAAAGGCTCCCAAGTGGCGCATCCAGTAAAGGCACTCTGTGTGATTGCAGGATGCGTTCTATAGCCTGGACATCAGTGGTTCAAGTCTGGGTTATTCCACAGCTGACCGTGGATGGGAGTTCCCAGGAGTCAGTGCAGGGGGGGGGGTAGCGGTGAGCCAAGCCTAAATAATAATTGGCTATTTTCAAATTGGGAGAAAATAAAAATAATTAGCAACAACTACATTTATTTAAAAAAAAAGGAACTAAAGGTGAAAGAAGTAAGAGGGTCAAGGTATGGAAAGAAGAAAAGGTCAGTCATTAGAGAGACTAAAGTTGATGGAGAGAGAATAAGTGGGTGGATAGTAAAAAATGAACAAGTTCTTAATTGCGAACAAGTAAGCAAAGAATCTGCAGCATCTTCCTTAGTTGATTGCAGTCAGAGGCGGAGGACATTTCTGATGATGAAACATTTCATTCTCATGGCACCCCTGCTTTGCCCCTCCAACTAATTATCTGCCAGCTGCCCCCCGAAATGAAAACTCCTAGAACAATGCCCCTGCTACCGTACTTAAGTAAAATTACCATCGCTGTGTACTTTATCTCATTTTTGTGTCTACAGTATATATTGCTTATCTAGGATACTTTGTTTGTACTAAAATTCTGTATGTAGAGAATAAATGACGAAGCCTCATTGAATATGGAAAAAATACAAAAAATGGATGGCTCCATAACCCATGAAATTGAGGCTTGAGTATTTTAATCCTTCTCTACTGTGTTGATATTTTCCATATTTAATGGGGGTTTCTCATTATTTTATTTATACCACAAGACTACCATTTAATAATAAAACAAGTCGATACAGAGAAGATTTAATTGTATTCTGTTTTCATACAATTTAGAATGTTAAAACAATAACATATGCTTTGCTTCTTATGCGAGGCCCCAAACGGTTTCCAGGTAAACTGTGAAAGTTATCTGTGGTTCTGCTCTCTTTAAAGTAGCAGCATAGACACAATAACTCACAATATAAAAATAAGGTACGCAGTAATGTGCAATCAGTAAATAACAAAAGTATGCATACATTACATTAGCAGAACCTTTGTGTGTTTTGGCGGGGCTGTATTTCTTATGTCATTCCACTAAAATTACCTGTCAGTCACCCTATTTAAACTTCAACTTCCTAACTATTGTCTTGCTTTTCAGTTTCCTCCCTTCCTTCTCCACTTTGCTGCTTCACCTCTGAAATGGTCCCCTCTGAGGAAAAGTGAAGCTCACTTCCGAACCTTAGATTCCTGCTGGACAGATGGGACCCCCGGCCAAAACTTGCTTAAATCTATTAATTTGCACCATGCCAGTCTCCCCCTTCGGAGAGCAAAGCTTGCTCCCAACTTTCGAGCTAGTCATTGATTCAACTTATCGAAGGTGGCTCTTACAGCTGAGGGGAGACCCCTGGCCCTCTTTATGTATTTATTTCTTATTCTATTTTCCAGCACTTTTGTTCTCCCTGCAAAGATTACAAGGCTCTCCATGTGGCCTCAGAGCTTAGTGCATCCTTTATTCTTCCTTAGTTTCCCCTTGGGGGAAGTTACCTCATTTATCGGCCTTGGAGGTCAATCAGTTCTACCTCACCTCAGCGAGGGTGGTTCTCCAAGTAGCCAAGGGGAAACCCCTATTCTGTTGCTAAAGTCAGAAGCACTTAGTGTCTTTATTCTAGTATTCCCTTTATGCAGGCCTGGCTCCTGCCTCGTGAATATTGACTGCTGAAGTAATGTTCAGTCATGTTTTGTAACTTGGACTATAAATTAAATGACTTTCCAAACTATAAGGACATTTGAAGAACCATTTTATAAACACTACTGTTTCATACCCTATTGTTATTGTGTATGTCACATGGGCAGGGCATGGTGCATACAGCTGAACTTCTACACCAAAATAATTAAGCCAGCAAACCAAGAGAAAATTAAAATGACAAAATTGGTTGCGTAATCAAGCGTTTATACTAGTCAACTTAATTATACACTCATGTTTATATAAAGAAAGAAGCAATTACTGATTAGTGCAAAATGAAGTCATTAAGGAGATTTTGCCTATTGCAGCTCTAAGGTTCTTTTGAACTTGCAGAACTGCCATGTGATGTCATTCTTGCTCATACATAAAATTAAAATACACAGACATAATAAACAAGAATAAAATGCAAGACAGACTGAATATAGAAATAACAAAAGAAAATAGACCCTGTGAGGCGCGAAGGCTTTCGCAAATGACTAGGGCTTCGAACTTTCATTTTTAACACTGATTTCTCTGTTTTAATCTGATGTGAAATGTTGTTAGAATGGTATGCTGTTTCTTGCATATTTTACCATTATGAGGTGGATTTTCTAAAAAAAATATTGTGTATAAAGATACCTTTCCCATCAAAATGTAAAATTAGTGTGTGTGTGTGTGTGTGTGTGTGTGTATCTATCTATCTATCTATCTATCTATCTATCTATATATATCTATATATATATATATATATATATATATATATATATATATATATATATATATATATATCTGTAACAGGGAGAGATCTGTGCTGACTCTGCTGGCGTGTTCACGGGCTGCAGGAAGAGGGGGGCAGTCGCCCAACAGCCGCCTGTGAGTCATGGCAATGACACGGGGAGGTGGGAAAGTGGGTGTGTGGACTTTCCCCCTCTCTGAATGGCTGGGAGGCGGGTCTTAGGTGATTGTTGGTCCTATAAAATAACGCTCTGTTGTTTCCTCAGGTCTGCCCACTTAGACGCACCAAGAGTGCGGAAGCTTTGATTCAGGACCGGGAATCAGCCGGGAGAAAAGAAATTCACAGCGAGAAAGAGAGAGAGAGAGAGCGGGGAACCCTTGGGCAGGCCCCGGCGTATTGTAAAAGAGCAGGCTAGATAGCCGACAGAGTAGGACGGTGATCCGGGTCGTGCGGGTAGCGGCGACCGGGATAACGCTGCCGAGTGCAGCACCTTTTATTTGTAGTTTTATTACTGTTTTATTTTCCCTTGTTCTTTTCGCCTTCTGTTTTCATTATTATTTCTTTGAGCACCTGCGCGTGCATTTGTTGTTCGTGTACCAGCTGTGGTATTTCCGTGGTGCTGTCTATCATCGTTGATAGGCAGCCCACGGTCAACAGTGCCCTCTGCCGGAGTGAAATAGGAACCGGTCAAAAATACAACTGGGCACCTGTGTGGTGTTTCCAAATACACCTGTCTGTCTCCTGGTCAGTGAATTACCCACACCCCTTCCACAATATCACAAAAAGATCTGACCAAATTCAATGTGAAAAATGTGCAAAAATGTAAAAAATCAGACAGGGGGCAAATACTTTTTCACGGTACTGTAACCCAGCGCTTGGTCTCAATATTCTACATATTAAAAATAATTATTATTATATGAGGTTTTATATTTTTTAATACGTTAAAATGCTTCCCGACCGAATTAAAACTCCCAGATGGGGCACTACCCGAAGTGAAATGTTTTGAAAACTATAGAACACGATTACTCCGTCTCTATAATGTATTTGATTTGTGTGTACGTGTGGTTTTGTAAGCCTCAAATATTTTTTTAAAAGAAAATGTTCATACAATAAACCACTATGTAAGGTGTATGCTAAATAAAACCACAATGTAGTTTACAAATAAATTGAAACATTTTTTAGCTTATATGCTAGAAACAGCAAATGCTACAACCTAAAGTAAAATCTACTTGCATATCTAGCTATAATATCCACAATAATGACCTTAAAATGACACTATATATATATATATATATATATATATATATATATATATATATATATATATATACACACACACACACACACACACACAAAAGTATTCACCCCCCTTTTCCCCATTTTATTGTGTTACAACATGGAATCAAAATGGATTTAATTAGTTTTTGCCAATGATCAACACAAAAAAGTCCATAGTATCAAAGTTAAAATTAAAATCTACAAATTGATCTAAATTATTTACAGATATAAAATAGAAAATAATTGATTGCATAAGTATTCAGCCCCTTTGCTGTGACACACCTAAATAAGCTCTGGTGCAACCAATTGTCTTTAGAAGTCACATAACTAGTTGAATGGAGTCCACCTGTGTGCAATTAAGGTGTTTCACATGATTTCAGGTTAAATACACTTGTGTTTGTGAGGTCCCAAGATTGGTTAGTACATTTCCGTACAAAAAATACATCATGAAGACAAAGGAACATTCAAGCAAATCCGGAATAAAGTTCTTCAAAAGCACCAATCAGGGGTAGGATATAAAAACATTTCCAAGGCATTGAATATTGCACAACTGAGAATCTGTCTAGAACAGGCCATCCTCAAAACTGAGTATCCGGGCTAGAAGGGCACTAGTCAGGGAGGACACCAAGAGGCCTATGGCAACTGTAAAGGAGTTACAGTCTTCCACGGCTGAGCTAGGAGACACTGTGCATATGGCAGCAATAGCCCAGGTACGTCACAAAACTGGCCTTTATGGGAGAGTGGTAAAAAGAAAGCCATTGTTGAAAAAAAACTCACATCAAATATCGGCTAGAGTTTGCCAGAAGGTGTGTGGGAGACCAAGTGGAAAGAAGATTCTATGGTCTGATGAGACCAAAATAGAGCAGAATACACAGAAAATACAAAGAAATCCAAGCTCAGAGTGCACTCAGATGTATCTGATTGCCTAGAGAGTTTTAGATTATGTTTATGAATGCACCCATAGATTTATCTATAATCAATTTCAATAGCCAAGGCAACTCAATGACATGTATTCTGAATGAGTATTACTTTTTAACACTTGGTGATTTAATTATAATTCATATGTAATTTACTATTAATTAAGCATTAATTTCCTTAAATAAGTTAGGAAAGTAATGTTTTTGTAAATGTACAGCATATGAGGTGATGTAAATATAGGCACAGTGCAAATAATTGCGGATGCGAAATTCAAAATTGCATTGTAAGCAATGCAAATTACTCAACACACACAAATAATGATCCGCAATTATGATAATGAGGGTCTCATTGAGCGCATCCGTCTATTTAGCGGCCGCACTTGCAGAGTTAGGAGTACAGAGAGCAGTGTTTCTGTATGACATTTGTGGAGCACGAAAATACAAACCAAAAAAATATGTATGTCAGTGGAAGGGCAGCAAAGTCCTCTTGGCGCACGGAAAAGAAAGGTTTTCTAAGAAGGAGCTGAGAGTCCTTATGGCTGGGGCCATTCAACATGAAACAGAGTTGTTTGGGAAAAGCTTCAGCCAACATCAGTTATGCTAGTATCCTTAGGAAATAATATGTATTGGCCTGCCCTTTTAGCATGACATGAAAATTGCCTAGCACTCTGGAAAAGATGGATTGGGAGATCCCTCCAGACATTCCAACTGTGGTCTGAAAAGAACCAGTAGTGCAGAGAACAAAGCACTTTCACATGTGCAGGGATAGTAGTCCCTAGATTGATGCTGACGTCTAACTCACCCCTCAGTTCAGCTATTAGGTTTAGGATGACTTGCAGAGTGAAACAATAATGCTTTAGCACTGCATCCTCCAGCATCCCAAACAAAGTGACCCTGGGATTGAATATACAGGGTTTCCTTCGTCTTGCCCTTCTCCTCTGAACGTGCTCCTGCCTCTCCTCAACAAGAGCCAAGTGGGGACCGCATCAGTCAGTATACCACAGCAGCCATCCTGAGGCCAATGACAGGTCTCTGCAGGTGTGTGCTTTTATACAGCTCTTAATTACTTGCTTCTACAATGGTTTGAACCTGGTAAGAAGAGATGTAAAGTTTTTGGAGGGTCAGCAATTGCCTAAGTGCAAAGCAAAATCCTTACATCTCATTATAATGTTTGTGCCTACTTATTAGCCAGATCCCGCCAAATTCCATGCTTTTTTTTTATTAGAATGCACTTCAATATAATTTGAATGGATTAATGATGGCAAGTGCAAATTTGATAGCGAGTGCAGAACGCCAGGTAAACACCATTCTTTACATATGCCTCTTTTTTTGCGACCAGCAAAATCAGACTTTGCAGCTGCTACACGATTTATGGCAGCATTATGGGGGTTTTGTACCCGCAAATCACTTTACGCATATCCTTAAATCACCCCCCATAATCAATAAACTAAATATATTAAGATGAATGTTTACTTTGTAACTTTGCTATAATATTATCCTCACTACAATGTAATTTTCAAAACTTAAACCCAAAGACTATGGTGTTTACCTTTATGGTCATTTGTACAATAAATATTTATTTCATACACCTTTGTTTGGCAATATTGTACATTTAAGTATTTTCCTGTCTTGTAACATTTTATCCCATTAAAACATTTATATCGGTTTTACAATAGCCAGCTGGTAAATGCCACCTTTGTGGGGTGGAATATGAATGAAACAACTTCTCACCTAACCTGTCTTATAAATTCAATGGGTGTCAGTTTCTTGAAAAGGTCTGTATTCATAATCACTAATTTGTTACCTAGTTACAGTTTGAGGACGCTTCACAACTCTGTTAGGCAGTGTTTATTTTTGGTCTTATCTATGCCATCCCTTTGCAAGGTGAGAATTAATTCTGTGTCTTCCTCATCAGCTGAATAAAGTCAGTGCACTTTATGGGGAAGATCATTATGCAGTACATTAAGCACAAATATGACAGTTCTTCCACAGTGTGGCAGGCTGGCGAGTGGATAGAGGCCCAGAGACAGTCTGTAGTTCAAAAAATACTAATTTTATTAAAAATAAACAAAAATAAACGTGCACAAGGGCAAAATAACAGATACTCAAACATAAATAAAGCAAAAACAAAGCTCACAAAAATAAAGGTTTCCAGGCTGGGCAATGCCTTCACAAATCACAAAAACCACAAACACCAACCTGCTTCCTCAGCTTCCTCCTCCCCAAATGAGAAGCAGAGGCCTCCTTTTATGTCAGGTGGCTGGGCACTGATTGATCATTAATTAACCTAATCAACCCCAGCCACCTGAACATAATAAACCCAGGCAGGTAGGGGAAATTAACCCCATCCCTGCCAATTTAAAAAGGGCAGAGCTTTGCTCTGCCACACACCTCCCCCCATGTACAACGTACACTGGCCTCTGGGAGCGACGGCGGCTCCTCACCCCTCTCTGGCTCTGGGAGCGACGGTGGCTCCTCACCCCTCTCTGGCTCTGGGAGCGACGGCGGCTCCTCACCCTCTCTGGCTCCGGGAGCGACGGTGGCTCCTCACCCCTCTCTGGCTCTGGGAGCGACGGCACCTCCTCACCCCTCTCTGGCTCTCGGGAAGGCAGATCCTCCTCCCTCTCTGGCTCTTGGGAAGGCGGCTCACCCCTCTCTGGCTCTCGGGAAGGCGGCTCACCCCTCTTTATTGGAGTGACCGGGGCATCTCCCATGTCTACCGCCAGGTAATTAACCACCATGAGGGCAACCTCTGGGAAGGATGCTGGGTGGTGTTGTTCCTCCCACTGTTCCCACCTCTCCCCATCTCGACGCCACAGCGTGTTGATAACTATGGGGAGATCGTGGACGAGGTCTGCCTCAGGGTGCATCAACCAGTCCCAGATCTCCTGGGACGGTGGTGAAGATGGTGGTGCTGGAGGTAGTGGGGTGGCCCCTGATGCCCGGGGTGAATACTGCACCTCTTTCTAGGCCTGGTTGTAGGGGCATCCTGCCCAGTTGTGGCCGTCCTCCTCACATCGGCCACACCAGTTTGCCGGTGGCACATCTGGGCAGGACCGCCAACGATGGCCCTCCTTCCCGCACCAGGAACACCAAGGGAAGAGGCTGGCCGGGTCCTCCAGCGGTGGCTGCAGCAGCTTACATTTCTTCAGCTGCTGCTTGTCCTGCCTTTGCCGCTGTCTGCTCTTCTTTCCCATTTAAAAAAAAATAAAAATAAAAAAATCCCAAAAATTAAAAAATAAAATAAAATAAAATACTGCTCTGAGCCTCTAGGTGGCGCTATCCCACATCTGACACCAAATGTGGCAGGCTGGCGATAAGCACTGGTATAAACAACACTTAAATCACAAATGCTGAGCGGCAACAATACATGGGGGTTCATTTATTAAGCTAACACATAACACCGTGTAACAATTTTTTTTTTTTTTTTTTGGTTCCTGGGTAATAAATGTTATTTTCTAATTGCTTATGCCTAAAAAGTATAGAAAATGGCTATTATTCCTCACAAACTTTGCTTTTGTGACCAGGACAGTGATATTTTGAAATGTACCTATTTTCCAGAACATTCCAGATAGATTCAGTGCTGAGTAAACTTGGAGTAACGTCTAGAACTTTCTAGAACTTTCCAGTAATATAAATAGTAGTATAAATACAGGGGCCTTAAGCCCACCAGTTCAGTTTAGTTCCAGCTGCCTAAGTGGATACATATCTGCATTTTTCTGAGATGGCATCAATAGGCTGCAATGGTGGCATTCCTAATGGGTCTCCAAGGCCGTTTTACCAAGTTTCCCTGCTATCTTTGCCAAGGCGCACTACCACAGGCAGGACTGGCCACAGCGGACCGAGTTCTCTGTGGGGAGGAACAACGTCAAGTGGGAGCCACTGGTGGACCCCCAGAAGGTGCTGATGCCACCACTGAACATCAAATTGGGCCTTATGAAACAATATATCAGAGCTCTAGATAAGGAGTCGGCAGCCTTCAAGTACCTTCAAGACTTCTTCCCTAAGCTGTCTGAGGCAAAGGTCAAAGCCGGTGTCTTCGTCAGACCACAGATAAAGAAGATCCTGGAGTGCAATGAATTCCCCAAGAAGCTCACTAGTAAGGAGATAACGGCTTGGAACAGCTTTGTTGCAGTGGTTCGGGGCTTCCTGGGCAATCACAAGGCTGAAAACTATGTGGAGCTGGTTGAGACTCTGATGAAGAACTACGGCACAATGGGCTGTAGGATGTCCCTCAAAGTCCATATCCTTGATGCTCATCTTGATAAATTCAAGGAGAACATGGGAGCGTACTCGGAGGAGCAAGGCGAGCGCTTCCACCAGGATATACTGGACTTTGAACGCCGCTACCAAGGACAGTATAATGAGAACATGATGGGAGACTACATCTGGGGGCTTATTCATGAAAGTGATTTACACTATAATCGTAAATCTCGAAAAACTACTCACTTCTAAATCTTTTGTAGTCATTTTTGTAACTTTAGTATAAATACATGTTAGTTTGGATTCATATGTTGTTTTTTTCTGACTGTATGTGAACGAAAAGACACAAATTTGCCCGTTTTCTCATTGGAAATAGGTAAATTTCAAAATTTCACTGTCCTGGTCACAAAAGCAAATAATAGCCATTTTCTATACTTTTGAGGCATAAGCAATTAGGAAATAACACTTACTACCCAGGAACAAAAATTATGTTACATAGTGTAATCAGCATTTTATAAGCTTATATTTGATGCTCAACCAAGACTACAAACTCTTCCACAGTGCCTGGGTCCCCTTGACCAACATGTCTCCTGAGTGAGGCAGGCATAGCTCTCAAATAGTGATCCATAACAAGGATCTCCACTACCTGGGTCGCTGTGACCTCAGGTTTTAGCCACCTGGACCGATGTATGAGGTCGAACATTTGTGACCTTGGGGCAAGTTTCTCCTTAAACTTCCAGGTGTTGAACCATTGTGCATGAACTACTGGGGTTATGCCAGCTCAGGACAGGAGCTGTCAAACTGTCATAGTCTTCTGCTGCCATTGCCTCCAGATCATGATATGCCTTCTGGGTGTCCCCGATCAGAAAAGGTGCTACTATCCCAGCATACTGTCCCTGAGGCCAGGACTCTCGTACAAAAGTGAGCAGGTATGCCTCTACATCGTCGGCGGTCATCATCTTTTGCAGAACGTGGCTTGGCCTTACCATGGACCTCCTGACCAGTGCGTTGCTCTCCACCTTGGCAAGCTGATTCGCCAAATCCTCCTTGTGCAATGTCTGTCAACAGAGGCAGAGTTGTCTCCTGCTCTGTGGCTGCTTGCTCCCTTTGAAGCCAGTAGGTTTCTAGCTGGACCTCTGGCTGCCGTCTTTGATGCTGGTTTGCTTCTTGCTAAGCCCCGATGATTTGCAACGAGGCTCTGTGCACATCTTCCATTTTTATTTATGTATGTATGCTTTGTCGGCAGGGGGCACTATCCCACTATTACCACCATAAGTGATAACGTGAGTGATGGTCAAGGCTGGCCAGCTACTGCTACTGACCTTAATTAATCATTTCAGGCTAATCTGTAGATTTTACGTCATTACTGAAACCAGTACTCTTAACAGCAGCATGTAAAAAATAGCCAATTAAGATGACTATTTCAAAAGATACCCCATTGATTACAAAACAAAACTTGAGCACAAATTGCCCCAGGAAAATATTTTAGTCCATATTCTTAAGCACAGAAGCAGAAAGGACGATGACCAGGAATGGATAAAGTATTGAAACGTGTTACTTGAGTAAAATTATTGTTACTTGGAAAAAAATATAATTAAGTAAAAGTCAAAGCATCCTTCTAGAAAACTACTTGAGTAAAATTACAAAAGTATCAAATCTTGAAAGTACTCAAGTATCAGAAATAAAAAGTAGCTGCCCTTAAATTCTACGCATGGAAATCTGCTGTCACTCTGAATTACACACCAAATTTATCAGGGGGGATTACTATTTTACACACACCTATAATAATATACATTTAAATTTCAAATATGTATTTAAATTCTAGTCACAACCTTATCCATGAATAAAACACAATTCATGAAACAATTCTAGGATGTAATGTTAAAAATGTGAAATCCTGTTTTGAAACTGCTAGCAGATTCCCATCACTCTTCTAAACTACTAAATGCATCCTCTGCAGCTAAACAAGAGGGACCACAATAAACATAGATGAGTCAAATTACTTAAATGTCTTTATTGTTTGTTTTCACAGCATGTTACAGTTTTCTCTAGAAATGACCAGAGCAACTATAATGAGCGAGTTTAGAACTTCAGCAGCAAAATCGGGAAAAAGTTTTTGAAAATCAGAAAATAAACAAATAAATAATTTTCTAATAGCAATGAAGCCTCTACGGTGTGATAGATTACCTTGACTTTCATTAGAGCCCTTGCCTTCAGCTCAGGACACATCACTCCAATTGTGGTCACATATCACATAGTAGAGCTCGCCTTGATGGGCTGCATATGCAGTCTTGAACTTTGGCAGCAAGAAGGCAGCTGCAATCAACTTCGGGTCTTCAAGCATTTTGCCAAAACACTTCTTAATGCCGCATTGAAGGGCATCTACTAGTGGCCTACAGAACTTGGAGGACAACTTGATCCTCTCAAGTTTTGAGGCCAGCTGGTATAGTGTAGGCAGCAGCCCTATAAGAGGCTGTGGTCCAGTGGTTGTAACAAGGAGGTCCATGGTTCAAATCCCAGCTCAGCCACTGACTCATTGTGTGATCCTGAGCAAGTCACTTAACTTCCTTGTGCTCCATTTTTCAGGTGAGACGTTCTTGTAACTCTGCAGCTGATGCATAGTTCACACACCCTAGTCTTGTATCTTGTAAAGCGCTTTGTGATAGTGGTCCACTATGAAAGGTGTTATAGAAAAACAAAGATTATTATTATTATTATTATCCCGTCTGCGCATTGATCTCAGCTTGAAGAATATTCAGTGGCTTTGCCACCGGGTCCATGACGTTAGAATATTCGGCCAAAAAGGCCATCTCCGCTGGATTTAGTCTGTAAAATAGGACATTTTTAATTCAGTTTCATAAATAAGGCATAAACATCATCGTTTTTTTTTGTTTGTTTGCTGTTTTTTTTTTTGCAAAGACAAATGTACACAGCAAAGAAATGCTACTCACATTTTCATTTTGAGTGCCTACACACATTCCTGATGGTTCGTTTCAGTATGCGCAGAATTCTCTCCAGAGCCATGAACATAGAGTTCCATCTTGTCTGGTTTGGCCAAATGAACTGCAGCTTGCATTCTGCTTCCATCATTTCAGCTGCAATAGCTGATCATCCAGTTTTATTCCACAGTGCTTGGTACAAAAGTGGACCTGAACAGCTTTTTGTATGTGTCATTGGATTTAGCCTGTAAAACATCTACAGATGACACCAGGTTTAACAGGTGGCAGGCACAACACTGGTGTTTTGGTAGCTGGTACTCCATGTCCAGGACACCTGCTATGTCTTGGAATTCAACCTCATTTTCTTCTTCATCATCAGCTTCTTCCTCTGGTTCCTGGTTTTGTTCTTATTCTGGGCCACATAGCAGTTTTCGGCAGCAAATAGTTTGAAGGCTTTGAGGAAATTTGAGCCATTGTCTGTTGTGGTTTTAATGATCTTCTCTTGTATTTGCTACTCTGAATGGATGTCATTTAAGGCACTAGCCAAAAGTGTGCAAGCCTTTTAGATGCCTACATGCTAGTGCAGACTATCAGGATCAATCCAGTGAGCCATCACTCCAATATAGCTGCGTCACCTAGCCGTCCAGCAGTCTGTGGTGGTGACAATGCATTCCTCTTCACTCATGGAAACAATCTAATTTGTTTTCATGCTTTTAGCAGCCTCACAGATCTCAATGTGAACAATAGGTCTTGACATCATGGTAGAGTTAGGCTGCAGATCATGAATAAGGTCTTTAAATGCTGGTAGCTCAACAACACTAAATGGCTGGAGTAAACATTGTGTACTCCAGCTGATGGGGTTGCTTTCTCTGCAGAGAAAATAATTAGAAAATATACATTACATATGTTACATTGTAAATTATCACTCAATAATACAATTAATAACATATATAAACTGTGAAGGTGTACCACCAACCTTGCTTAGTGCCCTTCCTGGTCGGGAGGTAGAGTTAAAGCTCAGATTCATTCTCTCGTTCATAGTTAGTCAAATATAGCCGTTGTTACAGCTCCATTGCTTTCAATCGGAAAACCTCAGGAGACTGTACAGAAAAAGGCAATTAAATCTGCCCAGGAATTCCATAGATAGAAAATCAAATGATTAAACTGACCCAAAGTAGTTCTAGTGTTACCTATTACCTTGAAGGGAGAAATGCCATTAAAGAACTAACTGTACTGCTGCTCTAGAAACACAAACTGAATCATGATAAAATAGGATACTTTTATTGTTATTATTTTTTAAGTGTGTCAAGACTTATTCTTTACTGACACTGCTATTTCAACTATGATGTAGAAGTGTGTGATTAAAAATATCTCTACTGTAATTACCAGTTAAACTGTTGTATTGAAGCGTAGTGTTAAAGCAATTTAATGCATTTGTTTTCCAATAAATGATTCTCTCACCCAGTTGGTAGGCTATTTTGTGTCAAAGTATTCCAACAGCATTACATACAAGGGCACAGTAAAAAAGAAATGTTGTCTAGATCTCTGCCTGGTTACAATTATAGAGTTTAACAAAAGCTTGGTCTTCTGAGTATAAAGTGTAAACTTAAAAGAGAAAAACACTGAGTACATGATTAACACTTAAGACTACAACAGGTACTTTATTTAAAAAAAAAGGTAGAGGCCTAGCAGCAATCGCATCGCATATATATATATATATATATATATATATATACATACACACACACACACACACACATACATATATATATATATATATATATATATATATATATATATATATATATATATATATATATATATATATATATATTTTTTTTTTTAATTTAACCTTTATTTAACCAGGAAGTCACATTGAGATTCAAAATCTCTTTTTCAAGAGAGGCTTGACCAAGAAGACAGCAATGCAGAAACAATCACAGACATAAAAGAACTACATAAATTAACATGAGCATTTCAAAAATAATAATAATACCATTAAAAAGTAATAAATCAATACATTTCATTGGATTATTGGCAACTTTAAAATTAATAAAAACAAGTTTATTTATCCAAAATAAAATTCCCAACCTGATTTTTAAAATCTCTTAAGGATATATAATCAGATAGTTTTAAGTGTTTTTGAAGGCTGTTCCATGACCAAGGGGCAGAATAAATGAAAGCCTTTTTTTGCCAAACACAGTACATATTTTTGGAATTGAGAAAAGAAATATTGACTGGGTTCGAAGTTGGTAAATATTAGTACTGCTGATTACCAGAGCACTAAGATAAGATAAAAGAGTGACATACAAGTGCTTTCTTTGCCTCAAATGAAAAGCAAGATTTATGTCTAAAATAAACGTAGTTTGAGTTTTAATTTTCTTGAAAGATTATTTGATTATATGTATCTTCAAAATTAGATTTTTGTCTGTCCAAAAACCCAGGTATTTGTATACTTTTACAGATTCTATATTGTTACCTTCTAATGACAATAACAGCTCAATCACAGGCCCTTCAGAATGCCTGCTGTCATTTCTCTGTCGATCTGACTCTTCTTTGGCACAATCCATTTTTCTACTGTAGTAGTTGTGGTATGGTATCAACTCCACAGTGTAATAAAGTTAATGACAAGCGTTTGTTTCTGACATTTGTTAGATTTTTTTTATGAAATGGTATCTCTATACAAAGAAGGAAGCAAAGCCACGTTTGGAAGTATTTTGAGGAACCGGACGAGAAAATTATGCCAAACAAAATTGCTGTACCACAAAACACGTTCAACTTCAATCCTTCACCATTTGAAATGAAAACATTCAGAAATTACTGTGGATGGAGCTACTGATGGCAGTAAAAAGCATAAATCCATGATAAACAGAACGCCTCCAGGTGGCAACTGACATTTATTTACTTTTTTTTCAATATTAATTCAGAGAATGCATAAGTGTAAATACATTATGTGTAGGCTTTAATTTATCACTACACTTTTACGTAAATCGTTTCTTTAAAAAAAAAAAGTCCTTGATATCTATGGAATCTGTCAACAGAAGGGGATATTTAAAAACAAAAACAAAAAAACAACATACATCTATGTTAACACTAGAACCGACATGGTTGTCACTTAAAATTAAAATTACTCTGCATGTGTTAAAGATCCGTGGTTGTCTGTTCTTGACTTTTCCTAAATATATTTGGTTCACCCATGCCATTCATTTGGGCGAGTCTCGTTCCAGCCAAAGCTTCAGTATCAATGCTGGGCCAATCTAGTTTTGCCTATGCCAATTATTTGGGCGAGTCTAGTTTTGCATTTCTACACTCTCCTCTGCCAGCTTCCAAGTGCGTGCTGGGGTACCTGCCTCGCCTCCACTTTTGACAACAATGTAGCGAATGTGTGCTGGGTTTCCAATGACGATGCAGAAAAGGCAGCACACCAGGGCTGGTTTTAATAGCGATTAAAACTTTTTTATTAGCTCTCTCTCCCAAAAAGTTTAAAGTCAAAAAGTCTTACTCCTCCATACGCGCAGGCAACATCGAAAGTGCAGTGACTAGCTTGAAAATGTAACTTTGTTGAATGAAACATTATTTTATTTCCAGCCGAAAGCTGCAATGATACTAAGTACTATGTTTTAAAATTGTTCTGCCTAAAAAAACATAATAGAAACAGGTACATTTTACTAATAATTCTGTTCAAACTTTTTGAGTACCTGTTAAATGTACATTATACAGAATTAACTTGGTGAACAAAAACAATAATAAACAACTTTCACACACAAGCATTGTTGATTGTTTCGCATGCAAAAACACACGCTTTGAAAGTTCTGCTGATAAGAAATAACCTCAGCTTTAAGCCAACTGAACGGAAACACATTTTTCTCTTCTCACTCATTGTGAACTGATACTGTAACCAGCTGCACTTGGTAGTTGCGAAAGAATGAATGAACGATCCGTTTCCAGTCAGAGGTCAGTTATGTGAAACGACAGTGTTGAGTTATCCACTGGTCTTTTTAATAGTGTGCACACTTCCACTTTATTGACATGGCATTCTCTCTACCTGATGAGATACTCCTTTTTCTTGTCTATGGGATCCAAATCACCATCAATCCAGGGTGTTTCCCTGATGTCCACAGACATGTCATAAAACTTTCACATATTAAACTGGCTAGACCAAATGTTAGAATACCTGTGTGGAAGTTTTTTATGGTCGGAAACAAAACTAGATATCAAAATGATTCTGCTGTTCTACACTGGAGGCGACCGATGTGAGCAATTGGAGTGAATTTTGTATCGACATTAAAGGTGAACGTTTTAAGACCAGAAACTTTCACATGATCCTATCCTTACATATTTCCCAAATTTTTTATTGACTGCTAGTATAAACATGGACATTGAGTTAATTCCAGCAACTGACCTGATTAGTATGTGGATCATGTTGCTGTTTGTAGTCAGGAGGAACAAAATAGCAATTGGTAAGTACATTTGAATGCTTGTTTAATGATGTAAATACATCAGCTGGTTGAAGTAATTAATTTGCTAAAGTGTTCAGAGCTGTTGCAGATTGAAGTTAATTTTTATAGCGTGTAAACTGGACCAGCTCTAGACCTGCAGGACAGTATAAATTGGCAAACAGTGTCTTAGAACGCCAGCCAGTCTAAGGGCCACACGTCCAAGGGCAGTCTGAGCTGTGGAAGTCTCAGCGAGGACAGGTGGAGAAGGACCTTTTCCAAATCTCTCCCAGTAGTTACTAGAGGCCTCATTCCCACTCTGACACTTAACATCTGGATCCCCTGAACAAAGCGTGCTCACTCTTTCTCCTCTCCTAGAATGAACACTGGTAAGTAGCTGCTGCAGATACTATTACTATCTCCTTCTCCCCCTACGCTGCCTGCTACAAATTTGAAAATCTCCTTTTTCAACTGTCGCTCTCTGACTAACAAATCTCTGCTTCTCAGTGAACTTATAACTGATGCCAATCTTGATCTTCTCTGTCTAGCTGAAACCTGGCTTCCTGTAAACGACATGCATTCACTGCATCTAGCCACCCAAATGGTCATTCCCTCTTTGACAAACCTCGCCTCACTGGCAGAGGTGGGGGCACTGCTGTTATTGCAAATTCTGTGCTCACTTCCTCAGTTCTTTCTTTGCCAGCAAACTCCCCTCTCCCATGTTCCTCACCCTTTATTGTTATCTATTGTCTACCAAAGAATAACTTGGCTTTTATTGCAGAGTTTACAGAATTCCTCTCCCTCGTCTGCACTTCTACTGACAAAATCCTACTTCTAGGTGACTTCAACATTCATGTTGACTTGCCTTCTTCCCTCCTAGTGACCGACTTCAACACGCTCCTGGACTGTCTTGGGCTCTCTTAATCTGTCAACATCCCCACTCACACCCGAGGTCACATCCTGAATCTGCTCATCACCAGGGGTCTTGACCTGTCCAATCTTTCCGTCTCAGATATCTCTCTCTCTCTGACCATTTCTTAATCACTGCTAATATTAATCTTCCTGCTCTTTCCTCCACTACTGATACTGTTATTTCCTTCAGTCCCAAGAATCTGCTGAATCCTCAGAAACTCTCGGAATGTGTCTCTTCATCCCCTCTAACTGGTACTCTCCCGTCTTCAGTTGACGATGTGGTGACTCCTCTCGACTCGACTACTGCAACTCTCTCTATGGTTGTCTCCCAGCACGCACCATAAACCAACTGCAGCTAGTTCAGAATGCCGCTGCCAGGATCCTTACCAGATGTAAAAAACGTGAACACATCACTGTCTTGTCCAACTGCACTGGCTACCTGTACAGTTCAGGATTACTTTCAAAACTCTCCTGCTCGCCTACAATGCCCTTCATCACACAACTGCTGACCCGCTATGTCCCTGCTGAGGTCCTCCGACTTTGGCCGCTTATTATCCCCAAGCAAAAGTGCACCACACTTGGAGAATGCTCGTTTAGCTTCATGGCTCTGACTTTGGACTCTGAAACTCTCTTCCAGCTTTGGTGTGTGATGCTCCGTTGCTCACTTTAAATCAACTCTCAAGACCCACTTGTTCTTTCCTGCTTTCCATGCTCTGTAAGTCTGATATCTGTTATTAGCTGTTGTGTCATTACTACTTTTTTCTTCTCTCACATCCATGTTTTAGAATTCCTTTTACATCATAGCCTTATATTTAATGTATTATGCATTGTTTTCACTGTATTTAATGTATTATGCATTTTTCACTGTATTTAATGTATTATGCATTATTTTTTCTGTATCTTGTAAAGCGCTTTGTGATGGTGGCCCACTATGAAAGGTGCTATATAAAATAAAGATTGATTGATTGATTGACAGACGCAGTGCTGCTGCAATACTTCCCCTGCGTCGTAGATTCCAGATTATCAAAAGGAAGTCATAGCATAGTAATAGACCCACAGAGGCAGATGGAAAAATCAGTAGAAAGCCTATCATTTGTGTTTTAACCAGTTTGTGAAAAAAGAGAAAAGCACACAATAGCATGACAGAGAGGGCATTTAAAGAAAACTTAAAACAGATTTAATTTTCCAGAGTAAAAGCCCAGTATATTCATTAAATTCACTCAGCAGAAATACTAGAAATAATGCCCGGAATGTTCTGCCAGACATTATCCTTTGTATTGGTGTCTCTGTATGAATTTAATGAACAATCGTATAGCACAGGATACCTAAATACATTTCTCGTCTTACATGTTTATCGTGTATTTGTGTTATTACCTGTGTCAAGTTTATTACTGATATTACTGACACTGCTTATAATTGATCCATTTCATTTTAGACCATTCTGATTGTTTCATTTCAATGTAGTCACCCGCGATGTGCTGGAAAAATATTATTACACTATTGCTGTATAGTCGCTCACTGCACCCAGACTGGCCGCTCACTATCGCTCGCGGGTGGTGTGCGCACTCATACATTTCAGTCACTTCTAAATGATTCACTTGCATTGCTCGCCTCCAGTGTAGAACTGCCTTAACGGTAGTGGAATGTCTGTGCGTGGTCTTCCCACTTTTGAAGTCAGCAAAGCTCACCTGTATCGACGTCACTATCTAACAGAAGGACAGACTGATAGAGAAGAATCGTAGGGTGGGCAAACAGAGCGTGATCTGTTTTGAAATTGATGTAAAATTATTCCAGTATCATCAATCACAAAATAACTATTTTTTTTTTTTTTTTTTTTTTTGTCCACTATACACCTATCTTAAACTATTTAAGTACGTTTGGGTGGTTTTATGTTTACAGAGCTCTAAAATCACTAGAAATTGCAGAAGACAATGAAGCCAGTCATATTAACAGTAGGATCATTTCTGAAAATGTAATATCCATCTCCTAAAATATCACTGATTTGATTGTAAAGTTCACCTAGATTACATTCAGCACACACACACACACACACACACACACACACACACACACACACACACACACACAAACAATTATTTGTAGATTTCATTATATAAAAGTGTCTGTAAGCATAAGCTGCAGGTTGAATTTTGAGTCACACGTGTGGTGCAGCCATTTTCAGTTGCTGTCTTCCTATTTCAACCCAGCTTCATCATCCAAATTATATAACACCTATATATATATATATATATATATATATATATATATATATATATATATATATATATATATAATAAATATGCAATACGTATCTGCATAAACGTTCTGCATACCTGTCAGCAGGTAAAGCTGACAATCTGAACATTTAAAAAAAGTTAAATAAATATTTGGGGAAAGTATTGCGAAACCTTACCCACGATGCTGACGCCCAAAAAATAGATGATTGAATCGTGGTGTGTGGCAGGAAAACACACGTGTTTGAATTATTAACCTATCAGGTGCGGGTTTTGAGATATATGGGTTTGATTAAGTGGCGTGCACTCAGGTTGAACTCATTCTCTGCTCTCTGAGAAAATTGCAACTGCGCAAATAATTAAATATAGAATTCATGGCTTGACAGCAAGTACATGCTATATAAATTTGATTCTGTTGACTAAAGGGTATTTTTTTAAAGTTGCAGCTACTGATAATCGTATACATAGCCAAGTATGCTGTGTCGTAATAAGCCCCCTGCACCCCTGCTTCTAGAGCCCGCTCCTCCTCGCCCCGCAGTGGTGGAACGACCTTCCTATGGATGTCAGGACTGCCCAGTCCCTGACCACCTTCCAGCCCCTCCTCAAGACACACTTCTTCAGACAACACCTGTAAAACTCAACTCTTTCCTTCTGGACAATGTAGCACTCTACCTTTAATGCACTTATCTGCCCCCTATTTTATTGTATTTTATCCTGCACTTAACCCAATCTGTAGTATTTTGTATTTCACTTGCATTCGTATCTAAGCCTGACGTAACTATCAACACTGTTTTCTGTTCTAGAACTGCCCCAATATCAAATCGTACTGTGTTTTGTATTTGCTCTTATTAGGACTGAAGTCACTACATTTTGTATCTTGCTCTTCATTGTACTGTATATATATATATATATATATATATATATATATATATATATATATATATATATATATATATATATATATATATATATATAGTCGCCCTGCTAATGGCGTCTGCTAAGAAATAAATAAATAAATAATAATAATAATAATAATAATAATAATAATAAATAATAATAATAATAATAACATATGCGGTGAATACAGATTGGAACCAACACATGTACAAGATATGCTATGTAAAGAAGCAAGAAGCAGTTAAATTCATAATACTACTGTATGTGTAGAGACATGAATTTTGCTGAAGATATTTCATTATTACCATATGATATTGCCCGAAGCCATATACAAGTTTTCCTACAGAACCCTAGCTTCAGCAATTTAGATCCTTATGGCTGTCCACGAATGGAGCTAAAATCCTGCACATTTAGTTAATGATAGAAAAATGATCCAGTCAAAATGTTTAGCACAGTATATTTTCAGAATACTGTTAGTAAATCTACAATAGGCTACCCTACTCGTCCACATTTCCACTACATATAATAATAATAATAATAATAATAATAATAATAATAATAATAATAATAATAATAATAATAATAATATAATAATAAATACTTGAAGGCACCAGTAAAATGTTCTTATTTTTATTTTATTTATTGATTGTTATTTGGCATCCAGTATACTGGTAGTCCATACAAGTTCAACACGTTTCTCAATAGATGCTAATCCACTCAACTTGCTAGACCTTCGTTCTGTAAAGCCGGGTCCACACCTGAGCGATCACTTGCACAATTTAATCAGCTGCACTGCTTTGTCCGTATCTGAGCAACTAGTTGCGCAACAAGTTTCCAGCGTTTAGAAGTGGGTGTAGTATTTTGTTTTTTTCCTGGCAATTACGCTGACCCTGCTGGTGCTGTCGGTTCTTTCTTTCAGCGTGTCATTAAACGATCGATTCACTAATGACAGATGAAAAACTGACTGTTATAGCCGTCTCATCTGCAGTTATTTTAAATGCGATTTTAAAAGCAGAAGCGAAGCCACGTAAATACTGGTCAAACCTTGGCTGAGGCGTCGTCAGAAACACAGGGCATATCATGAGCCTTGTCCAGGAGACGAGACAGAAAAATTCTGAAACTTTTTTTATGGATGGATACTGGATCATTTGAATTATTATTACATTTAGTGAAATCTGTAATTGAAAAGAAAGATACTTTCTACAGAGCAACTATACCTGCAGAATGTAGTCAGTGACACTGTGATACCTGGCTACAGGTGGCATACCTATAGAGAATCTCAAACAGGCCCTGTCTATGATCATCCCTGATGCGTTTGCTGCAATCTACCAGGTGCTAAAGGACAACTATTTGCAGGTAAGCATAAAAGCAAGGCAGAGCAATATTTGTATTATTTCATTTTCATATGTTTTGTGAAAAAAACATATAACATAGTGAAAATGCAAAACAGTAAAGTTAACTAGTGTAAACTTCATAAAATCAACAAACCTTTCTGTGTATGTATACAATGTAATTTTACTTAATAACAACAATGTTGTGGGTTCTAATGAAATCGACTGTCCAGACAGATTTCAATAGCAAATTAAATGTGTTTATTTATTGTGCTTTCACGACCCCTCCCCTGCAACAATACCAGTAAATAAATGCTCAGGCAACAAATACTAAAATATCTTAATCATTAGTACTACAGTAAATGGCTCAAGCCAAACTTAAACCCTCCCATCTGCAATTCCCAACACCCCAACTATTTACATGTAATGTCCACAAGGTGAACCATTCGTCCTTTTAAACATTTATTAATAGTGAACAGTTTTAAAAGTAATGTGAGCACCCCTTTATAGTGGCAAATATGTACGGGCTGAGGATGCAATGGGATGGTAGCTGTATTCTGGTGCTAACTGGAGGCCCACAAATTGGGCATGGTTATTCCAGGCAAACATCCTATTTATAAAATACACATACAAAACAACACCTGAGTTATGTAAAGCTGCAGAGAAACAAGCTTATGTCTTTTCCTGATAGTACATTTCTGTAAGCTTGTGTGTAGATTATATTTTTCAATAAATTTAGTTTTGCCATATAGAAAAATTACACTACTGAGGTTTTCTATGCATTTCTAAAACTAAACACATATTTTATGTTGCTTAACACCACATGGTTGGATGTTTCTAAAAATTTCAGACAGATGGAATTTTCTGTGATGCATTGGGGCAATGGATGGCAAGCACATTGTCCTTCAGGCTCCTATTTGATCAGGGTCCACATATTTCAGTTATAAGCACAACTAAAGCATTGTGCTTCTCACAGTGGCTGACTTGTCCTATCGATTTCTGTACATAGATGTTGGAAGCCAAGGCAGAATTTCGGATGGTGGTGTTTTCAGAAATTCAAGCCTGCACACTGCTTTGGAAAACAACACTTTGTGCATCCCAGACAGCGATGTACTGCCTGATCATAATGTTCAAATGCTGTACTTATTACTGGCCTACAGCACATTTCCCCTGAAAAATAACACAGTGAAGCCATACCCCAGAAAGAACCTTAATGATGCACAAAGAATATATAATTACAGAGTCTCCCGTTGTTGCACACCACATTTGGGATGAACTAATGGATGTTTTTTTTTTTTTTTTTTTTTACCTCTGGGGACGCTGTTTCTTGGCAGTGGGGAATGATATAGATTAGGAGTTTTCAAACCAGGTCCTGGAGACAACCTTCTGGTTTTCATTCCAACTGAGCTTTTAATTACTTAACCAGACCCATAATTGAAGTAATAATTTCAATAAAGAGACCATTTTAATTGTTTTCAGCTCTACACAGCTGCATATTTCAAGTTAGGTATAACATTGTATAAGTAACTTGAAATCTGCAACTTTTTAGGAGCTGAGAACAATTAAAAAAAGTCTAAATTAGCAAATGATTAGTTCAGTTAAGGGTTCAGTTAAGTAACTGAGCGCTCAGTTGGAATGAACACCAGCAGACACGGGGTCCCCAGGACTGGGTTTGAGGAGATATAACCATGTCTTCAGGGAATAACTTCTAGAACACTACAGAGCTGTGCAGGCTACAGCTAATGGCATTCAATTTTGTTTAGCTTAATAAAAGTAACCACAATAAACAAAACAGGGTTTTGTTCTTTCTGCAACAATATTATATTATTATTATTATTATTATTATTATTATTATTATTATTATATTATTATTATTATTATTATTATTATTGCTGTTGTTGTAACTGATTCAACTGTGGGGTGTTTATATAAATAGTATTGTGCTAGGGTAATCATGGGAGGGGGTGTCTGAGTGGCTTGACCATTATTTATGAATCAGTTGTTGTTAATTATCAGTACTGCCTAACCATTTATTGTTGTGTTATTGATTTATTTGATTGTTGTATTCAGCAAAGCATGGCCTACTACCCACTACATTGTAATATTTCGCAACCGTGCACGTGATAAAAAAACACCACTTAGATTACTAATATGTAATTAAATGTATAAAAGTTAAATTTCAGTTTTCATTTGCTTGTTCAGCTACAGAAAGGCACAAGTAAACCTCATGTTATTACTTTATGAAAACCTGTCTATGGCCACTGTTTACAGTGAAGAAACAGCAATGGCAAGGAATGAAAAAAAAACTATAAAATGCATGTCAACTATATGTGCTATTTATTTCAGGAATAAACAAAACAACATTTAACGAACTGCTATTTGGCATCCTTTCTTTTGTAGTTAATTCACTGAGATAAAGTAAGACCTGCACAACTTATTCTTTATTTCTGAGACAGTTTTCTATTTTAACTTGAAACGCTATTTAACACCCAAACAGACACAGTTAGAATGGGAAACGAAAATCAAATCAATCAAATACGAAGGAGGAAAAGTGCAATATTTTTTTTTTTTTAGGTGGGATCACCCTCAAAGACGTCATTGCAAAAGGAAATACATCATTTCCGAATCTCATTTGCTAGTTTATTATACGTGTCCATTCTGCAAACATTCCAAATCAGCTGGAGCTATAAGCTAAGGCTTTGGGGACGTATATTGAAATAACACAGTGCTGCTATAATTGTGGGCAGGTCCCTTCATTAGTTGGAAATGAGAACAACTCTGTCTTGGGTTTTCTTTTCCCCGCTACCACTTACACAGGACAAAAGCTTTTTTAAAATTTTTATTGACTGCAACATTAATCATAATAATACATCAAAATACAACATGCAAAGGAAACTGTGTGAATGTACAGCGTGAAAGATGTCTAGTACACAAAATGAAATCAGGTACAAGTTTCTTCCTTATGGACCATGTTTGTCACAGATTAGTGTGTTTCCACACGGAGGTAATATAGCTAACCCAACACATCAATGGGAATGCGCCGGTACGTTTCAGAGCACATGTGAAGGTACATGCGGAAGTCATGTTTTTTGGCTCAGAAGAGATGCTCGACAACAGTGATTTTGGACATAGTGGTGTGGCATTATGCTGGGCGCATACGGATTATTATACAATGACCAAATACATTCGGAACAGCAAGGTGGGATAGTTTATGTTTTATTTTTCATTTGCTGATGTACCCTTTAACTGCCCAAATACTTTTGCCTGCGACTGTATATCAAGTTTGCGTAAACCCTTTCCCAAATAACATATTAGGCACTAAAGCAGGAGGTGATTAGGGAGGGGTTAGCTGTCTAAGCAGTGTCTGTGGACGAGGTGAAACAAAAAATAGTACAGTGTCATCATGTAGTGGATAAGTTTGAGAGGTAAACCAGAAGTGTGGAATTCTTTTGGCATCATAGCGAATGAAAATGATGCACGTGACTGGATTGATTGCTTGTAAAACCTGTCATTATGTTTTTGTGAAAGACAGCCACAAAACTGGTACATCATCTCTGTGAAAGCACAGGTGTAGCTCCCTTTCATGAAAGAAATAGACAGGTATTTTGTAGTAAAAGTAAGTTGAGATAGTCAATATCTTACTATGTTAAAATATAGCTAGATCAAGACTCAGGAAGCTACCTGCCATGCTGTATAGCTATTGTATAAACTCAGTCAGTGGACAATGGTAGAGATACCTGTGCGTGAATGTGAGAGGCATTCAGTGCAGGCAATAGATACAGGACAAACACTTGCGAGTTCGGGTCGGGTTGCAGGTCTTATTAAAGCGGGTCGGGTCGTGGGTAAGAAGACTGTGCTGCAGTGGGTTGCGGGTTCGAGTTGGGTCCTGTAGTTGTGGGTCCGGGTTGGAAGTGGGTCGTAAAACTCGGACCTGCGCAGGACTTGCTCAACCAATGTCTACAGTGTTGGATTTAGTGACTTGATTTAGCCATTTTTTGTAACTGTCACTTTTTTTTTTGTTTGTTTTTTTTTTTAGAAACATTGTCGTATGATTTATTCAAAGAATCCTTGTTGGGCCACATGAGAGAACAGATGTGCTCCAGCACATCTGTCTATGACACAAGGGCCGGGTATGGATTAATTGCACTACAACTTACTGGCTTTAATTAGTAAAACACATCTGATAAACCATCTCTGTGTCAGTTATACACCTTAATACTGTTTTCTTACGACAAATTATGTTTAAATATTATTCCCTGTAATCATGCAAAGGGTTTAACATGTTAATTAGCTTACTAAATCTTAGGGGTGTCTGAAGGAAATAACTTTTTTTTTTTAATGTGCTAAAGCCCATTAAGCTGGAGTTCTTTTAAAAAATATAGGCAGAACTAACAATCACGTAACAGCCATGAAAAGCTTATTACAAAATGAACATTTCTTAAATTGACTTAATCGACTTATGCACTAGAGCAATGACATTCATCAATTCAGTAAAAAAGTCAAACCTTACTATAAATGGAACATCATTCTGTACAATTCTTGCCCATGCTTTATTATGCATTTACAGTAACTACAAGAAGATTTCTTAAGAAACGTCAAACTACGTATTTCAGCAATTAAAGATCATCTTAAAGTTTCTCAAAGGTATTTGTTTGCGTCTTTTAAAAATGACCAAATAACAAAAACTATGGAGCAGTTTCCATTGAATAAAGAAAAATAAGTCTCCCCTTTTTCACACTGTATTTTGGTAGTACCTTTCGGGTTGTGTGGGTTTCCATGTAGTTTTCTTTTAACCAGAGAGGCTCTCCTTCCAAATGTAAATAACCTAATTAAAATTAAAATACAAGAGAGTATATTTAAATGTTTCTGTCTGAGTTCCAATCTGGACTTGTGCGAAGACTGATATCGTACCGCTCTCTTAAACTGGGTTCCCACACAGCTTTTAGGTTGTGTTGAAGCCTGCCTCATTTGACCACCAAAGAAGTGTAATTAAAATAAAAAACTATGGGAAACACAAAAAAGCAGAGATAGCGTTACACAAATTTAAAAAATAAGAAAATTCCATAAAGTATGGAAACATTATGAATAACTTCCAACTTCTAAGCTACCGGAAAACACTAGGGTTTTTTTTGACTTTGGCAATGTTTGATCTAATATCATATTGAAAGTGAATGCAGAGACTCATGGTGATATTCAGAGTGGAATATTTTACTTTCAAAAACTGTTGTGAATAAATTTTCTTATTGTCTTTGTAATTTCATTTTTAACTATAATATAATTAATTATAATATAATTATTATATTACACAGTAGCTATTCAATAATATAAAATTCTGAGATTCTAGTTGATTGCTGATTACTGCTGCAAATCTAGTCCTTTTTCTACCTAAGAAACTGAATCTTCTCTCTTTGATTTCCACTTTCCACCTTGCTCTATCTATAGCTCTATAGCGCTATCCTCCAGTCTCCAATCTGCAAACCAGGCATTTCCTGTATGAAGACATTGCATATCTCAATATTTCTATTTATTAAATGGTTACTTCATAGAATCTTTTTCAAAATATTTAATTTCTGATCATTTAATATGACACAGTATTTGTTTTGTATATTTGTTTCTATTTCAGTTTCTGGTTGGATCGTTAGTGTGCTGTGATTAATAGTTATTTGGATTTTTTTTTTTTTTTCAGCCACTTTCTACTATTAAACTATTACTAGGTGATAAAATGTTTTAAATTTCCTGTCTTTTGACTGTGTGCAACAAATTAAGCCCACTAATCAGCTTTTAATGTAGGCAAACCCTTTAAGTTTCTCTGAATAGTTGTATTTCCAAATCCCCCCTTTAACATGCTGTAAGCTGATGAGCATCACTTAAAACAGAAAGGAATCTGTTCAACGTGTTAAATGCATGATGAAATGTCCTGCCTGTTCCATTTTTCGTTACCAATCAATGATCATGAGAAAGCGTATTCTGACAATCTAAATTCGATAACTATGCATTTTATGAAGGCAAATTTCTTTACTGGTCCTGTCTGTTTTTTTTTTTTCTTTTGTGAGTTAACTGTATAGGCTGAGACATGGATTATGGTGCAAGAAGATTAAATCTTATTCTTTTTCTGATCACATGAAATGTTGTTACTTCTTTACTTATGAAAGGAATACAATTCAATCTATTCAAGGCTAATACTTGTGCTTATAGTATGTAAAATACACAGGGAAGCTTTCTAATTGTCAGGAGCCGCTTTCTCACTATCATTGATTGGTACTGAAAAACTGCATAGACAAGGCAGGAAATGTCATACAATTAACTCGTTTTTAACACGATCCTTTCTGTTTTAAGTGATACCTGTTGGCTTAAAACGTGTTAAAAAGGAAATTTGGAAATAAAACTATTGGAAGAAACTCAAAGGGATCGACCCTACCCCCAGTCCTACAGTAATTTGAGCCCTGACATTTGCATTTATTTTTGCTGAAGGAAAAACATGATTTTATCAGGTGTTGTTTTTTTTCTATTAAGCTAATAGCTGTGATAAAGTAAAATACCTTATATAGCTATCACACATATGCAACAGATAGCACTAATCTTAAATATGAGTACCCCATTGTCTCTATTTGTCTTAAACTTTGCAGGATAAAATACACTTCTAAACACATTTAACACAAATATAAATAAGGGGTTACCCAATTAGAAAGATGTATCCTGCCTCTTATTTAGATATTTTTTAAAGACGAAAAGTCAAATGAAACAAAGGCATGATTCTTTTTTTGTAATTGTTTTAAACTATGTGTATATCATATACAATACTCAAAAATCAATTTTTTTTTAAAGAAATTAAATTGGCACCTGGAGACCTGAAACTATGGTATTTCATTTTTGCTGAAAACATAAAATGTATACTTAAAGAAATGTTCAGAAACTTGTAAAATGTTTTTACAACAAGAATTTCACAGATGTGAAAACAAGTAGTTTGCACGCAGATATATACATCATGAATTAAGAGAATACAATGGTACGTGAATACACAATACAATGGTACCTGTATGAGCCGTTATTGTTAGACTTCAAGAGTGATGATTCAGATGAGGATACCGCCAGTTCGTTTTTAGCAGCAGTCAGTGGATAAACCCACCTGCACTTCTGTGATTGGTTGCAAATATGAACGTTGACTGTTCAGTAATTCTCCAGATTTGCACTTGCTGTACAGCTGCTTTTTAATGCTGCTGGCCGTTCAACTATCTTTAGTCACATCAAGTGTTGTACTGTAATAAATGAAATATGGTAGAAACACAACAGCTTGCATGAAAATACAATATTTCGTCATTTCTGCAACGATGCTCTGGGGAAAAAGCGGGATGAATGAACATTCCAAGAAAGGTTCTGGGGACACTGGGACCAGTGTTCTAAAAGTGGGACTGTCCTGTTCAAAACAGAACGTCTGGTCACCTTATACATAACCCATTCCATACCCATGGCATCTCCCACCCTCTGTCCTAAGTCGCTACTTAATTCCTCTGGTCCTGATTTCTGTGCTGCAATTAATATGTTGGCAAGGGCAAATATTGTCAACTCCTTTTTAGGATTTTGAAGACTTCAATAAAGCCTCCCACCTAATTCTTAGATGTATAAATTTGGTTCCCTCAACCATTCTTCTTAGCTTTCCTGTAAACCCACAGGATTAATTTTGTTACTCTTTGTTGATTTCTATCCAATGTCACAATGTTCTAATGCGCTGTCGTCAGAGCATTATACAACATCATCATAAACTGTACACTTTATATATTACCAATTCTTCTGTGTGTCTTATTAAAACACTAAGGACTTTCTCTTGGTGGGCCTGTTCTTATAACTTATAAGGCCCTTCATTTATTAGGACCATCATATCTCCAAGAACTACTAACTCTGTATGTTCCTAGTCGTTCTTTGAGATCAGAACATGTAGAACATTTAACTGTTCTAAAAAGTCTTCTTAAAACAGAGCTTTTTGCTTTTGTGCTCTTGAGTTTTGGAACGCTATTCTGATTATCATTGGGCAGGCTGGATTCTTTTAAATCTAAATTGAAAACTTTTTTGATGTGCTTTTAAATAATGGTTTTGTAACTGGAGTGTATTGTACACATGAGCTATTTTGTTTTTAACTTTGTACAGCGCTCTGGGATGCCTTGGTGTGAATGGTGTTATATAAAAATATTTTTGTATTGTATTGTTCTAGTTCTACATGAGCCATAATTCAAATGTAACCCTACATCATGTGCTTTTTTTCCTATATGTCTGTAAAATATTATGAAATCCACCGCTCTCAAATGCAAATTACCTACATAAAAAGGTAGAAAAGAAGTAAAGCAACCCCAGACAAATTTCCTCCCTAAGACATAGAGAGCAAAGGTCAATGCAGCACTTCCTGTTGATCCCAAGCCAAAGATTTGCAACTCTGGTGACCGGAATTCGAACCAACATTTTCTGAATCTCATTACTCACCCTGAACTACTGGTAATGCCTTTTAACAACCTGACAACCAGGACCCTATTTATAACTCTATCCTGTAAAAAAAAAAAAAAAAAAAAAAAATCTGTTACTGTGTGAATAGGTTATCTGTTTACTCACCCAAATGCATGTAATTACAAAAAAGTACTGCCAGGTTCAATACAGAATTGAAACCATCCTTTTCTTCATTTGAATGTCACACTGCTTCATCCTTATTCCCATGAATCAGGTACTGGGAGGTTATGAAGAACAACTTGAACTTTACTTTCAAATTGATTTGACATGCAACTAAAATTTGAGTACAATTGACACAAAAGTTTCACACAATTTAACATTCCGAAGAAACCCTTTTACGAAGTGTCTCGGGAAAATGCTATCACAACTAAGATATATATATATATATATATATATATATATATATATATATATATATATATATATATATATATATATATATATATATATATATATATATAGGAATGATAGGCAGTAATTTCTTAAAATGTACTGAATGTCAGATAGCCTTTCTTTCACATTAAATTAAGCATTAACTTTTTTTAGGCTTTCTGAAAAGCATCCTTCACAAGCTGAAGTGATGAAATTTGAAATGATGGATAATGATAATGTTCGTGCATGATCAGTAGGCAAAAATGGGGTTTGTCAGGGATTAGAACAAGGACGGTGATGCCTGAAATATTACATGGAAAAATAATAGAAATGCTACCAGTTAAAATGAAAATTAAATAATCAACTTATATAAAAGTATGTTGGTCTCTGGCATATATATATATATATATATATATATATATATATATATATACACACACACACACACACACACACACACACACACACACTACTTTATTGAAATTTAAGCAGTTCAAGTCCAGTGAATAACCTGAAATGGTACAAAGGTAAGCGGTAAACTGCCAGAGGTTAAAAAATAAGTTTAGGTTACCAAAAACTGAAAAATAATGTACATTTCAGAGTTATACAAAAAGGCCTTTTTTCAGGGGACAAGTAGTGGGTTAACAACTTACAGCTGTTACACAGCTATGGAAGTAAATTAAGCCTTAAAAGTTGATGCTAACAATTCCTACAGGTGTCCCAACTTTTGTTGATTACTTACAAACTCTCTGTCTGCATAAAAGCAGTGTTGGAACAGACTGTTTTACTACACCCTCAGTATTATTTGGACAGTATTGTACTGTAGGATGTAGTATATTGCTATCATAATGGCAAGAAAAAGGTAATTAACAAAGGAAGACAGACAGACCATTATAACCCTTAAAAGTGTAGGTTTTTCCTTTAGAGAAATTGCAAAGAAAATCAAGGTGTCAGTGAGTACAGTTTCCTACACCATCAAAAGATATGTGGAAACTGGAGGAAACTCTGACAGGAAGAGATCTAGCAGACTCAAAGCCACAACAGAATCAGAAGACAAGTTTCTGAGAGTCAACAGCTTGTGTGATAGGCAGCTCACAGGACAACAGCTTAACACTGGTCGAAGTAAGCAAGTCTCAGTTTCAACTGTGAAGAGAAGACTTCAAGCTGCAGGTTTGACAGGTCGAGTGGCTGTAAGAAAGCCCTTGCTACGATGGCAAAATAAGAAAAAGAGGCTTGCCTGGGCCATGAAGCACCGCCAGTGGACTACTGAAGACTGGAAGAAGGTCTTATGGACCGATGAATCAAAATTTGAAATCCTCGGTTCATCACGCAGGGTTTTTGTATGCCGTCGAGCAAGCAAAAGGATGGTTCCTTGGTGTGTGACACCAACTGTCAAACATGGAGAAGGAAGCGTGATGGTCTGGGGCTCTTTTGCTGGATCCAGAGTCGGCGACTTGCACAGAGTGAGTGGCACCCTGAACCAAAATGGCTACCACAGCATTTTGCAGCACCATGCAATACCCTCTGGTATACGCCAAGTTGGTCAGGGGTTCATCCTACAGCAAGATAATGACCCAAAACATACTTCCAGGCTATGTCAGAACTACCTTAGAAGAAAAGAACAAGACGGTAGGCTTGAAATCATGGAATGGCCAGCACAGTCTCCAGACTTAAACCCCATCGAGCTGGTTCGGGATGAACTGGAGAGAAGGGTGAAAGCAAAGCAACCTACAAGTGCAACACATTTGTGGGAACTTCTGCAACAGTGTTGGGAAGAACTTTCCGAACAATATTTGATTTCCATTGTAGAAAGAATGCCACGAGTGTGTTTGGCTGTTATATCTGCAAAAGGTGGCTACTTTGAGTCAATAATTTAGATAAAATTTTGTTAAACAAAATGATTCCATCATTTCTTTTTTATCTCCAATTGTTTATTTGTTCTATGCTTTAATTTCAGAGTAATTGAACTGCGTAAATTTCAATAAAAACTGGAAAAATGGAGGTGTTCTAAAACTTTTGACCGGTAGTGTGTGTGTGTGTGTGTGTGTGTGTGTGTGTGTGTGTGTGTGTGTGTGTGTGTGTGTGTGTGTGTGTGTGTGTATATATATATATATATATATATATATATATATATATATATATATATATATATATATATATATATATATATATTCATTACTTCACTTGTCAATTAAGTTTTCTTTACAAATTATTTAGCCATTCCTTAACTAGCTCCAGTCAGCCAGCGTTGGGGTAGTCTTGAGTTGTTTTGGAAGTATAGAATACAGTGTGGAAGCAAAAGACCCCCTGCACTTTTTCAAGGTACAACAAGTGATGTTATGTGTAGCTGCTCTTGGAGTTTCAATGTTTCCATGGTGTTTTTCACTGGACAAAATGTGCCCCTGCTCTGTCAATGGTTCTGCATTATAATTCCCAAGTGTATTTAGAAATAACAGCAGGCCCATCTTACATTCTGTATTTAAAATAAATGTATTCAAGTTTTAAATACATACTTTTAGAAATCTTAACCATCACTGTGCAATTATCACAGTGTTTTGTTTTAATGTCTCATTAAAGTTGAACAAATTATTTAAAAAAAGATGTACTGAATGTTAAAATGCAGTGGAGTTACCGGCTCTCTTAATTAACACTGCATTTTGTATTCTGCTAGTTTTCTCTTTTGCACTGTGCTCATTTTTTTAGAGCCAATACAAAAGGAGGTGCCAAACTATGGTGAAAAAATTAGGGTACAGGGTGCTGGGGTCAAGTTATGCTTCCCTTCAAAAATGCAAGCTGGATGTATCAAAATGGTTGTAAATTTGCAGCTAACTGATGTACCATAAACATTTCAGTCTTGAGAAAATTGTATTCAGTTGGATATATATATATATATATATATAATTATATATATATATTATATATATAATATTTAACTGAAATGTTGTGAACAACACTATCAACTGCACCCGCACCTGAGCACTGCACTCCGTTTCACGAGCAACACTTCACCCCTGGACTTCACTGGACTGTACACCGTCTTTTATGTATGCTTATTTTGGCAAATATGCTGTTTTGTTATGTTTGGTATTTAATAATCGCATTTAATAAATATGTGCAACTGCACTTCACCCGCAGTTCTTTGTGCTTCTGTATTCCTGGTCTGATGTCACCCACCAAGCCACCCAGTCACAATAACATGTAAAATCAACAGAAAGGGCTACAAAAACAATGTGGTGTATAAAGATGTGATACAAGAGGTTTCAAGGCCAAAATGTATGTGTTGTACCACACACCATGTTGTGGATTATCTGATTAACTGTGACTTGCTTTTTCTTGTTTTTTTGTACTCACTAACACTATTTTTCATTGGAAAATCATTGCTGCAAAATTGGACAAGTTATTTGCAGAAAATGCACTGTTCTCTGCAGATTTTAGGATATTTTACCGTAGATTTCCATGGAGAGCAGTTAAAGTAGCTACTAACATACAAGCAGAAAGTTTGTCTGCAAAGTTCCATGTCCATTAAATAAAATAGGCTCACAACAGTTTGGTCGGATAACTTTAGATGGCACAGTCAACACAGATTGATAGACACTGCACCAGACTGTCAGAATAAGTTGTTTTTCTATGCCTAATCATATGCAGTTTTTTTTTTCTTTTACTCTGCCATTTAAGAAGGCTGTAAATGGCATTTCTTCAAAATGAATGATTATTTATCTGTTCCAGGTGAGTTGTGGGAATGACCCATGAAGATTTATCCTTAGCTTTCAGCATACCAGCAGGGAATGGAATTGTTTTCAAGTAACCATTTTGCCAAAATGTCAAGTAGTCTCTAAAAACAATCCAGCTCCAGTGGGATAAGCCTTCCTATGACTGGAGGGCAAATCCAGCTAATTATTTAGCAGAGCAGGTAGCAAACTGCCATAATACAGTCCTATATGTGGGATTATCTTTAAGAATGAGCTCAGAACAATCTGTAGAAACTCTACATGAGTTAATCCATTGTAACACCCTGTCTAAAAGCCTATTCTTTACGCTTAGGGGATGTACATATCCATTGAGAAAAGCCAACAATCTATTATCTGTCTACCTGCCTTTCAAGAAATAATGTACATGCAAAATATATATTGTACAGCATTAGGTTATCCAGATGCAGATTATATTATTAACTATGAAGCGTCATGCTATTAATGAGTGAATACAGGTCCTCATTATATTTCCAACCACGGTTTTAAAATGCATTGTATTACAATTTTATTAGCATATTAGTAGAAAACAGCTAAATGATTTGCAACACAGGAAAATAGAGGGAGGAAGGGGCTGGACTTTTTGTAATGTTGTTTGTGGGAATAAGATAATGTGTACTACATTTAGTGCAGCTAGTTGCTTTATTAGGGCTCTTGGCAAGTAGGTAGACTGATCCAGGCCACTGTTCATAACACGTGTGCCCTGTATGACTTGGACATTCAGTGAGGGAGGGGTGCTGAAACATTGCAATACAGTGAGTGGTCTTCGCTCTCCAGGGTGCTGAACGAGCTCCGTGAAATGTACAGGGCTGACATTCTGAAGGACAGAAGTGGTCTTAAACTTTTAGTTTAGTATGGCCCGTACTCGGTCAGTTTTAATTATTGGAAATCTGCTTGCTAAATAAATCCTGATAGGAGTGGTTTAAGTCTCATCTGCTATTGTGGACAATACCTTTCATTCTGACACACACACACACACACACACACACACACACACACACACACACACACACGCACACACCTCTACCCTTACACTAGGTTTGCATGCCTTTAAAAATATAAACATTATTATTCAAGGGCCCATGTCAATGCACTGATTTCACTTTGTGATTTTGTTTACCAAGGCATCAAAAAAATGACACACATGTTTTCTGGGTGTTGAAGGATTGCACAATGAGACAGAGAATTCCATCATACTGAGAAGTTTATGTTGATTAAAGAGTAAGTAGCGAGGTTCTGGATCCCAAATCAAGCTTTTATTCCAAATCACCCTGACATGAAATGTTTTACATGAAATGTTGACATTTTGTTGTTTTTTTTTAATTCCTTAATCAATTTTGCTTGCAGCATCGTTGCTGAACAAGCCAAAAAAGTGCTTTTTGACAAATTATATTCACAACAGACATATGCCTGCGTTGCTCCTTTTTTAAAATGATCAATATAGTTTCCAGCATTGTGCAATATAAAATGGTTCCCTTTCAAGTCGAAGATAACCATCAAGATGTCTGGGTTTCACCGTTGCGTCACCTGCCAGGCAAAATTGCCGGCAAGCGACCCGCATGAGGACTGTATGGCGTGCCTGGGACCAGAGCACACTGCCTCTGCCTTGGCAGACAGATCGTTTTGTGCATTGTGTGATAATTTTCAGCCGTGCACTCTTTTCCAGAGGGCGAGGTAAGCAGTTGGGAGCCACTCCCCCTCCTCTGGGTCGTCTTACACCTTGTCTGTTCCACCATTGTCTACAGCGACTCCGCCTATCAAACTGCGGTTATCCAGGAGCCCCTCTCAGCTTACAGCTGGTCAGAGATCCCCAGACCATAGACGTGCTCGGGAATGCTCTCGCAGCCCATCTACCCGACCCCGAGGCCCCTCCCCTCGCAAGAAACGCCCTCGCCAGTTACGGTCTTGCTCCGTGTTGCCCCGCCATAGGGGACACTCGTTCCTCTCGTCGGGACAGGCGTTATAGGGACAAGTCAGGGGTGGCGGAGCTCACGTCAAAGATGTCCCAGTTTATGGACGTGATGATGGGTCAGCAATCACTGATCATGTCACTGACAAAAATGGTGCCACAGGCCACGGACGCACAGGTCGGGCCGACTGCCAATCACCCGGCTCTGCCCGCCCCAGTCACCCAACAACTCCAAGGGGTTTGGGACGTAGATGCCATCTCAAGGGATGCCTCAGAAGGGGAGCCTCTCCTTGAGGAGGACAGTGTGGAAGCTGAACTAACCTCTCACAACTGAGAGCAAGACACTGAGTTGGAGTTACTGGACACCAATGATCCCTTGTGGTCACTGGTGGAGCGAGAAACTCGCCACCTAGGGATTGAGTGGCCGGCTGTAGAATTACCTCGGCGGTCACTGTTTGAGTCGCGGTATGTGCGGTCTCCACAGCCCAGGACGCTCCCAGCCTTCCCTGATTTTATTAAGGAGGTACAGTCCACCTGGGGGGCTCCATCTTCTTCACCTGCAACTTCAAGGAAGGCTTCCGCATTTGCCATGCAGGGAGCAAGTGAGGTGGGACTGGCGTCCTTCCCACTAGTTGATGTCGCCTTCGCGGCTGTAGTTAAAACACCGACGCTCACGGGCCTAACTAAAGACCCTGCATGTCCTAACAGACAGTGCAGGACCACGGAGGTTCATTTAAAGAAGGGCTATTCAGCGGCTACAGAGGCAGTTAGGTTTTCTAACGTGGCCAGCCTCCTTTCAGTTTAGATGGCATCTCTGGTGAAAGATCTCCCAGAGCACCTTTCAGCATCTCTGAGGGCGGAATTGGCGCTGGTCGCTCAGTTCCTTGTAAAGATAGCCCAGCTAAATGCACGCGCCCAGGGCAGGAGTATCACATCCCTGGTAGTTGCCAGAAGGCAGCTCTGGCTCTCGCAGGCGAGAGTTCAAGAGCCTGACAAGGCCCCACTATTAGATGCTCCCATCAGACCGGGGCACACGTTTGGCCCAGCGGTAGAGGAGGTGCTACAGCTCTCTGCTAAAGCCCAGGAGGGGGAGGAGAGAGACTGTATAGTTCTGCAAAACATACTCAAGGCAGCCAGGGTTACACCCAGGTGACTGTTTTGAAAGATACCATACCATGGACACATACAGATAATTTCTGTCAGTAAATGCCTTTTTTGTTTGCAAACTTCACCTGATGTAAATAGTTATAACATTGATGAAAAATAGTTTTTAGTTCATTTTTTTTTTTGTTTTTTTGTTTGTAGTAGTGGGTAATTGATTTGTAAAAAGTTTTGTACCTGTCTGATTATTCTAAAGGTAATATAATCAAACTCAAATTTTGTGACATTTTGTTACTTTTTTCAAATTTTTGTTCAAAATTTTGGTACTGTTGTCTTTGTATAGGATACCCTTTGGACTTGTACTGCTTTGTTACTTGTTTTAAGCAAATAAAGTCACTTTATTTCAATTTGAACAGTACGTGGTCTGAAATTTTATTTTGTTCACAAAAATTAATTGGACAGACCAGCCTGTCAGCTGCAGAATAAATGGACTGCAAAAGGTTAAAGTGCATGTTATAATTATAAATGTATTATTCTGTGACCCCGTAGATTTTAACTGTGCAATACCATTGTGTGACCAGGATGCTTGCAGTGGAGATTAAATTGATCCTGCTCTGTTTCATTGTCCATAGGTTTTGTGTTGTTCCACACTCTCCCATCTCCTCCATTCTCCCTGTTTGGCCTGGGAAACGGCCTTTACACACCTCATCCTCACATCTTGCTTTTTCACCTCATTGACTACTAACTTCAGTTGAGCTGGGGCTGCTTTGTACCATGAAGGGGAGCTGAACTGAGACCAAGACCTCCTCTTCCATGCTGTACTTGCCCCATGATATCACTGATCCTAAGGGCAGCCTTGCAGGTGCTGCCTCCCTCACATATTCATCGTGTGACTCGACAAATGTTATTTCCAATTGAACCATGGCGCACATAAACTCCACGGTTAGAGCTGAAACTGGCAGCTGCAGTATCTCTTTACTTTACAGTCCCACTCTGCTGAGGCAGCGTGGAACTCCTAACCATTTCCTGAAGTATGAATTGATTAATGCTTACAGCTTCTCTATGTTGTCAAGGAAACCTCATACACATTGAGTGGCCACAGAAGTCTTGGCAGTAAACCAAACTAAAAGCACCACAGTTGAAGTTTGCCCGATAAAGTGTTGCTGTCTATGCTCTTCAACCCTTGCACTGCTTCTTGTCTCAATTCTCCCGCACGAACTGTGTCCCTGTGGTCCCCATTATACTATCTCCCAAGACTTCCCAGGCTTCTCAGATACTGTTGTTATTGTCTCACTGTTAATTATAGAGATGCTCCTTGACTTAGTGGGCTTGAATTGCATTCATGCCTATTCAATGTTATTGATTAGTTTACATGCAGGCTACTGTTGTAGTCATGATTTTCATGTCATCCATGTATGCTTTAATTGTTAGCAGTCACATTCCAGAAGCCAAGCGTTCTCCTTCCACTACCCATTTTGAACATTGCCATGATAAAAGCCAGTGGAGAAATGGTGCATTGTGCCATTATTCCAATTTCTAGACAATGCCATGTAGTGGTGAATTCTGAAGTTGAAAAACAAAATTGCAAATCTCTGAAGTAGGCTTTCACTAAGTTTATTATTGTCCTCGGTACACTGAAAATTGAAATGCTGCCCAAAGAAGTTCATGTGGTACTGAACCGTATGCATTAGCTAAATCCAGGAATGCCACATGGAGCTCCTTCCTCTTTTAGCTGTTTGAATTTGCTGCCAGATCACACTGATGTGCTCTAAGCACCCTGGGAAACATGGAATACCAGCTTTCTGTGCTGAAGTGTCAATGAAGCAGTTCTTCAATAGGTAAGCTTACAGTCTCTGAGCAACAATACTGAAGAAAGTAATCAGTCTGGACATGACCACGCTTTGCACGAGACTTTTTAATCTGCGTGGCCGATAGCCAATTTGTCAATAATCTCCAGCTACCGACCATGCATTCTCAGGAGATGTCTGGCAGAGACGAACTGCTAACACCACCTCTGCCAGAACACATTGAACTATACAATAATACTTTGCATCACCTGTTCTTAAGCCCCAAACAATACATCCCAACAATATGTTTATCAGTAGGGCTTTGCCCTGCCCTACTGATTATATGCTGGGCTCTTCCTGCCACAGGGTCTTTTAGCTGATTTCGAATAGCCAGCTCGGATCCAAGTCACCAGAAGTTACCTTCCTGGCTTCCCTTTTCTGGCAAGCAATGTTTTGCCATCAGTGCTCAATTTACTGAATAACAGTAAATTGCAGTATCAATTACAGTGTTATATTTCAATTATGTACTTTAGTTTAATTCATTCTTTGCAACAACTACTCTTCCTAATATATATTTCCTTGTTTAATATCCTATTGTGTTCTGTATAATTCTCTATTGAATGATGGTCTTGGCATTTCACATGTGGTGCATTCTGTCCATATGACAGGTCCCAAGTAAAACTGTCGCGGATCTGTGGGTTTTGTCAATTTGTGGGTCACTCTGGTGGTCTGTATGAGCAGTTGCTTGTCAACAGAAAAGATCCCAATCAAAAGCTGTTACTTGTATCATTCCAGCAAACATTTCTTCAGCCAGAAAGATCACACATTCATTTTAGATAGTCTTACCAAACAATACTTAAAAGTGCTTTAAAAAATGTGAACTTAAGTATATATTATAGCAACTGAACCAGAAAATAAAAAACTCTACATATGTCAATGTCAAATGGAGTGTGTCTAAGCCCAACAATATGGGAAAAGTCTCAGGAGCTTTAGCAGGAAATGAAGTAACCAACTCCTCCAAGATCTCCCTGCACTGCTCATCTCAAAGGCAAAAGTATAGGTTTTAAAATCATAGCATTAACTTGTTGACAATATCAGTACTTTGATAAGTTGTTTGCAAACACCAATCCTACCAGCATGGCAATAGCCCAGGAGTTTGACACCAGAGTCTGGTGAGCTACTGGACCTTGAGGGAAAAGGCCTGCAGGTGTTTGTTTGAGCTCCAAGGGTACTTAGCCAGTGGTGGCCAAACATAGTGTGGTCCCTGACTATTTTTCCTCCCTAACCTGCGAGAGCACCGGATTCAATACAACACTCACTGTGAAATCACCAGCAAAGGTGACTTTGCGCAGCCAGGGCATCAAACAACATAACTGCTTTTCAAAAAAAATGCTCAGTCACTGGATGGAATTTAATATCTGTAAAATTGTACAATTTTTTTTTTTTAATGCATGAATTGAAAGAAGCACAAACAATCTCTATTGCCTAATGCCAATGCTGGCTACTGAGGTAGGCACCTGTTCCTCTGGCTTTGGTGCACAAGTGGATGATAGGGCAGGGATCAATGACAATATACAGAAGCTGTGACCTTTCACATTAGACATCCAATTAGTTGTGTTGACAGGCAAGTGGCTTCTGGCATATATCTGTGTTGAATCCATGTACTGGATCTCCTCCTTGCAGCTGATGAGTTAATAATACTGACATCAGCATAAGACACATGCTTCCCTCTCAACTACAGTGCTTGCACTTTAGTTAAATGGAAAGGTTTTCTTCTTTGAGTTGTAAGGTTATCGGTTCACATCCAGCGCTTGCCTTTCCATTCACTTCAGTGGGCTTAGATGGAAATGTTACACCCCTATTACTGTCGCTGTCTTATAAAGTAGTAAATACACTGATTGTACAAAACATTAGGAACACCTGCTCTTTCCATGAAATAGACTGACGAGGTGAATCCAGGTGAAAGCTATGATCCCTTATTGATGTAACCTGTTAAATCCACCTCAGCCAGTGTAGATGAAGAGCAGACAGGTTAAAGAATGATTTTTAAGCCTTGACACAATTGAGACATGGATTGTGTATGTGTGCCATTCAGAGGGTAAATGGGCAAGACAAAAGATTTAAGTACCTTTGAATGGGGTATGGGTGCCAGGCATGCCAGTTTGAGTGTGTCTAGAAGTGCAACGCTGCTGGGTTTTTCATGCTCAGCAGTTTCCTGTGTGTATCAAGGATGGCCCACCACTCAAAGGACATCCAGCCAACAGCAGGCCAGTGGTCAAAAATGGCTCATTGATGAAAGAGGCCAAAGGAGGCTGACACGAATTGTGCAGAACAACAGACAGGCTACAGTTAGTCAACTGACAGTCCAGTACAATATTGATGCCTAAAGACCCATAAAAGAATGCACAACTCGTCGTACCTTGACACGAATGGTGTATGGCAGCCGACGACCTAACAGAGTTCCACTTCTTTCAGCAAAACACAAGAAACTGAGGTTGCAGTGGGCTAAGGAAAGAAAACACTGGACACTTAAGTACTGGAAAAACATTGCCTGGTCTGATGAATCCTGGTTCCTGCTGTTTCACGCTGATGGGAGGACTAGGGTATGGAGAAAACCACATGAGTGCATGCATCCATCATGCCGCGTGTCAACATTGCAGGCTGGTGGTGGTGGTGTGATGGTGTGGGGTGTGTTTTCAAGGCACACATTGGACCCCTTGATAAAAGTGGAGCAACGTTTGAATGCCACAGGATATCTGAACATCATTGCCAATCAGGTGCATCCTTTCATGACAGCAGTGTATCCATCTGCTAATGGATTTTTTCAGCAGGATAATGCCCCATGCCACAAGGCTAGGATTGTCCAGGAATGGTTCCATGAACATGACCGTGAATTCAGCTTACTGCAGTGGCCTGCCCAGTCACCAGATCTCAATCCAGTTGAGCATCTATGGGATGAGATGGAACGAGCTATTCGGAGTAGAGATCCACTACCAGCCAACTTGACACAACTGTGGGAAGCATTGGAGTCAACATGGGCCAGCATCCCTGTAGAACGCTTTTGACACTTTGTAGAGTCCATGCCCCAACGAATTGAGACTGTTCTGAGGGCAAAAGGGGGTGCAACTCAATATTAGGAAGTCCTAATGTTTTGTACACTCAGTGTATATTTTCTATTGTAATTAGACACAAATTTCTTTTATGTTCTGTACTTCTTTAAGTTAGAGCAGATGTAAAGATGAGTGTTTTATTCCCATCATCTACAAAATGCAGTATAAAGAATCGCAACTGGGCTGTCATGGAATAAGGGGAAAAAAATATGTCAAAAATTAAAAAGGCCATCCTTCCATAATAAACCAAATGGAGTTTTCCAAACATGAAAAAGCATACCCGTCACAAATATCTAAATGGTTTTTAGCATGTCTGAGGTACAGATTGTTATGAAAACATTTGTGCATGTTTCGTTCCCCCATCATTATCAATCTGTATACAAATTTTGAGGTCTATCCATTAAGGCATTCAGAAGTTATACGCTTCATAAGTTTTCATAGAAAAACAAATAAACATACCAACAAGTTGCGTGCATAATTCATCTTTACATATATAGAGCTTTTCCATGCACAAGTGAACCTTGGTAAATGACAGTAGCAGCTGGAATATTTCAGTAAGTTAAAGGGATATCATCTTCTTTTCCTAATATTTAATTTCTTGCCTATTTAATATCTCAAAATTAATGTTCTATTTCTATAATCATTTCTCCTTAGATAATAGTTTTTTTTCATGTTTACTAACTATTCTAGCTGAAATTAAAATTTTCAACCATTGTGGTTACTTCTCAACAGACTGAACTGAGGTGGGGAAACATATTAGTGTACTGCTGTGCACAGCTGTGAACAGGAGAAAAGACATCTGTACAAGTACAGCAGTGGCCTGAAGAAGCCCCAGAGGTGTCCCTTTTAATTATACATAAAAAAAGAGCCTTATGAATAAATTAGTCTCACTCTGAAATATCTGAAATGTTTTACAACTTCTTATAATGACTACATACTTCTTAAGATGTTAAAATCTACATTGACAGGTATTAACAGCAAGATTATCACAGGACCAGTTTTGGTGCATTTATCTTCGTTGACGTTGTCTTAATAAATGGCTGAGGGTGTTATGCCTTTTACAGTAGGTAGCAATAGAACCACACATATACTCAAACAAGCATTTGATGAACTTTCTGCTGTTAAGGGACTCCTTTTATCATGATCATGTTCTTACTAATATTTGAACAAGTTTCTGCCCTATGTGCAGGAAAATTGAAAAGTATTGCCTGCAACTGATGTGATTAAACAAAGCGTATAATAATGAACTTCCACTGTCCCGTTGCACCCACTGTCTTTCTTTCTGAAACAAAAACAGACCACACAAACTAATCATGGCATATCAATTTAATAGTGGGATAGCTTGTGACAGCTACAAGCATGGAGAGCAAATACATAATTAAATATTTCTAACCTTTTCCCTGGGAAATGGGAGCACAGTTGAATATTTCTTATGAAAGAGGCAGGTGCATACGTAGGAAACAATACCCATATCCAAAACATCTTAAACCTTTTGAGACTGACTCATATATCGCTGCCCTACCAAGGAACCATAATCCCACACAACAAGGGACATGAAGCTTATAACTCCATGTTCAAATACCTACCAAACAAGTGACTGAGTTCTTGGGGATGAATTCAGTTTTACTGGTCATTGTAATATTTCATGCAGCATTGTGGCTTGAGCCCTTACACAGCAGTTTGTTCTGCATTCTTGTCCCAAAGACCAAGGCACTGTATATAAAAAGTAAAATTAATTGGGTTACTAATTCTCCAGGCACAATGCAACAGTAACTTAGCACAGTACACAGGGATCTGTCCTTTTGACAGCAGCAAACATGTTCCATCATAGGACACTTAGTTCTGATATAATGACTTGATCTGCATATTTTTTTTACAAATAAGCTGAGTATAACACAGTAGAAGGCTTTGATTTCCTTTAAGTAGGCATACAGCTGTGTCTAACTCTCCAACACAACACAAAAGGTAGTCATTACATTTGAATAATTATAGTCTCATGAGCAGGGGCTGAATAACAAGTAATTGAATTGATTTTCACTGCTTTGCTTTTCCACCACGACAACATGTCTTGGTTGCCAAGACAGCTGAATGGTTAATAACTAATAACTAAATCTGATACACACACCAAACCTGCATCAAATATAAATCCTGGTTTTGCATGTGTGATGTGTTCTTTTTGTCATTTTAGATTCATTTTATAATGAAAATGAAGCTTAGCTATTTATACACCTCTGACCAAGTGTTATTAAACATGCAGAATAATAACAATTGAGAGAACATTGGAGGCGTTTACACGCACAAGTCATGACAGTTTTCCTCACAACCTGTTTACTGTACTTTTCGGAAAATTCGTTACTATGCAGTTCTGGTTAAGGAAAGAAATTGGCTGTACCAATGCAGATTACTCAATTCATAGTCATTTAGGGGAGGGGATATTTAAATGTTTGTGTCTGCTTACTAAATAGGAATAGAATGACTGAATATTGTGAGGAGAGCTTCATGCGCTGCCATGAAGATGAAAACATTTAACAAAAGAAATGAATCCACGTGTTGTCACGCACAGTCTGAATTACACCGCGCATTAGCTACTTGTATGTCTGGTTACCTTTCAAACACACACACATACAAAATTATTAAAAAATATAATTTCTACAAGTTTTACTACTTAGAATATATTTGTGTGTGTGTGTGTGTTTGTGGAACATCTAAAAGTTACATATCATTAACATTAGAAACTAAACTTATATTGTATGAATATAAAGTAATATATATATATATATATATATATATATATATATATATATATATATATATATATATATATATATATATATATAAGCCTGTTGTTATCTTTCCTGGACCTAGCAGCCATAAATTCATTCATTTTGTACATGGTAGGAGAGGTTTAATCTTCACTAGTTTCTTTTGAAATGTGGAAGTTAGAAAATAAACCCTTTTATGTTTAATTGTTCATTTAAATATAGCATTTTGGCTGTGCAGATGTTTGATATGTTGTGCTTGAATAAAACTTTTGAGTTGTATCTGAGAGTTTGTCTTTCATTTTAATACTGATGATCTTTAAAATCTACCGTGATAGTGACTGCTGTCAACGGTTCTATTGTTGAAGTAGTCCATAAATGTAAAGCGTGTGTGTGTGCGTTGGGTGGGGGTCTATGTATTGTAGGGCCTTTCTGCGAGAATTTACATGAGATTAAATCAGAAGAACAGGATCTTAACTGTTGAAACCTTGTGAGCCACAATCCGGTTTACATGGGTTTTTACAGCTATTTTTATCGTGAGAAAGCAATTGACCCTGCACTTAAAGTGCTGCCAAAAGGACGTCCTTTTGTTGTTTCACAATGTATTCACATGACAAATCCACACAGTCATGACTGTAGAGTCAATTTTCAAGTGCATGTAAACCAAGTCAATGGGGATTCATAAGAACATAAGAACATAAGAAAGTTTACAAACGAGAGGAGGCCATTCGGCCCATCTTGCTCGTTTGGTTGTTAGTAGCTTATTGATCCCAAAATCTCATCAAGCAGCTTCTTGAAGGATCCCAGGGTGTCAGCTTCAACAACATTACTGGGGAGTTGATTCCAGACCCTCACAATTCTCTGTGTAAAAAAGTGTCTCCTATTTTCTGTTCTAAATGCCCCTTTTTCTAAACTCCATTTGTGACCCCTGGTCCTTGTTTCTTTTTTCAGGCTGAAAAAGTCCCTTGGGTCGACACTGTCAATACCTTTTAGAATTTTGAATGATTGAATTAGGTCGCCACGTAGTCTTCTTTGTTCAAGACTGAACAGATTCAATTCTTTTAGCCTGTCTGCATATGACATGCCTTTTAAGCCCGGAATAATTCTGGTCGCTCTTCTTTGCACTCTTTCTAGAGCAGCAATATCTTTTTTATAGCGAGGTGACCAGAACTGAACACAATACTCAAGATGAGGTCTTACTAGTGCATTGTACAGTTTTAACATTACTTCCCTTGATTTAAATTCAACACTTTTCACAATGTATCCGAGCATCTTGTTAGCCTTTTTTATAGCTTCCCCACATTGTCTAGATGAAGACATTTCTGAGTCAACAAAAACTCCTAGGTCTTTTTCATAGATTCCTTCTCCAATTTCAATATCTCCCATATGATATTTATAATGTACATTTTTATTTCCTGCGTGCTGTACCTTACACTTTTCTCTATTAAATGTCATTTGCCATGTGTCTGCCCAGTTCTGAATCTTGTCTAGATCATTTTGAATGACCTTTGCTGCTGCAACAGTGTTTGCCACTCCTCCTACTTTTGTGTCGTCTGCAAATTTAACAAGTTTGCTTACTATACCAGAATCTAAATCATTAATGTAGATTAGGAATAGCAGAGGACCTAATACTGATCCCTGTGGTACACCGCTGGTTACCACACTCCATTCTGAGGTTTTTCCTCTAATCAGTACTTTCTGTTTTCTACATGTTAACCACTCCCTAATCCATGTACATGTGTTTCCTTGAATCCCAACTGCGTTCAGTTTGAGAATTAATCTTTTGTGCGGGACTTTGTCAAAAGCTTTCTGGAAATCTAAATAAACCATGTCATATGCTTTGCAATTATCCATTATGGATGTTGCATCCTCAAAAAAATCAAGCAAGTTAGTTAGGCACGATCTCCCTTTCCTAAAACCATGTTGACTGTCTCCCAGTACCCTGTTACCATATAGGTAATTTTCCATTTTGGATCTTATTATAGTTTCCATAAGTTTGCATATAATAGAAGTCAGGCTTACTGGTCTGTAGTTACCTGGTTCAGTTTTGTTTCCCTTTTTGTGGATCGGTATTACGTTTGCAATTTTCCAGTCTGTCGGTACCACCCCTGTGTCAAGAGACTGCTGCATGATCTTGGTTAGCGGTTTGTAAATTACTTCTTTCATTTCTTTGAGTACTACTGGGAGGATCTCATCCGGCCCAGGGGATTTGTTTATTTTAAGAGCTCCTAGTCCCTTTAACACTTCTGCCTCAGTTATGCTAAAGTTATTTAAAACTGGACAGGAACTGGATGACATGTGGGGCATGTTGTCAGTATCTTCCTTTGTAAAAACTTGTGAAAAGTAATAATTTAACATATTTGCTATTTTTTTTTCTTCCTCTACGATTTTGCCATTTGTATCTCTTAAACATTTAATCTCCTCTTTGAATGTTCTCTTGCTGTTGTAATATTGGAAAAACATTTTGGAATTGGTTTTAGCTCCCTTAGCAATGTTTATTTCTATTTCTCTCTTGGCCTTTCTAACTTCCTTTTTGACTTGCGTTTGCAGTTCTGTGTACTCTTTCTGCGTACTTTCTTTTTGGTCCTTTTTTAATGCTCTGTAAAGTGCCTTTTTTCGCTGAATATTTTTTTTAATTGATCTATTAAACCATTTTGGCAATTTAGTTTTACATTTAGATTTGTCTACTTTAGGGATATAATTGTTTTTTTCGCCTCTAGTACTACATTTTTGAAGAACAACCATCCTTCTTCTGTGGGTGTTTTCTCTATTTTACTCCAATCTACTTCTGTTAGTCTCTGTTTCATACCTTCATAGTTTGCTTTTCTAAAATTGTAAACCTTAGCTTTAGTCATTTCTTTTGGGGATTTAAAAAACACTTCAAATGAGACCATGTTGTGGTCTGAGTTTGCAAGTGGTTCTCATTCATTTTGTACATGGTAGGAGAGGTTTAATCTTCACTAGTTTCTTTTGAAATGTGGAAGTTAGAAAATAAACCCTTTTATGTTTAATTGTTCATTTAAATATAGCATTTTGGCTGTGCAGATGTTTGATATGTTGTGCTTGAATAAAACTTTTGAGTTGTATCTGAGAGTTTGTCTTTCATTTTAATACTGATGATCTTTAAAATCTACCGTGATAGTGACTGCTGTCAACGGTTCTATTGTTGAAGTAGTCCATAAATGTAAAGCGTGTGTGTGTGCGTTGGGTGGGGGTCTATGTATTGTAGGGCCTTTCTGCGAGAATTTACATGAGATTAAATCAGAAGAACAGGATCTTAACTGTTGAAACCTTGTGAGCCACAATCCGGTTTACATGAGTTTTTACAGCTATTTTTATCGTGAGAAAGCAATTGACCCTGCACTTAAAGTCGCGCTGCCAAAAGGACGTCCTTTTGTTGTTTCACAATGTATTCACATGACAACTCCACACAGTCATGACTGTAGAGTCAATTTTCAAGTGCATGTAAACCAAGTCAATGGGGATTCATGTTATAGGAACAATTGAGTAATTTCTAATCTGAAATATTTAAGTAATACTAACACCTACACTAGACACAAAGTTTGATTAATAACAACAGTTAATACAGAAATTTCAAAAGTCAGAAATAAATCTTAAAAATGAATCAAAGATAATCAATAGTATCACACCTTCAATCTGTATATACTTGTATAGATAGCAAGTTTATTCAAAAGATCTTCATGCAAATAGCATGAGGTAATCTAACTTCCAGTTACTTATCAAAGTTTAATAAAAGTTAATTTTCAAAAGTTCTGTAACCCTAGATAAATACTCGATTATGTTTCATGTGGAGAATGTAACATAGATTATACTCAACACTCCCAGGCTGCACTGGCTGGGTTTCTACACAGTTTTGAAACTCAAAATTCTCTCCCCACTTTCATGATTTATGTGACTCTGCACGCACACACCACACACATTCCACACGTTATAGGAAGTGCTGGTCTAAAGCATTGTATAACTTTAAAGAGTGGGTAAATAGCCCTGGCAAGCTTCTTTGACCAAACAGGAAAAAATAAGCTTACAGAACAAGGAGGGGCTTAGAACCTCTTCATTCAGTGATGGTGTTTTTTTTTTTTTTTTTTTTATGTGACACCATTTATTAAACATTCTAAATGATAGTGCTTTATAGTTTAGTTGGTTTATTAGCAAGGTTATAAACATATTGAAGATACTACAAATTTTAAAACAACAAAGCACAGAAAGATATATATTTCATTCTTTACATTTTTGTTATCTTCGTGTTGGGTCATCGGATAGCTGATTGAACATAAGAACATAAGTTTACAAATGAGAGGAGGCCATTCGGCCTATCTTGCTCGTTTGGTTGTTAGTAGCTTATGCATCCCAGAATCTCATCAAGCAGCTTCTTGAGGGATCCCAGGGTGTCAGCTTCAAAAACATTACTGTGGAGTTGGTTCCAGACCCAGGTTGCTTTGAGTCTACAATGTTCTGTCCCTTAGCTCTAAAATGCAATACACTGTACACTATCCTTAAGTACCATTTATCATGGATACGTACAAAGGACAAAAAAATGTCATGTTTGTACCCCAAAATGTACTAAATTAGCACATCTGGGAATTGGTGCCAGTGGTGAATTTCAGTTGAAGTAAAATCTCTTGAACAGAATTAATTGAGTAAGATTTGTTTTACGCTATGTGTGGGTTTTTGTTTTGTCTGCAGTGCTTTTTTATTACATTTTTGGAAGCCAAATTCAACACAACCTAAAAACTTAGTGGGAACCCAATTTAAGAAAGCTGCACGATATCAGTAGCCACAGAAGGCTAAATTAGAACTCACACAGAAACACTTAAATATACCCTTATGTATTTTAATATTAATTAGGTAATTTGCATTTGGAAGAGGAATTTCTCATCTTAAAAGAAAACTACATGGAAACCCAAATTACCTGAAAAGTACTACAGAAATAGAGTGAGAAAATTGAGACTTTTTTATATTTCTCCATAGAAACCTCATTCACTGTCTGGTTGTAGAACTTAATGGAATTCTCCTATAATGTCTTCTCTGCAATGATTCTTCAATGGAATCCTTGTAGCTGGTTTAACTACATTAGCTGATTGAAGAAATTAATGTTCATTAGTATTCAGAGCTGTGGTTGATTGAAGTGAATTTAGATAGCTTGGAAACTGGTCAGCGATTATCAAGTCAGCTGTTTGGATGTGCCTGTTAGCTGGCTTTAAGGTTAAAACTAGCATTGTTTTGTTTTGCTAATCAGTTGTCTCTAGCGACCAACCTGCTTGGATTGTCTTTAACTGTTTGTAGTAGAAAGGCAGAAAATAGTGATTTTGGTAAGTATAATTGAATCCTTTTTGCTGATGTCTACATTAGCTGGTTGAAGGAATTCATTTTCTAAAAGATTCAGAGCTGTGATTGATTGAAGTGAATTTAGATAGCGTGGAAACTGGACCAGTTGTAGATCTGTAGGACAGTATAAATCGACAAACAGTGTCTTAGAACACCAGCTTTTTGTAGTTGTGTGATCCCATTGAAGTGCATTGAAACTATTGTATTGCTTAAATATTGTCTTTAGCGCAGTTTAGCAGCTGTTAACCAGTTCCCTTTCAAGGTGAGGGTGCGAGGAGAGGCTGTTGGAGAAAATCCAAATCTAGCAGTGGTCTGGAACCCTCCCCCCACCACTCCTGCTCCCACTACTACTCTACCTATCTGTCTCACCTGTCCTGCTACGACTATCTCTCACATCCCTGTTATTCTGTCCTCTCACTCCCGTTCTCTGTCCTCTCTCCACCGCTGCTCCCCTAACCCCTCTAACCTCATCCCTCTGCCTCTCCCCTGGACCTCTCGCCTACTTTCTTGACTATCTCCTCTCCTCCCTCCCCTCTCTGTCTACCACAACTGTCCTGTTGGGTGATTTCAATATCCACCTCTCCAACCCCACCAACTCTGTTGGATTCCTTCCTCTCCTTCACTCCTTCAACTTCTCTCTCTCTCTTTTACCTTCTGTTCACAAAGCTGGCCGTCAGATGGACCCCACCTTCTCCATGGCCTGCTGCCCCTCCACCCCTCTGGACCTCTTTGATCACTATTTAATCTCTTTTTCTCTGTATCCCCCCTCTCTCCCTACTCCACCTACCCCCACTGACAGCTCCCACCATAACCTCCGCTCTCTCTCCCCCTCTGTCCTTGCCTCCACTGCTCTCTCTCACCTCCTTCCTAACGACTCCTTCTCCCAACTCTCTATAGACTGCAACCACCTTCTCCTCCCTCACCTCCTCCCTTGACTCCCTCTGTCCCCTCACCTTCCAACCTGCCCAGCCTTCCCCAACCCTGGCTCTCCCCTGTGCTCCACACGGCAAGAACAGAACTGTGCTCTGCTGAAAAGAAATGGAAGAGAACCAAACTCCTTGCTGCCCTAGACCTCTACCGCTCCATCCTTCTCCTCTACTCTCTCCTTTGCTAAACACTCCTATTTCCAATCTATTATCCAATACTCCACTAACAACCCCCAAAAACTATTTTTCCTCCCTCTTCAATCCCCCTCCTTTATTTCTTCTGATGACTTTGTCTCTTTCTTCTCCTCTAAAATCTCTAATATCCACAAACACTTTAACAGCTCTCCCTCCCCCCCACTCCCTCCTGCTCCAACCCAACACCTCCTGTCTCCCCTACTAACTCACCCTCCTTCTCCTTCTCTCCCCTCTCAGACTCTGACCTCTCCTCCGTCCTCCAAGACCAGAAACCCACCACATGCGCCCTGGACACCCTCCCCACTCACCTCTTTCAAGCTGCTACTTTTGCTCTACTCCCCTTCATCTTCTCTCTTCTCAACACCCCTCTCCTCTCTGGCCACTTTTCCTATGCCTTCAAACAAGCCTTTATCACTTTAGCTCCTTCTCCACCCTCGCCCTACAGTGGTAGAACAACCTTCCTATGGACGTTAGGACTGCCCAGTCCCTGACCACCTTCCGGTGCCTCCTCAAGACACAGCTCTTCAGACAACACCTGTAAAACTCAACTCTTCCCTTCTGGACAATATAGCACTTGGCCTTTAATGCACTTTAACTTGCACTTAGTGGCTCTCAAAAGTATTCACCTCCCTTGGACTTTGGTGTTACAACATGGAATCAAAATGGATTTAATTAGGAGTTTTTGCCACTGCTAAACACAAAAAAATCCATAATGTCAAAGAGAAAAATAAAATCTACAAATTGTTCTAAATTAATTACAAATATAAAACAAAAAAAAATTATTGGATTGCACAAGTATTCACCCCCTTTGCTATGACACACCTAAATAAGTTCTGGTGCAACCAATTGTCTTTAGAAGTATAGACAGAATTGTCTATAATTAGTTGAATAGAGTCCACCTGTGTGCAATTAAGGTGTTTCACATGATTTCAGGTTAAATACACCTGTCTCTGGGAGGTCCCACAGTTGGTTAGTACATTTCCTAACAAAAACTACATCATGAAGATGAACGAATATTCAAAGCAAATCTGGAATAAGGTTCTTCAAAAGCACCAATCAGGGGTAGAATATAAAAACATTTCCAAGGCATTGAATATCCCCTGGAGCACAGTAAAGTCCATTATTAAGAAATGGAGAGAATATGGCACAACTGTGAATCTGTCTAGAACAGGCCGTCCTCAAAAACTGAGTATCCGGGTGAGAATAGCTCTAGTCAGGGAGGTTACCAAGAGGCCTATGGCAACTTTAAAGGAGTTACGGTCTTCCACGGCCGAGCTGGGAGACACTGTGCATGCAGCAACAATAGCCTCGGTGCTTCACAAAACTGGCCTTTATGGGAGAGTGGCAAAAAGAAAGCCATTGATCACATCAGATCACATCAGATCTCAGCTAGAGTTTGCCAGAAGGCATGTGGGAGACTCTGAGACAAAGTGGAAGAGGATTCTATGGTCTGATGAGACCAAAATAGAGCTTTTTGGCCTCAAAGCTAAGTGCTATGTTTGGCGCAAGCCTAACACCGCACATCATCCTGAGAACACCATCCCTACCGTGAAGCATGGTGGTGGCAGCATCATGCTGTGGGGATGATTCTCTGCGTCAGGGCCTGGAAAGCTCGTGAAGATAGAGGGCAAAATGCATGCAGCAAAGTACAGAGAAATCCTGGAGGAAAACCTGCTGAAGTCTGCAAGAGACCTGGGACTTGGGAGAAGATTTATCTTCAGCAGGACAATTTCCCCAAACATACAGCCAAAGCCACACTGGAATGGGTTAAAAACAAAAAGGTCAATGTCCTGGAGTGGCCCAGTCAAAGCCCGGACCTCAATCCAATTGAGAATATGTGGAAAGAGTTGAAAATTGCTGCTCACCAAAGGTCCCCATCCAACTTGACAGAGCTTGAGCTGGTAGAGACCTATCCAAATAGACTCATGGCTGTAATTGCTGCCAAAGGTTGTAATTGCTTCCAAAGGTGCCTCTACCAAATATTGACTCAAGGGGGTGAATATTTATGCAATCAATTATTTTCTGTTTTGTATTTGTAATTAATTTAGAACAATTTGTAGATTTTATTTTTCACTTTGACATTATGGACTTTTTTGTGTTGATCAGTGGCAAAAACTTCTAATTAAATCCATTTTGATTCCATGTTGTAACAAAATAAAATGTGGAAAAGTCCAAGGGGGGTGAATACTTTTGAGAGCAACTGTACCTGCTCCCTATTTTACTATATTCAATCCTGCACTTAACCCAATCTGTGGTATTTTGTATTTCACCTGCACTAGTATCTAACCCTGATGTAACTATCAACACTGCTATCTGCTCTTGAACTAGCCTGATATCAAATCATACTGTGTTTTGTATTTGCTTTTATTAGGACTGATGTCACTGTATTTTGTATCTTGCTCTTAATTGTACTGTAATTGTTGATATGCATTTTGTGTATACAACTGTAAGTCGTCCTGGCTAAGGGCATCTGCTAAGAAATAAATAATAATAGCAATAATGAACATAGTCCTTATGCACTGTCCTCTTCTTCAATTCATCAGCAACGAATGTGGCCCAAATCAGTCTTTTGTTTGTTTTTGCAGTACAATAGATTTAGACGTTCACCCGAACAGTCTTTTTTTTTAATACACAGCAAGTATATTTCTCACCTTCACCACTTATCTCCCTGTGCTGCAGCTATGGCTAGGGTTTGCTTGTGGTTTATTCAGATAAGGAACGGCACCTTTGGGTTTTAAGAGTTTGAGAGCATTGTGATCTTTTTGGGTTTGGTCTTTTACTGGTAGCGGTCGGTGGTGCAACCTCCATATAAGGTAATAATTCAAGGCTAAGAGTTTTTAGCTTTTGTAGCTTATAACACTCTTTTCTAAATATAGTTTAGTTCTGTTTATATGATTCTTCGAAAGAACCACTTCTGTTTAACATTAAATTTGTGGTTGGAAACTTCATGCTTTTATGCTTCGAGACGGTTCTGTTTATTTCTGTTCTTTCTGTGCCCTCATATGTGAAGGGAACAAACTTTCCAATGGTGTTAATTAGTCAGGATGTAAGTCATTAACAAGTTTACTGGGAATACTTCCTACAATGTTGTGTCAGTTATAGCTTGTTATAGATTCAAACTCACCAAAAGATACAGTACTCACATTACAACAGACAGACAGACATTCAGATACAGCACAAATAAATGTAATTTGACAAGAGTAATTCAATAAAAAGTATATTGGGTACCTTATTTAACACACACCTTGCATATGACATGCAAAAATACAAAAAAAAAAGTATGTGTGTGTGTCACAAAGATGGCTGCAGTGGGTGACGTCAGGCCAGAAACAGGAACCAGGAAATAAACAAAAAGAGAGGTGAAGTTGTGCGAAAGGTTGCAAGACAAACAAAAACACAGGACACGGCACATTCGCCCGAACAAAGAGATGAAACAAAAACGGACTAACACTAACAAACACAGTGAGCTGATGTTTTTAACTATTACTATTATTATTATTACCTCCATCTCCAATCCCGTTCTCCACTCACCGAACACACAACCCCAAGTGAGTGAAAACATTCTGCTTTTATGCAGCTGTACCAAGACTAGATTGCTAATCAGTCATTCAATTGGAGTCACTAATCAACTGCGCGCGAATTAATAAAGTGCAATTCCCTGTGCTCGCATATTATTACTTTTTACTTTCACATGAACACAGACCCGTTTATATCCCGTGTACCAATGACTATACACCAACATTAACACACAAGATACAACACAAAATGCACACAGTGGGGGGGGGGGGACTTTGCCACATATACCCCCCTTGTGCAAAGCACACATGGCCTCAATGGCCACCTGCCCCCTTAAAATCCCCAAAGTCTCGATCAAAGTCCTGGGCCAAGAACTGGGACTTTAAGAGGTTGATGGGTGGCAATGTTGCCAGTAGCCAGGCTGCTCTTGGCCATGCTGTCAGCAGACGTGCTGACAGTGGGGCGAATCTCTCCTTCCGCTGTACCACTGGCAGCGGAAATGCTGCCACTGGTGAGGTTGTCAGCTGGGGCAAGTCCAGCAGCAGAAAAGCTGCTGGGGTTGGTGGTCTCCAGACCTCCCCCATGATCTCCGGCAGCGAAACTGCTGCGGGGGAAGGTGGTCTCCTGACCTCTCCCCCCTTTATAGCCGGCAGCTCCCTCTGGGGGGACTCCAGCCCCCAGAACTCCTGCAGCGAAATTGCTGCAGGAAAAGGTGGTCTCCTGACCTCTCCCCCCTTTTTCATAGACGACAGCTCCCTCTGGTGGGGCTCCAGCCACACTGACCCCTGCGGCCAAGCAGAGCTGACTGCGACCCCTGGCGAAGCAGTACAGCAACCCCAGGCGATGCGGAGTGGCTGGCAACCCCAGGCAATGCGGAGCAGCTGGAAACCCCAGGCGATGCGGAGCAGCAGGCATCCTTGGGCAAAGCGAGGCAGGCATCCTCGAGCGAAGCGAGGCAGTCATCCTTGGGTGAAGCAAGATAGGGAGTCAAGACAATCTGGGATGCGGGTGTTGGCCCTCTTCTCGGCCACTTCCCTCAGCAGCCTATGCACAGGCTGTTGAGGACCACCAGCATCTAGTCCTGGTCCTTCTGTTGAAGGGAGAGGCAGCTCCTGCTCCTCTCTCCCTGATGGTAGGAGAGGTGGAGTCAGCTTCTGCTGCTCTGCTCCAGGCTGTGGAGTTGGTGGAGGCAAAGGCAGCTCCTGCTGCTCTGCTCCTGCCAATGGAGGTGGCGGACCCAGAGGCAGCTCCTGCTGCTCTGCTCCTGCTAATGGAGGTGGCGGAGTCCTGTAGTCTCCTGGCGGTGGAGGTGGCGGAGGCAGAGGCAGCTCCTGCTGCTCTGCTCCTGCCGATGGAGGTGGCAGAAGCGTGTAGTCTCTTGGCGACGGAGGTGAATTTTTGCATCCTGGCTGCTCAAAGTGGCCAGTCTTCACTAGGGATCCCACAGTGTAACGAATCTCCTAGAGGCTGATGGGTTAACAATACTGACATTAGCAAAAGACCTGTACTTACCTCTTGACTACAGAGCTTGCTCTTTAGTTGAATGGTAAGATGTTCGTCTTTGAATCGTCCAGGCTTTGCGTTTTCATTCAATTCAATGGGCTTGGATGACAGTTCATTACAAAAGGGAGATCAGATTGGCTCTGTGCTATTCTTTTAAAAAGATGGTACACCCAAAATGCCACAGGGTTTCTGAAACTTGGTTTCCTCAAAGTTTCCTCAATAATGTCAACCAGCATTTAACTTTTACCGTGCCTATACCAAAATATCAACACAACTCAACTCATTAAACAAAGTCTAGCAGGGCAGGAGCTCTGCACATGAAGAGTGTGTTTTGTGTATATATTGTAAATTTGTGTGATTACACCGTGTAACAATTGTTTTTTTTTTTTTTGTTCCTGGGTAGGAAGTGTTATTTCCTAATTGCTTATGCCTCAAAAGTATAGAAAATGGCTATTATTCCCCACAAACTTTGCTTTTGTGACGAGGACAGGTAAATTTCAAAATATCACTATTTCCAATGAGAAAACAAGCAAATGTGTGTCTTCGTTAACATAAAGTCAGAAAAAAACAACATATGAATCCAAATTAACATGTATTTATACTAAAGTAATACAAAAATGACTACAAAAGATTTAGAAGTGAGTAGTTTTTCGAGATTTACGATTATACTGTAATTTTTTTTTCAGTTTTGTAAACAGCATATATATATATATATATATATATATATATATATATATATATATATATATATATATATATATATATATTTACTTTTTTTAAAAAGGTGTTTGCCTGTACATATTCAAAAAGTATTTTTTTGTTTGTTTTTTTAACTGCTTAAAAAAGAATTCTGTTGATCTTAAATTGCTTTGTGAAAAACATAGATGTCATTGTTCAATGGGGGATAGTATTCAGCTGGCTTACAGTTCACATAAGCAGTGCAGTAACAAAATAAATAAATAAAAAATCATAAGCATTTTAGTTTTTATGGAATTGTTGTTTGGCTGATTTTACACTAAATGAGTGTTTATTTTTTATTTTCAAAAGTAACCATATATGTTTCATACAGATGGGAAAAGATGATAAAACCTTACTAGTAGACCTACCGTTGTGTTAAGAACTAGTACTGTAGTGTTAAAAAAAGATTAGTGTTTTATTAAAATGGCGTGGAGAAACTGTAATTATGTAACTAAAAAAAAATGATTTTATTTATTTTTTTGACCCTCACTATAACGCCAACCTTGCTTATTGCCGCTGTCCCTTACCTGGCAGTATAAAAAGGGTTGACTGTACTTCCAGATTCAAATTACTAGAATGACACACATGGATAGGTTTATACAAAGCAAATTTAAAAACAATCTTCTTTCTGTTTGTAGATGTGGAAAAAAAATAACTCAAACTAGATCCAAACTGACAACCTTTACCCTAAGTCCACAATGTTAAAACATGCCTATATTGCCACTTGAACAACACAGGGAATTAATTTGTTTAACCTGTTGTAATCTGCCTTTACATTTTGTCATCAAAGCTTTTCATAAACTAGTAAAATATCTGCTGTCCAAAGGAGTAATGGGAGCATCACCTCGTAAAGATCAAAGCACCATAGATAGACATCAGCTGTCTGACATTCCACCCATTAAGTTCAGAATTTTCCTTGACTTACCAATAATTTTCAGATAGGGACACTAGCCTACTTAGAGTTATACTGTAAATAGGCTACTGCTCCCTCTAGTAAGTTGTTGTTTTTGCTAGCCTTATAACACCATAATTGTATTATTAATCTTAGCTGCAAAATAGGACCTCCAGGGTCTTTTCCATTTTTTTTTTTTTTGCAAGTAATAGCCCACATTGCTCCAAATTAATTTTGTTTCACCTCAATGTGTCCTGGAAGCTGAATCTATTACTGCATCTAAAGTGTCCGTGTTCTTAACCCAGCATTCCAGTGCTATATGCTTTCATTCTCAGAATCTGAGTTTCAATATATATTGCAGTAAGCTTATATTTTTGTAAGCACATGTGCTGGATTCTGTCCAGCTTGAGGCCATTTTATTAACCCATTCTCTTAGATAGAGGAACCACCGCTGTGCATTTTAATAAACACAAAAAAAAAAGGTAAAACAAAAACAGGTCTTGCACACCGTAAACAAGAACAAAATAACCAGCTCATGGGCAAAAACAAAGGTTTAAACAAAAACTAAATTGTTGAGGCTGGGCAGTGCCTTCACTGAACTTTATCAACCAAAAATACAGACATGCATTTACAAACTGTTCATTCACCAACTCCTTCTACCAAACAAAGGCTTTTCTACCCTTTTTATACCATGTGGCTGGAGACTAATTATCATCAATTATTCAATCAGCTCCAGCCACATTCTCACGTGTATTTTGGCAGGGATAGGAAATTAACCCCATCCCTTCCAACCACCAACAAAACACCACAAAACAATATTATTTACAGGCAGGACCCTGCCCTGCCACAGGACCCCTTTGGACATTTGACATATGCAGATTGCCTGTACAGTGAACGCTATAAATAAGCTTAATCTATACTGTATTTAAATATTGTTTTTGCATTGCAACCTTGTATTGTCCTGTAACATGTGTAAGTCACCTTGGATAAAGGTGTCTGCCAAATAAAAACAAAACTAAATGAATAAATAACATGCATAAAATAAAGATAATTTAAGTGTACTGTCTGACAATAAAAAAGTTCCAATTATGTGAACTTACAATTTTCTCTGTTGGTTCTAATGAGATGGCTGCGCTTGCCTTTTGGCACAAAGCAGGTGAAGGTTTGTAGGACTGGTGACAGTTTCAGTCGTAGATTACCTTCAACATCCAGGTTTTTATTGATATTAAGGCTGAAAACTCACTTTCACATAAGTACATGGTCATGAACGGCATTAACTTTAATGGCCTTATCTACCACATCAGGGTACTCCTTTCTTTTCAACCAAAATTGGGCAAGAGGTTCCTGCTTGAATTCAGGTTTTAGTCCACTATCACTGGATAACTCGAGTAACTGCTCTTCTCCTTTAGCTGTTAGATTGGAACCAGAGTTGTAGCCTGCTACAAATGGGTTTCATATCCAGTCTTTTTCATTGCTCTTTTCAGGGAAGTACTGGTGAAAATGGCACTTGAACGCTACCAAGTGTTCCTCTATTTTGCTTTTGACACTATTATCGAGTGTCAACTTGTTTTCAGCCAAAAAGGCTGTCATGGGTTTCGAATGTGTCAAAGTTGTTTACTGTTAATCGACAAACCAAGAGTTGAAGCTTTTGGATGAAGGCTTTGATTGTGTCATACACCTTAAAAAATAGTACGTTCTTTCCTTGCATTCCTAAGTTTAGGTATAGCAGACAGCTATAAAAGCTCTGCAGCTTCACTATTTGCTTTACGAAGGACACATTGTGTCACAACCCATTTTACTGTGCAGCTGTCATTCATACTTTAAATACAGACTGTATTCGCATAATTGGAACAATTTACATTTTAGGAGATGTGCTGTTTGTACCTCTTATACAAGACATAACATAATTAGAGAGATGCAGGTATGTGACAGTGAGAGATATTGTAGGTATTCTAAGTATTTTAGAATGACAGGTGAAAGGTTTGATGATCTGTTAAAGAGATTGGGATCATTGCTTCAACGCAAAAATACACATGCGATGCCAGTGACACCTGCAAAAAGACTTGCAGTCACACTTCAAAAAGAAACTGACAATTCCCAGCAAAGTGTGGCCACAGGCTTTTCTCCTGTCCTTTTTCTATTTTCAGAATAATACACACCAGTGCTGTTGTATTATTTGGGCATCTGTGGCAGGGCAGAAGAAAAGCCCTGCACATATGAATGGGGGCAGGGCAAAGCCCTGCTGAAAAAAAAAAAAAAAAAAAAAAAAAAAACTATATACAGTGCCTTGCAAAAGTATTCAGACCCCTGACCAATTCTCTCATATTACCGAATTACAAATGGTACATTAAAATTTCGTTCTGTTTGATATTTTATTTTTAAACACTGAAACTCAGAATCAATTATTGTAAGGTGACATTGGTTTTATGTTGGGAAATATTTTTAAGAAAAATAAAAAACTGAAATGCCTTGCTTGCATAAATATTCAACCCCTGTGCTGTGGAAGCTCCCAGTTTGCACCGATGAAAGAAATTGCCCTAACGAGGACACAATTACCTTACCATTGGCCTCAACCTATGAACCATTAAAGTTGCTGTCACATTTTCTGGATAAAAACCCCACTGTTGAAGGATCATTGGTAAGGCTGTGAATCTGAAGGAAAATGAAGACCAAAGAGCATCCTACAAAAGTTAGAGATAAAGTAATACAAAGTCATAGATTAGGGAAAGGGGACAAAATAATATCCAAGTGTTTGGATATCCCAGTGAGCACAGTTGGATCAATAATCAGGAAGTGGAAGCTGCATCACACCACCCAGGCACTGCCAAGAAAAGGCCGTCCCTCAAAACTCAGCGCTCAAACAAGAAGGAGACTTGTGAGAGAAGCCACAGAGAGGCTAAAAATCACTTTGAAGGAGCTACAGAGTTCAGAGGTTGGGAGTGGAGTAATGGTGCACCAGTCAATCATATCAAGAGCTAGGCATAACACTGGCCTGTATGGGAGGGTGGCAAGAAAGAAGCCGTAGAAGCTGCAGTGTGGAAAAGGTTTTGTGGTCAGATGAGACCAAGATAGAGCTTTTTGGCCAAAATTCAATGCTCTTTGTGTGGACAAACCTAACATTGCCCATGCCTCAAGACACACCATCCCTACAGTGAAGTATGATGGTTGCAGCATCATGCTGTTGGGATGCTTCTCATCTGCAGGGACTGGGCATCTTGTTACAATTGAAGGAAGAATGGATGGAGCAAAATACAAGAAAATACTGCAAGAGAATCTGCTTCAGTCTGCTAAAAAACTGTAGCTTGGGAGGAAATTCACCTTTCAGCAGGACAATGATCTCAAACACAAGGCCACAGTAACATTGGAGTGGCTCAAGAACAAAGAGGTGAATGTCCTATAATGGCCCATTCAAAGTCCTGATCTCAATCCCATTGAGAGTCTGTGACACTATTTAAAAATTGCAGTCCACAAGCGTTGTCCAACCAACCTGAACAACCTGGAGCAAATCTGACAAGAAGAATGGGCCAAAATCACTCTGACACTGTGTGCAAAGCTGGTACATACTTACCCCAAAAGACTTAAAGCTGTTATTGCAGCGAAAGGTGGCTCTACCAAATATTAATGTGTGGGGGTTGAATACTTATGCAAGCAAGATATTTCAGTTTTTTATTTTTCTTAAAAATATTTCCCAAAATAAAACCAATGTTACCTTACAATAACTGTTTTGAGTTTAAGTGTTTTAAAATAAAATATCAAACAGAACGAAATTTCAATGTACCATTTGTAATTCATTGATATGAGAGAATTGGTCAGGGGTCTGATTACTTTTGCAAGGCACTGTGTATATATATATATATATATATATATATATATATATATATATATATATATATATATATATGCTTCTCTTTTCCACATTTTATTGTGTTAAAACATGGAATCAAGGCTGGAATCGGGCAGATTTGGCATGAATCAAGCCAAGTACAAGGTTGTCCTGGAAGAAAACTTGCTTCCTTCTGCTCTGACAATGTTCCCCAACTCTGAGGATTGGTTTTTCCAGAAGGACAATGCTCTATGCCACACAGCCAGGCCAATCAAGGTGTGGATGGAGGACCACCAGATCAAGACCCTGTCATGGCCAGCCCAATCTCCAGACCTGAACCACATTGAAAACCTCTGGAATGTGATCAAGAGGAAGATAGATGGTCACAAGCCATCAAACAAAGCCAAGCTGCTTGAATTTTTGTGCCAGGAGTGGCATAAAGTCACCCAACATCAATGTGAAAGAGCATGTGGTGTGGTGGAGTGTGCAATGTGGTGGAGAGCATGCCAAGATGCATGAAAGCTGTGCTTGAAAATCAGGGTTATTCCAATAAATATTGATTTCTGAACTCTTCCTAAGTTAAAACATTAGTATTGTGTTGTTTAAAAATGAATCTGATCTTATTTTTTTTGCATTATTCGAGGTCTGACAACACTGCTTCTTTTTTGTTATTTTGACCAGTTGTCATTTTCTGCAAATAAATGCTCTAAATGACAATATTTTTATTTGGAATTTGGGAGAAATGTTTTCACTAGTTTATAGAATAAAACAAAAATGTTCATTTTACCCAAACACATACCTATAAATAGTAAAACCAGAGAAACTGATAATTTTGCAGTGGTCTCTTAATTTTTTCCAGAGCTGTATAGATACAGTACCAGTCAAAAGTTTGAGTACACTTGCTGGAAACTAGGTTTTTTTCATAATTAACAATGTTTTATGTTGTATACGTTTCTTCAAATGCTTGAAAATGAAAACACATGTTACAATATACAAAACAAAACATAAGGAGTAACAAAGCAATGTTCAAGAAAATTGAAAAGTGTCTCTAAATCTTGGATTCCTCAGAATAGCCATCCTTTGCTTTGATAACAGACATGTCTTCCTAGCTCTTCTGCAGCAATTCCTAGAGATGTAGGGCACTTGTGGGTAGCTTTGCTTTGACCCTTCTGTCCAGTTTATCCCATAGAAGTTCTATGGGATTGAGATCTGGAGACTGGGCAGATAGTTCTTGCACAACCGTGAGGTGTGTTTTTGGGTCATTATCTTGCTGAAGAATGAAGGATTGCCCAACTAACCGTAATCCTGATGGAATGGCATGCCTCTGAAGTATGCTATGATAGCCATGCTGGTTGAGCTTGCCATGGACTTGGTAAAGATCACTATCTCTGTCACCAGCAAAGCAACCCCAGACCATGACACCGCCTCCTCCATGCTTGACAGTGGGAACCACACATGCAGAACTCGTGCGCTCACCCTCTCTGCGTCTTACAAATACTCGGCAGTTGGACCCAAATATTTCAAATTTTGACTCATCGGTCCATAAAACCGACTTCCACTACTCAAACATCCAGTTTCTATGTTTTTTGGCCCAAGCAAGTCTCTTCCTCTTATTCTGCACTCTTAAGAATGGTTTCTTTGCAGCATTTTTTCCAGTTAGGCCAGCTTCACGCAATCTTCTCTGACCAGTTGATGTTGAAACATCTGTACTTCTAGTAGCATTTAGCTGAGCTTGTATTTTAGGGGCAGTTAAACGCTGGTTTTGCAGACTTGTGACTCAAATTAACTTTTTCTCTGATTCTGAGGTCACCCTTGGCCTGCCTGACCTTGTTCGGTCCTCATGAGTGCCAGTTTCTTCAAATTGTTTGATGGTCTTGGCCACAGGAGTTACAGACACCTGCAAAGTTCTTGAAATTTGTATTAAAGATAGACCTTCATTTCTTAAAGTAATTATAGACTGTCTTTTTTTCTTTGCTTAACTTGTGCCTATGCTACCTATATTTATAGTAATCATGGACCCTCATCTGTTAACAATAATTGGTGACAAAAGGTTAATTAGGTAACATGCTAGTTAACTCAGAGAACATCTATCAAAGACATTTTTATACTTAGGCCAGTGTTCTAACATCGTGTTATACACATTTCCCCTTTCTTTAGGTGACCATTTCATTGAAATTGACAAGATTTACATTTTCATTTAAAAATTTAATTTTTGAATGCAATTCACTTATGCTTATCAGCTTATATAAGTTCACGTATCATATAATGAAACATTAAGTGTTTATAGACAAGTTTATATAGTTAAAAACATAGATAATCATGAAAAACCTGGTTTCAAGCAGGTGTACTCAAACTTTTGACTGGTACTGTGTATATATATATATATATATATATATATATATATATATATATATATATATATATATATATATATATATATATATATATAATAACACACATACAATTTTAATTAATTGAGTAATTTGTTGCTAAATGGGAGATGGTCACCATCCCACAATGGGAAATGCACTCATCAGCCATTTCATGAATTCGTCATGCAACAGTATTGTCTGAGGTATTAAATAAAGTTGCTTGGCTGTTTTTTCACTCAGCATTGCTGTCACCATATCCTTCACTTCAGGTAGCAACAGGTCTTCTGCGATTGTGTTAGGTTTTTCGTCCTTAGCAATTCTGTTGCTCCGACAAAAAATTTCTTCAAGCGCTTCTGTAATCACACTGGTGGCTGAGTGGACAATTGTCTTTCCTGTTGTCTGTTCACTCGATAGTTTTGCCTTTCAACTGAGGGTGTTTTGTTTCAACGTGGCAATGAAGATTGGATAGTTTCAAACTCTCATTAGTGAGAACTTCGTAACTCAAGACACACTGAAGTTGTGGATCATCAGCTGACCGGTCCATGTGAAGGCCATCTGAATATAATGTGGGTGATATCGCCTTGTTTTCTTTTGAGGTTCTGTAACACTATCATTACATTCACTTTTTCGTTTCTTACTTGTAGTAGGAGCTGTAAGGTCACTTTCTGCCTTTTTTTGTTCAGCATTTGTTCGTAAACTTCCTGTCGAAAGCCACAGATCCATTTACAAGTTCAATATGCACTCAAACTGAAAGCCGATTGAACAAATACAAGTGTTGCATGTACGACGTTAGCTAGACCATCGTTTCTCAACCAGTGGGTCTGACTGCTTCTAAGTGAGTCGCAAAGCCCAGATTCCCAAAATAATGAAGATTACTGTTCAAGCATTTTTCCCTGTCTCAACATCAATATTAACTTTTTTTTTTTTTTTTTTTACCATATGTAATTTGACTCTGGTAAACCAAAGTAGTGTGCTTGAAAAATAACGACTACCACCAATCAACTAGAATTTGAACTTACACTGAGAATGAGGTGGGTGGAAATTACGTAGAGTGCAAGAAAGTGAGTGCTTTTGCAACTGTTAAGACTCGAGGAGCACTAGGATCTGGAAAGCTAAAAGTAGTAAAAAACTAAAGGTGTAAGGAATAGTTAAGAAATAAAGTTAAATTAAGTGTATTGAAAACAAAAGAAAATACAAATAATAACAATTAATTAGACTAAAAAAAGTATGGCTTGAAACGTGTTGGGCCTGACAGTGGCAGGGCCTGCAGGAACCAAAGGCATAGCGAAAAAGAAACACAAATAAATACAGTTAGCTGCGCTTCTACTGTATCTCCAAGTGCTTTGAAAGCTTCTAGTTTCGCGGGATATAGATAAATGTAAGAAAGCCCACACGATAGACGAATTGATATAACCAGCTGCTTTGGATATGTGTACAAAAATGTTCTGAGAATCTGCTGCGAGGAAACTTAAGTTTATCCCGTTATCGAATGATACTGTATACAGGAGGACAACAGAAATTTGAAGACATTAAAGAGTTATTTGTGGATTTTGTGAAAGCGAACAAATTGTTTGCCATTCAAATGAACGAGTCAAAAGATGTAGCTGACTGTGCAATTTTGCTTGTGTTTTTGATTTGCTCTTTAGTGCAGAACTCCCCACAAAATCAATAGCCAAGGTTTTGAACATTTTTATGGTAGAAAACACATTGGAATGGAAGAACCGATGGTGCTACCACTATAATGGGTAGAAAGTCAGGGGTTCTTCAGCGAATTTTGCAAGTACTGTTTTCTCCACAAAGAGGCCTTAGCATAAAAAAGCCTTGAACTGCACGCTGTATTACAGACGTCAACAAAATGTGCTAACTTTATAAAAGCACAACCCCTCAATGCTCGCTGTTTTGAAGTGCTGTGCAGGGAAATGGGAAGCAAACACGTCCACCTTTTATGGCACACTGTGACATAAATACAATGATTATAGGTTGTAAATCTCCCTCCCAACCTGTGAGGGCACTAAGCAGCAAGAACAGACTTCCTTGGACGGGCTGGTCTGACAGTTCATCCTAGGGTTCAAGGGAAGTTAGTCAGCCAGGAAGGCGGCGAGACTCAGTTGAAATAATGCATTGACCTGGAAGGGAAACAACGTGGCAGCCACAGATTGGAGAGGCGGTTGCATTTGTTTACCAAGGGGTCAGGTGTGACAGCATAAAAGGGGAGGGAGAATTGTAATCTGTTCCTTCGCTTTGGTTTTTGCATATTAAACTGGGAAGGACTGTGAGAGACCCCCTGTATGAGAAAGCAATACCTTGAATGTTTTTTGTTTGTTTGTCTGTGTAATTGTCTTGTTTGTTACACCACAATAGATGGCTAACATGATTCTGGAGCTGTCGTTGAGGGCCAGCAGTAAAGCTGGAATAGCACCACTACTGTCACAACTATAACCTGTATCACCTACCAAGAGCAATATTGCACTCACCCAGGACAGGTGACCATGTGTGTATGACTGTGGGGTGTATACATGTTGGGTTATTAATATTGTTTGTGTCTGCAAACCCGTTATTGTTTATTATTGTTGTTATCGGTCACCAGACCTGGATACAAAACAAAATAATAAAGCACTATTTTCCAAACTGAATTAAACCTCTGTCTGTTTTATTACAGCACTGCATCACCCCTGCACCTACATCCACTCAGCAACTTTGTCACACACATCTAAGTTCATTAGCTGTCAAGGGGTAAAGTACTGCATCATCTTTATGAGCTCCGTTTAGAGGTGCATTCGTTGTGTTAACCCTCTATGGCCAAATGTTACCTCAAAGTAACATACCAGTTTTTGCTTCCTTACACACACAAAAAGCAACATAAAACATAATGCAATTCTCTCTTTTTAAGGGAGGAAGCTAAATAAACCAATAGTAGGCTTACATTTGGTCATATGACTAGTATTTCCTTTCTTCAACACCTTTTAAAATCAAGATATAGCACATGTGCAACGGCCATTAAAGTGCTCCTAAAAATTGCTCTAAAATAACAATTTTTACAGCTTTTTCTTCAATAAAAAAAAATTGATTCACAATCTTGGGAAGGTTGAGAATTATTTTTCATCACTCTACCTCATTTTCACAAAATATATATTATGATAAATTAATGAAATAGGTATGTTGCCTCAAAGTAACATTGAACCACAATGGAATCTCAATAAGCAACATTGAACCACAATGTTATCTCAATTTCCAGTTTGTTTTCGCTTACACATGGTCATATTCTAAAGTAACCAGCCTATTATTACCATCATTATTATGATTATCATCATTACTGTTTTCTGGCATATATTGTAATATTATACTGTAATATTGAATAGTATATCGAAGCTTTTTAGCATTGCATTATCATATCATCCACGCTGTGTCATATAGTTCAGTATTACAATGCTGTTTTATATTTTCTAATTTTAGAAAAATGAATACATTCAAATTAGCCCAAATGGATGAGATGCTCTGTGTAGATGAGCAAATTGTGCCATTTAAAGCCAAAGTGCAATGAAGCAGTACAATCTAAAAAAGCCCAAACTCTGGGGGTATAAAGTGTTTGTACTGTCCGAGAGCAATGGGATCATGTACAATTTTGACATCTACACAGGATCCATTTCTAAACTTATTTGGGATGCCAGATATTGGTGCAAGTGGGAATGTAGTTTTGCGACTTGTAAGCATCATCCCAGATAACCTCTCCTACAAAATATTCCTTGACAATTGGTTCTGTAGCATTGACCTGCAAGTGGCTCTACAAAAAAAAAAAAGATCCACAGTATGGGGACAGATAGACAAAATTGTCTGGCTGGATGCACCTTCATGAATGACAAGGAAATGAAGAAGGGGAACCTTTGAAGAAAAAGAGGCAAAACACAATGGTGTGTACCTCAGGGCAGTCAAATGGTTTGACAACCATCTGGTGACTCTCCTGAGTACCTATGCAGCAGCCAACCCAACTTCCACAGTGGAGAGATGGGACAAGGAGAGAAAGGAAGCTGTTCAAGTGACATGCCCCAGTATTGCTAAACTGTACAAACAGAGCATGGGTGGGGTGGTGGACCTCCTGGATTCGCTCATCGCACTGTACCGAACCAAGATTAGATCCAAGAAGTGGTACCATCGCATTGTCTTCCACATGATGGATTTCACACTTGTGCCGGCTTGGCTCCAGTACCGGAGAGATTGCAATGATTGTGGCATGCAAAAGAAAGAGCAGCTCAGTTTATAGGAGTTTTAAACTGAGGTAGCAAAGCTGTCTCTGCAAGCAGAGCAAAATCAACCTTTTGCGGAAGGGAAGACCATTCCACTGTGTTGAGACTAGTCCGGCTGAAAAAAGGAAGAGGGCGTGTGGGTCCAGTGCACCGACACCTGTCCGTAAGGAAAACACAGACCATTGGCCTGTTTGGGCAGAAACCAGATATAGATGTAAATACCCAGGCTGCAAAGGGATCATCGAGGTACAATGTGTGCAGTGTGGTGTTTTCTTGTTTCACTGCTGAGAACTTTGTGGACTTTCACAAGCAGCGAGTTGGACAGAACGCATTTGAGCAGGATCACTGGACAAATGTAGATTTTGTTTGTTTTTAATTTATTTTTGACTCCAGCTCTTACATTATGATTAATTGTTTTTAAAGTCAAAATTTTCATTTTGTTCCAAGAAGAAAATGTAATATCATACATGAATAAAATAAAAAGTGGTTCAATGTTGCCTCAAGGTAACAAACACCAAAGTACCCCCCCATTTTTTTTTTTTTTTTGGGGGGGGGGGATTTAAGTTTTGGTAAGGCTAAGTTGGACCATTTTAAGTGCTAAAAACAAATGAAACTGTTTTTTCAACAATGTTTTCACAATGTGGGCAATAGAGGGTTAACACAGAGTGGCTTGAAAAACTTGCTTACCTGTGGATATCTTCAGTCACCTCAATCAACTAACTGCATTACTGCAAGTCCATGGAGGTAACATTTTTTAGCACAACGACAAAATTACAGCTTTTTAAAAAAGCTGAAACTGTGGGAGAAGGGGATTGCTGATGGGAAAACTGATATGTTTCCTCTCATGCCTGAAACTTTTGATGATCATGAAGCCCAAGATTTCAGTCAGTTAAGAACAAAGGATTTAAACCACCTCTCTGCTCTCTCACAGTTCAATTTGACGAGTATTTCCCTGAGGATCCTACGTCAAACATTACTTATATTACTATGGAAATCAAGAGTCCTAAGCTGCCTAGTGACTATGAAAGCAAGCTCATAGAATTCTCTTGTGCAGGTTTCTCCATCGCAATTTTGGATCTTGGTTAAATGTGAATATCCCAATATTAAACTGAAAGCCATCAAGCATTTGCTGCCATTTACAACAATATATTTAGTTGAAGGGGGATTTTCCATCATGGCAGCAATCAAAACAAAATACAGGAACAAGCTTCATACGGTGGATGACCTCAGGGTTAGCATCTCACCCATAGCACCTTGTTGAGAAACCTTATCGAGGGCAAGCAGGCAAAGATCGCACCTTATCGGTTTATTTATTTATAATATCTACATAAGATTTTATATTTTACTTTTTTTTAAATGTCTTTATGGCTTTGTTTTTACTGGGTAGGTCACAGCTTAATTAGAAAAATACAAAAGTGGGTGAAAACTATGATATACTTTCATAAGTGGTTGAATAAAAAATCTAATTCCTTTTTTGGGATCTGAAACTTATCTTAGTCAACTTTCATAGACCCCTTAGAAGTAGTCCACAGACCCCCGGGTGTTCGTGGACCATAAGTTGAAAACCACTGGCCTAGAGCATAGCTTTGAGATGCCCAGGCTTTGCGGTTGAACCTAACTGTGGCCAGAACTTTCCTACACAGCACCCACTCCATATGACTAATATATAAAAAAAAAAAAGAAAATTAACATCATACCTCTAAAATGCACAAATGCAATACTGGGCCTTGTCTTTTTGGATTTCCTGAAGTGTGGGGGTTTTGGATACCCATGGAGGAAGAAGAAAATAGAAGCATTCTGTTTTTAATTAGCTGGGGACACTACAAGCAAAAATATATAGTACCATTTTAATCAGTCCAAAACAAATTAGTAACATAACTGCAACAACTAACTCCATAGCAGGGAGTTCGGTTCTGAGTCCCACCCAGAATGCGCCAGGGGTCTCTCTGCTTGGGAATGTAATAACATTTTAGTTTGGTTTACTACCAGCTGACTATGAAAATCCTGACTTTATCGTTCCTGTTGATGATCCTCTATTTCCTAAAAAGAAACTTGCATTTCTGTACTTTGCCACTCTCCTATGAACGAGCCGTCCTTTTTGTGTCTGGAACCAGACGAGGGTTGGATAGTGATCCGATAAGAAGCAGGCTATATTTGTGCAGGCTTCATAAGGATCTCAAGGTACAATAAGTACTAAGGCCTTTCTGTATTTATAATATTTATGGAACAAAATTATTTGTTACTTGTCTTATATTGGTAATGAAAAAAAGACAGTAAGTATATCTCTCTCAAACGACATGTGTTTGTGTCCTCGAACCGATCCTGAGCCCCACTGATGGGACCGGACCATTGTAAGGAACTCAGTGAACACATACAATAGGTGGTGCTGTAGTACTATTCAAAGAATTGACCTGTGTTGTAAGGGATGAACTCCTGATATTGGCTAGTGTATGCAAACAGCACTGTGAATATCATATGCCTACTCGATGGAAATGTATTGTACTGCAGGCTGCATTAAATTATTTTTAAGTCTATTTTATTAAACTACAGATAATACTGTAATGTTCTTTTCAGTAATCTGCATAGGTTCTATGAAGAACATAAATATGAAAATAACATTGACCTTTGTAAATAACATTGTCCTTTTTATTGCTCTTATTCAGAGCTATTAGAAAAATATCACACACCCAGGGACAGCAATATTTATAAAACCCAATTTTCATAATTTATTTCAAATTGTGTTTTCAATGAAATGCTATAGTGGTGCAGGTGTTCTTGAACTCCTAATTAATGAAGCACCTACTGAAGTGTCAGCAAAAAAGACCAATGGTATATTTAATGGAGGGTTCCATATTTTATGCAATGTTACCAAAAAAAATTTCAACACAAGAAAAGGGCACCAGTGCCAATAAGAGGTACCAAACACATTTATACATATTGTTTATGATGTTCCTTAATATTACTTTCAAATAGTTTTTTTTTTTTTTTTTTTGGTTTTACTGTATTAACATGGCAGTCACCAGAATATTTCACTTAAAGAGTTTTAAAGACTCTCTGGAGTATATTTATTTTAACAAAATCTTACTCCCTTTATAAACTATGCACTTCTTCCCCTCTCATTTTCAGTTTATGTTATCGTATTTACAGCCCCAAATGAGCCCTTGCCCACTGTCATTAATAAGAGTAACTTGCTGCTTCTTTCCAGAATCCAAGTGGAAAATTACATTTTAGAGTGATCAAGGGTTCACCTCTAAGTATGTACGTACTGCAATCAGTACCCCAAACCTGGACTGACCAATGGATGATATCTAGAGGGAAACAAGTTGATATGATATCTGCATTGTGAGCAGTGCTCAATTTCTGAGACGAAAAGTAGAGGGGGGTGGGGCCTAAAATTTGAGCCCAAAGTGACACTATTAATAGAAAATCTCTATATCTATCATGCTTGATTTAATTATGCTTGGTTTGTTTTTTCAAGGAAATAAAAAGAGTAAACACACAGGTAACATCAAATATTTAGCTTTATTAAATTGAAGAAAAACAGATATTACTTTAAACAGCCTGTTGTTAAATAACTATCTTTTCAACACTAAAAAATGGCAACATTACAACAAACTGACAAAAAATGCATGAATAAAAATCAGCCCCCTTCTGTTCACAAACACAAATAATCAATAAGGCTCAAGTGTCAAATAGGATGTTGCTTGGAAAGGTAGTTTACAGTAATATGATGCCTGTATTTTGGATGCATTATGTGTACTTTAAGCTTACCTTTCATAAATTGATAGACTGTTATATTCTTATAGTAAAATATTACCATTGACTTAATTCATAAATTAAATGACCTTTCTTGTATTACTGATCTTTGTCTTGATCATATCGTATCAAACTCATGATATACAACGAAAAAGACCAAAAAACGTAGCTGGGGAGAAATGAGAAAAATAGAACAATTTCAAGCGAATTAATATCACTGAGACAAACTGGTATGAAATCTACAAAGGTAACAGTTATTGGAACGCTATTATTTTCAAATTTTATCTTGGTTCCACATGACGCTTTTACTTTCAAATTGTTAAAATGACTTAGCTTAGCTTCGATAAAAGGTCTTCTCCCGAAAGTTCTGCCAATTTCTTATATCAAATTAATCTTTGTAGTTATTTTTTTCTGATTAATATTGTGTAATATCAACGATGGAAACTTTATTTGGACTGGATTTGTCTTACTTTATTTATTTTTTTTAAATGAAGTGAAAATGCAACATTGTAAGGTTTGTTTTCTTCTTGGTATTTGAGCCCCAAAACAAGTTACAGGCATTAATATACTGGGTAGGTTACATCCCACAGGACATGGGGTTCCACCCAAAATAGGTGTAACCTAGTAATTTTTACCAGTAGCAAAGCCGACTTATGGGGTGCCATGTGTAAAAAAAAAAAAAAAAAAAAAAGCATTAATATTTTAATTTTTTTTCCAAGCTTTAACTTAAATGTTGTATTTTTTCCCCAGATCTATAAATGTTGTGAATAATTTATTTATTTATTTATTTTTAAAGTGCACATTCAGATATGATTCATAAATCTAGTTACAAGATTTAACATTTAGCTAAATATTTAACTGGCCAGCTAAATCTGAAGTTTGTATGCAAATGAGCTCCACCCGCTTTGTGCTTTCACACAATTTGATTGGCTCCTGTAATGTTGAAATTTGCATATTCCCCGATTAGCATTACAATACACATTAGGTTACACATCATACTGGATAGGAAAACCTAAAAAGGTGAACCCATAACATCTGGAGTGGCCTTAGTGTGTGACATTGACAAACCCTCAAAAGGAACCAGCGACAGGCTGATGACCATCCGCATAAATCTTGCCAAGGGCAGACACACCACAATCAAAAGTGTATACACCCTTACGATGACCCACACTGACGATGTTAAGGAGGCCTTCTATGAGCAACTTGACAGAGCCATAAAGGATGTCCTTCGCAATGACAAACTAATAATCATAGGAGACTTCAACCCCAGAGTTGGCTGCGATGTAGCCTCATGGAACAGAGTGTTAGGGCATCACGGCATTGGTAAAGCCAACTCCAATGGACTCCTGCTCCTGTCCAAATACACTGAACATAACCTATTGATCACCAACACTATGTTCTAGCAGCACAATAAGTACAAGTTCACTTGGATGCAGCCCCATTCCAAGAAATGGCATCTCTTGGATTATATCATTGTAAGACAGAGGGACCTCAATGACGTAAAAATCACTCATGTTATGAGAGGAGCAGACTGTTGGTCTGACCACACCTTACAGACCAAGAACCAAGTTACCTCCAGACCAGAACCAAGTTCAAACCCATCTACGGCAGATGAAAAACAAATGGTGGGAAAAGAAAGCCAGTGAACCGCAGCAAGCAGCCGATAAGCACAACACTAAATTGTTTTACCGGGGTCTTTGAGCTGTCTATGGTCCGCATCAAAACAGAAGTACACTCATTCACTCAGCAGATGGTGGCAATCTCTTGACAGAGAAGACCAAAATCCTAAATCACTGGGCAGAACACTTCAACTCCCTTCTAAATCTCCCCTCCAGTTTGTCTGAAGAAGCTCTGAATGACATCCCTCAGCGAGAAATACTGGCAGAACTGGATCTGCCACCATCCGGCAGGCCTCATCAGGGAAATCCCAAGGACCAGATGGCATACCAGCTGAGATCTTCAAATAAGGGGATTATTACATGCACAGGAAACTTACACACCTCTCCAAGTGTATTTGGAAACATGGGTCAGTGCCCCAGGATTTCAAAGATGCATCAATTGTCCACCTGTACAAGAGGAAGGGCAAGACAGTTGTGACAACCACCGTGGGATTTCTCTCCTTTCCATTGCTGGGAAGATACTGGCAAGAGTAATACTCAACAGAATGATTGAGCAACTCATATAACAGTGTTTTCCCAGAATCAAAGCGTGGATTCAGAGCTTGGCGAGGAACCTTAGATATGATATTTGCAGCCAGACAGATTCAGGAGAAGTGCTTGGAGCAAAACCAAGATCTACACATTGTCTTTATAGACTTGACAAAGGCCTTTGATACAATCAGCTGCAATGGCTTGTAGAAAATCCTTCATAAACGGCTGCCCAGAGAAGTTTGTATCCCTCATCAGATCCTTTCATGAGGGGATGATGGCTAGGGTGCAGGAATGTGGGGAATCCTCTGAACCCTTCCCAGTCTCAAACGGAACAAAACAAGGCTGTGTACTGACACCTACACTCTTGTCTGTCGTCTTCTTCACGATGCTCCTGGACCCCTTTTTTGATACGGATCGGGGCATCTACATTTAGTCTCACTCAGACGGAGGGCTGTTCAATCTGAGGCGTCTGCAGACCCATGCAAAGGTGGTGGAACTAGTGATTAGGGACTTGCTGCTTGCAGACGACTGTGCAATAGTAGCTCACTCACTGGAGAACATCCAATTTATCACCTTCCGGTTTGCACAAGCAGCCAGGCACTTCGGACTCACCATCACCCGGAAAAAAAAGGTCATGTACCAGACTTAGTCACCATCTTTGGAATGAGAGAGCGGTGAGACTGCCCACAAAGATTAAGGGGTACCAGTCAGTGGTACTGCCCACATTGCTGTATGGATGTGAAGCATGGATGCTTTACTGCAGACACCTCAAGCAACTTGAGCAGTTTCACCAGTGCTCCCTAAGATCCATCAGCAAAATCCGATGGCAAGACAAAATCTCCAATACAGAAGTCCTTAAAAGGTGTCAAATCACAAGTGTGGAATGCATGGTGCTGAGAGCCCAGTTTCGGTGGGTTGGACAAGTCAAAAGGATGGAGGACACAGGAATACCTAAAGCTGGAGGCAGCTTTGTCACTTAGCCATCCAAAACCTTGAAATTAAACAAGCAAACACAAGGAAGGAAAAGAGTGAGAGGAGAAAGGCCAAAAAGTTATTGTGTTTGCTTCTACAATGGACTATCCCCACAAAATATAAAAACAAGAAATATCTGGCACGATAGAAAATCCTCCTGCAGCCAACAGATTTCTAGCATTCCCCCCTCCCCGGCACTTTGGAATATACAAAAAAGGAATAAGGGTGCCCGGCCTCCCGTAATTCGAGCACTGGTTGTGAGATGTGTAAACCACTCATCTTTCACATGAACTGGGTCAAAAACATGTACTCAAACTAATTAAAAGAGCCAGCCAACAATACAAATCAGGACCTTCAATAGATAGAAGCAAGTCCAAGAGGATATTGAGTTCAAGCACTCTACAAAAGGAAATGACTGACTTTTCAATTAGTGTACATGTGTGGATTTCATATTTCTTATTAAAAGGAAACATGAATAAAGCATGAACATGATTACAGAGCACACATATGAAATTTGGATGTTTACTCTAAGCAATATGAGAAAAAAAAAAAAAAAACACATTCCAATTGTATCAAAACACTCAAGACAGAATAAAGAGATCAATGCGGGGTTATTACTTTAAAGATCTGATATAAAAATTGACAGGTTTACAGGACATTTATAGGCATAAATTGCTATAACTGTAAGGTAGTTCATAGTTTATATCAATCACCTTACATGCTGAAGAGAACTCTGTGTAATAGGTTATGTTTTACTTCTTCAACAAAACAAAATAAATTAACTTTTAACTTTTAAAGAGTAAACCACCTCAAATGATATTTTGTAAGTTTTTGTTTACTTTTCCCTTAACTTTTGATCCAGTCTAGCAGCAACTCCTGAACTCAGGAGAAAACACAGACTTTATCAAAAAATACAATCTAAATACATTTGTTATTTTAAATATCCTCTCTGCTGTGATTCGTGTCTATCTTAAAATAACTTTGCAGTAGGGACCTAGTCATGGAATCTTAACTCAAGTTGAGTAAATTAAATTCTGTTTAGATGGATCAAATAAAGTTTTTTATACATTCAAGACTTTTATTAAAGAAGCAACATCAGTCTACAACTGTTTCATGAATACCAAGCAGAATATCAAACTTAAAAATCAGAGAGTCATTTATAATATAAGTTGCAGCATACATATGGCCAAGCATTGTAATCTGCTGTTGATGCAGAAATTGTTTGTCCACTTCAGTGTGATTTTCAGGTCTGGTTGCTGCAGTAACTTTGTATAAAATGAAAGCTGCACTAATTCACTCAGAATAATATATAGTACTGTGCAGAGCTAGAAACCTAGTGATCTATACACTGCCAGTATTTTGTAAACTTGAACACATGCTTACCTTTTTATTAGTATCAGCCAGTTTGCCTCCTGACGAAGATTAGTGCATATTGAGATCACTATCTAGCAGGTGGTTCAAAAAATAAAATTAAAATAACACCAGGCAGGCAGAAGAAATTGAGTTCACCAGAGTGTGAAAATTTGGTGATGGTTATCAGTTAAATACAGTTTGACAGGTGTGTTGTTAGTACAACTCTTCTAAGCATTTGTGAGTAAAATATATGTTCAGTCGCTTAATTTAACTTACATACAATAATGTTTAGAGGCAGCCAATGACTTATATCTAGAAACCAAAGATTCAGTCATTGATAAAATAGGAACCTAGGTGTTAAAGTCTAGTCATTAGATTACAGCAGCTGTCTAACCGCGCAGCCAAGATCAACGATGATGCCCCTCTCTCCATGAGTGATGCACGTGGCTAAAGGCTGCATGGGAACACAGTTATTGCATTTCCCTCTGAAGATGCTTTCTTAAGTGTTTTTCATTAATCGGGGTGATAGTAAAAGAATAAAAAAAAGATGTAAAACATGTAGACAAACAAAAACGAATTGAAGAAAGTGAAGAGGTTTGTTAACAGATAAGAGGTTTATTAAACAGCAGGTGCATTGCTAAGTAACATGATGGAGTGGTGGGCAAGCTGCCAAAGAAACCTTGGTGGACATATCTCTTTCAGTAAATACGGTTTGCAGCTTCTGTGCCATTTTAAAATGGTATTTTTCATCATTAAAATGCTGAGTTCAGAAGGTGTATGTGAGACAATTACTCTGTACGAAATAAGCTGTCTTAACAGAGTGTTAGCCCAGAAGGTAACGAACGCAAACGAAAAATTTAAATAAACAGGTTAAAAAATTGAATTCTGCAATAGTACTGCTTTTCACACGGCAAAAGCATCTTTTTTCAGTGGTTCAATACTGCCACATCTACAGTACATCGCCAAAAATACACGTCAGTAAAAATGGAAGCCAGTTTATGAAACAATAACATTTTGAATGGGCCTGACAACAAAGTTTTCTGCTCTCTTATTTTACAAAGGTCTGTTACAGAATCAAGTTATTTCCTTGAAAGTTTGAAGGAAGCACATTAGTGCTACTGCCTGTGTTGAATACAATAGTTCCCCCCGTACAAAAAATACGTTGGGAGAAAAAGAAGAAGAAGGACATTCTGACTTATTTCTGTTACTGTATGACAGGTTGTGGAAAGCTGGCCTGAGCGGAAGAAACACACAGTGCTGTGAGTGAATTAACACCTGTTAAATGTTACCTCAAGTTCAATGTACAAATACAGTGTGAATTTGTATAATTTTGTTTAAGAAAATCTGTGTTTTAATTGGTGTTCCTCTATGTTTTTAGATTTACTGTAGGACTACACTGCTGGACATGTATTTAGACAAAGAAGAACAAATTCGGATAATGCTGATGTGTGCTTTCCGATAGATATGTTGGATATTTGGAAGAATTATTCATTTTGAATCCCCATATTAACCATTACTTAAAACATATAGTGATTTGGAAAAGATATATTGATGATGTTTTTGTTTTATGAAAAGGTAATGTTCAGAACAACTTTCTGAATTCTTGTAATGAACATCTCAAATTTGATTCTAAGTGTATTAATTTTCTGGATTTGTGGATTGTCAAAGATGGCAATTGCTTATATAATAATCTTTATCGTAAACCTACTGATCGTAACACACTATTAAGGGCAGACAGCGATCATTCCTTACCTTTAAAGAATAGTTTATCATACAGTCAATTTTGTAGGATCAAACACAATTCTAAACAGGAGTCTGACTTTGAAAAAAACATGTCTGATATGAGGGCCAGATTTGAAAATAGAGGCTATAAAACCAAGTGCCTCAATACTGCTATGTCTAAAATTTATTTAAAATCCCGAGATGATATTCTATGTAAAGAAAAGTTAAAAACTCGAATCAAGTTATGTTGATTACTAAATATTCAAAATGTGGAGAAAAAAATAAAGGGTATAATCAATAGACATTGGTATATTTTACAATCTGCTCTTACAATATCAAAATCATTATTGGACACTCCCCGTCTAACTTTTAGATGAAGGCGTAATTTAAGAGATAACCCTAGTTAAGGCAAATTTACCACTTGCATCAAAACTGACACTTCTGGCCCCCATATCACATGATAATTACACATGTGACTCTTGTGCTCAATGTAATAGCACATTTAAGTAACACTTCTTTAAACATCCACTTACTGGTAAAGCCATTCCTATAAAAGGAGTAATATAATGTATAATGACTGGTGTAATCTAAATGATCTCTTGTCCATGCGGTAAAGCATACATTAGCAAAACTACGCATTCTCTTCATTATTTAGGAATTGAAAAGGTTCATTTGTCCAGAAAGGGAGATGATTTGGATAATTTGTTTTCACAAAGAGAATTGTTTTGCATTGATTTTTTGAAAACATTAACCGCCCATGGTATGAGTATGGAATTTGATTTTAAGTGCTTCTTGTGAAAACTGTATAAACGTCTGTTACTCAATTTAAAATTGCTTTATTTATACTCTGATACAACAATTGCATTCTGTAACTTAATAGTGAGACTTTAATTGGCAATTGACTATATTAATTAATCTAAAAAAATGATATGATTATACAGATTTGCAATTTTTTGTCTGAGTAATGTGCCTCCTTAATAATTTTGTATATTTATTTTTTTAATATTTCTATAGTAATTGTCTGTACTTTACGGTAATTGATAAGTGCTTCTGGTGAAAATTGTATAAATGAGTTTATTTCTCAGTTTAAAATTAACTATGTAACTCTAAATTGGTCATTGACTGTGTTAATCTTCCTTGATTGATCTTAATTATAAGATCAATCAAGGAAGATTAACAAAGTCAATTATTGCATTTTCACATGATTGATTACTTGAAACCTTTAAATATATCTGTTTTGTACAAACTTTTACCCTGATGAAGGCACTCCGCTGTCGAAATATCAGCTTCTCTTTTTTCTTTTAATAAATTATTTTTGATTGAGTGTGCGGTTATCATCTTTTCTTTTTGAAATGCTTTACAATAGACAACAAAGAATATCCTAATCATTATAATATGTCACATTACCCAGGATGCCTGTGACACTGTTTTGTGTTTTTTAATAGCTAATATGCTTGTGTCTTTAAAAAAAAAATAAGGAAGGACTGAAAGCATTTGTAAAGAAATGCTTTGCCTGCGTACAGTTCTATTTTGAAACTGGCTCTTTCTGTTACTGCCGCAATCAATAAATACTGAAACGGCATGAAGGGAGCGGATTGGTTGAGTACCACTCACTTCACTTTCTCACCAGACTTTAACAAGATCCTGGGGGAAACGCAGGTTCAAACATCTTGCTGGCAAGCCTGCTGTCTGGTGGAATAGAACAAACCTTTTGTGAGGCTAAGAAAGCTTTTCTTTAAGCATTAGATAAATGCAGTTGGGTTACCTTAACCTTTCTACCGTGTTAGGGTATCTAGGGATTGCAGAGCTCTGTTAACTTAATTGCAGAACAGCTGCCCTAACAGTTTAATGTCTGCATATTTCAAGTTTAGAGGGGAACTTTATGTTGAGGTAGGAGCCAAAGATAAGTAACATGATGTTAAGGGCTTGTACAGTCTGTACAGGTTTCATTAAAATGGAAAAGAGAAGACAGACATTATTATAAGGGGATTATATTGCATTATTCAGTGCTAGGCTGCCATTTACAAATCTCAGTGCCAGACTGACCCGCCACACACAGATTGCTGATATTTGGCACGGAGGAGTTTCAAACTTGAACATTCTATTATTTTTCAATTAGTAGAACAGCCTTCACTGCAGATTTCCACTCCTGATTTCCCTGAAGGAAAAGGCAGCTGCTTCCTTCAGAGTAATTTAAACACTTTGCAGACTCATCAAATCTCAAAACTCTATTAACAGTGTTATGGCAAGTGTTTCTAAGCTATGTACATATACGTGTGTCAGTACTATGTAATATATAACTGTAAAAGGTAACATATGCACAAGTTTACACAGGCACATATATATATAGTATCTATTATATATATATATATATATATATATATATATATATATATATATATTATATAGATATATATATATAAACAGTATTTAGGTACTGTCATTCTTACAGTACATATTAAAAGGAAGACTACTAAAAGTATTAGGAACATGATGCTGACTGGTATTTACATTTTGTATGAAAACATGAAAAGACTACCTATATTAGGATACTTTCATCTAGATTTATTGCTAGAATACAAACCCTACACATGTCTACGGATGGGTAATATGAAACTAGAAGGATAGCACAAAAAGCACATTATTGTCTATTTCATGAAATATGTAATATGTAAGTATTTCAGTGTAAGGAGCCGTACTCATGTAGCTGCGTCCCCTTTGTACTGCTAAACTCCTCCCTGTGATCAGTGCTGCGCCACACTCTATCTAATCGCCACATGCCACCCAGCTGGTCAGAATAAAGTTGTTCAGCAGTCATACAGCTATGGCCTTTTCTCAAGATGGCCAACTTCCGATTCTGTCCTACCATCGATTCGGCCCACCCCTGTGAAGGCGTACTACCAACCTTACTTAGCGCCCTTCTTGGTTGGGAGGGTATTTTCAGCTCAGATTCCTTCTCTCCCACTCTTAATGCCAAAAAAACGAGTGTCTTCAAAAACATAGTGTGCATCTTTTAAAAATGCACGCAAAGAAAAATGTGTGCTGTAAATAAATAAAAATGTGTGCTGTAAACCTGGTGCAATTCAGGTTTTACTGTACAGTAGATGTAGCTGGGCAACCAAGTACCATTAAAGAAAGCCCCTATAAAGTGGATAAGAGAATAATTACTTGCAACAAACCTTGAGTAACAGTTGTGTCAGAGATAAACGCTTTGCATTATGAATGTTGGTATTTCCTCTGAAGCAGAGGCAGCAATCAGCACAGTGTTAAGAGATACTGTCAGTCATACCTCCCACAGCAAGTGATTGAATGATAACATTGAGATTCAGCTGTGCCCCTAATGTAGTTGTTACTGATTGCAAAACACTCATAGTGTCATTTCTTTTTAAATGATTTCAAACTAAAAGGCGACTTAAAACCCTCTTCTGGTTCTGTGATTTATACAACCTGACTGCAGATGCACTTTTTAATTGTAGAATAAAATACCGATCTTGAATGAAGTTAAGTAAGCAGTAGTTTGAAAAGTCTATATGACCTGATACAATTGCCTGTATGGGAAATTAACCAGGCACCCAAAAGCCTGACACTAACTCAGTCTGTGTTTAAATGTGATTTACTTATAACCATAAGGACTAAGTATATTAGGCCTTAAAGCAATAATAACTGGATGAATGTTAAAATTTATTACAATTACTTATTTAATTTGGAAAGTGAAACAAAACCAACACATATAGCAACCTAACATTATGTTTTTTCCTGTTTTACAAAACACTGTCGGTAGAGAAAGGAAGCCATGGACAACATATTAATGTAAAAAAATATCAATGCCTTAAAAAAGCTACTTTTTGGAAGCCATTGTAATATCTGATACTAAGCAGATCACTTAGCAATGATAACCTAATGGAACAAATATTGCACAAGGTACACCATGCTGTACCTTATTGCACAATGTAGAAATTGTGCTACTGGTACCATTCTACCAATGGTTCATGGCATGGAACTCTGCTGTTGAAATATTTAACCTTTCAATGGAAAAGATGAGCATGGTCCAACACAAGAATATTCTTCCAGAGCTTGTTTGCCTGCAGCTTTGAACATTCCAACCAATTGAATCAAGTGTAGCAACTTACCAGGTTTAGAAAGATGTGACCAGTGAATTTCTGAATAAGGTATCACTGTAATGGTTTCCATACTGGTGATATGTTGAAAATGTTTCTGATAGCCAATCTTTGCTGTGCATTTCACATTGTCTCTGGCCAGGGACTCCTACACAAAATAATGAGTGGACTCTATAGGGTTACGCAGTGTGGAGCAACGTGACTGTTTTACTACGTGCAAGGGGTTTTGGGACCCATCAGGCCCCCAGTGGGGGCAAAGCTCCTGGGGAACTGTTCACATTTACACTGCTAGTGGAGTCAATTTTACACCTAAAATGATGAAGACAATAATCTATAGATATTATTTGGGGAGCCTAGGTCCATGAAAAGTCATACTGTTAGTTGGATGGGAAAATCTTTATTTGCATTTAAATAATTATATTATGTGGTGATTGGAATTAAGTTTTAGGCTACCAATAATCAGCATAAAAACTGAACTATTCTTGCTTGTTGTTGAGAAATATTATTTGGCTGCAAGGCTATATTCTGTGCAATACTGGATTTTCAAAAATGTTAATACTGGATGTACCCACCACAACTATTTGGAAAATAATCTGACTATTCATAACTCCTAACTGATCCACAAAGTAATTGTTTAAACATTCAAAATAAAAAAATAAAAAGTTTTTTTGCATACACTAAATGCCTGGTACAATGCTTAAAAAAACATTAGGATTAGGCAATGATTATTTATGTAAAATTGGAAAACATTTTGTGCACACAATAAAAAAAAAGTTTGGCATCAGCACAATGCAGGACATTTCTCAAAATGGCACACTATCCTTTGACACAGCAGAGCCAGTCACAATACAATAGCAAAGAAACTTGGTTGTTTCAAATAAGACAAGTCCTCAAAATGACCACAATATAGCCTGCACATTAATAGCATACATTCAATCAAATAAATGCTATTGCTGCAAAATATAATCTTCAATATTCTAATATCTAATAACAAAATATTTAAAACACAAAAGAAAACATGATTGGCATGTTTAAAGAGGATCAGAACAGGAGGGTTAGAAACATTTTAATACTATCAGAATGTCTTCATACAAGCTAATTTGGTTTCACCTGATAAAAATATATGGGGGTTTGTGCCTTACAATTCACTGTTTTAATCATTTCACCAAAAATTAAAATAGAAAAATCACTTACTATCAAATCACCAAAAAAAAAAAAACTGGAGCCTACCAGAATATAATGTGAACTACAGTATACATATACAGCCCACAATAAAGCACATAGCCATCTGTGGAAGGGTGGTGGGTAATTCACTGACACAGGAGACAGATAGGTGAATTTGGCAACACCGCACAGGTGCCCAGTTTTATTTCAGGGTGCTGTTTTTCTTTAGTCCCGCAGATGGCGCTGTGGGTCCATGGTCTGATTTACCAACGATGGTAAACAGAACCACGGGCATACCAAGCGATGGTACACAATACCGGCGCCTTGCAGGTGCTCAAAGAAATAATAATGAAAACAGAAGGCGAAAAGAACAAGGGAAAATAAAACAGTAATAAAACTACAAATAAAAGGTGCTGCTCTCGGCAGCGTTATCCCGGTCGCCGCTACTCGCACGACTCGGATCACCGTCCTACTCTGTCGGCTAACTAGCCTGCTCTTTTACAATATGCCGGGGTCTGCCCAAGGGCTCCCCGTTCTCTCTGTCTCGCTGTGAACCTCTTTCTTTTCTCCCGGCTGATTCCCGGTCCTGAATCAGAGCCTCCGCACTCTCGGCGCGTCTACGTGGGCAGACCTGAGGAAACAGCAGAGCATTTTTTTATAGGGCTAGCAATCTGGCAAGACTCGCCTCTCAGCCATTCAGAGAGGGGGAGAGTCCACACACCTACCTTCCCACCTCCCCGTGTCACTGCCATGACTCACAGGCGGTTGTTGGAAGACTGCCGCCCTCTTCCTGCAGTACTGCGAACACGCCAGCAGAGTCAGCACAGATCTCTCCCTGCTACACCATCATATTAAGTTGTATGCATAAATAAATAAATAAAATGTATGCAATAACATAAAGAACTGGAAGCAATATTATGTTGTAGCCTAGTAAAAACAGGTGTGTGTTGTCTTTGTAAACACTGATATGATATTAAACAACTTTTGCTTTGTATTGTTACAATCTGTCGTAAGTGTTATGTGTTGTTTCATTTTGTGTCGCAATTCCGTGTTTTGTCAATGTCCTGAGTGCCTGTGCATGTGAACGAGTACATCGGGGGGGTGGGCGGGAAGTGTGATTGAGTCGTGACCCCAGTGTGCTTGTGAATGTTGTCCAATCGTGTTGTGTTCGTCCCTCATTTGATTTGTGGGGTCCAATAACGTGTCTTGTTATGTTTACATTGTCTATCTGTTTATGTCTAAATGTTCCATGTTTTCGCAGGGTTTTGTGTATAAAGGCGCAGCTTGCACGCTGCTGTGGGCTGTGTCCTTGTGTGCTGACCCTTCCTGAATAAAGTCTTCTGTTTAATGAACGAGATCTTGCTGCTGTTGTCTGGCTTCTTATTTCTGCTTAACCTTACAGTATTATAACCTTTCACATTTTATTTTCAGCAAATAGAGAGATCTTGCTAGGAACGCAGGGCTGTTGTACTAACTAGCTGTTTTACTAACTTTCACTTTATTTTAGAAATGTCTAACTGAATCAACACATGTTATTATAGTGTGATAACATTCTTTAAAAAAATGTAATCGCCCTGTTTTCACGTCAGTTTCAGTTCCTGGTGCCACTTGTCTATGTCAGTACAACTCAAGTTGCTCTTTAGAGAGTTTAGAGAGGCAAAATCATCAGGACTGTTTCTTGACACCTGTAGGACTGGCCTTTGTCTTGGATGTAAAGAGGCACTTGGCTTGGTCATGAGATTGAAGCATGCTCACTAACATTCAGTTCTCCTGAGATGCTGTGGGGGTCGCTCTGATTATGGAACTCAATTAGACATTCTACATTTTTAAGAAAAACAGGGGTAGTTAAATGTCTGCAATGAAAAAGACACAAGTTGCACCAAAGATCATAACTATTTCTGCTAAAGATCTCTCTGTCCAGTACAAGATGGGGGTATTTCATGTGTCTGTTGTTATTTTTACATTTATTTATGTTTTTATAATATTTTGGGGGGGGATAATGTATTATTTTTATTTATTTATTTTACAATATATATCCAACAATAAGACTGTTTATGGGATAATATCGCTAGTTTCCATATTGCATTTTCTTTATCACTCCAATCTTCGAAATGGGCATAGAGAAGTTTTGCAGGAGTAGGAGGGTCTGCTGAAAGCAACATGAAGACAGTTATTGTAAGATGTCGAATGAAATGCTATCCAGTGCTGTTAAAAAAAAAAAAAAAAAAAAAAGTTTATTGCACTAAAAAAGTAAAAAATAAACCCGTAAGGGTATTATTATTATTTATTATTATTATTATTATTATTATTATTATTATTATTATTATTATTATTATTTCTGTCAAAAACCCAAAGCAAATTTAAAAACTTAATCTTGATGCTTCTGAGATGAGCTTTATAGGTATTATGTAATTTTGTTATCTACACGGATACGTTTCGAGGTGACCACTTGGCATGCTGACACGGTATACCCAAAATATGCTTCCTTGAACTGGAATGGTGGGCTTGTTCTTACAAGCTGAGAAGTTGAGCTTTATAATGTTTCTGTGTAGGCCAACATGTGAAGCTTTACGAGAGTAACCAAATGTTTAAAACTAAAAGTGGTTAAAACATTCATAAGTTCTATATTAGTATTCTAGTAGTTTGTGAAAATAAATGTAGTACTCCATTGTATCTGCAAAAGAGGATTTTATTTTAAAATTCATATGTTTATTATATTATGTGATTATTATTAATTTACAAATAATATTGTTAGTTTCTTATGCTGTTTTTTCATTCTTTTTTATTTTCTTTTACTTTTCTATCATTTATTTTCATCTTTCTATGTCAGTCCAAATGCTTCCTGATTGCAAAAGTTCCTGATTGCGTCACTAAATAAACCTGGTTTCAGCTGGATTAATGTAGTGCTCAATTGACTACATTTGCGAGTACAACTGACTCTTCTTGTTCATTCTTGAGGATGGACTCACTGCCCATACAATGTTTAACATAGGAACCAAGTAATGCAATAGAAGAGTAGAAAAAATCATTTTAAAGATTTCGAGGCTACACATTTCATTTTCATTCTGTATCGCCTAACTTTTTAACAGAAGTATTAACAAAAAACCTGGCAGACAGCATTTGTCAATAACAGATCAATATTTGTCATAATTGTTTTATTTACAACTGTATTCCTAATAACTATGGACTTCTGCAGGTGGTGCAGTAATAAAACTTTAATTTAATTGTTGTGAATTGAATTAATCTTTGGCGAAGATCGGATATCAATATTCTATAATGTTTTTCGATTCTTTTCACCTCACAGATTGAAATTAATATGAAGGCTTAAAAAAGTTAAATGCAAGACAGCTTCCTGACTACCTTTATTCTTTATTTTATTACTATTTTTATTGTATTTTTTTTTTAATTTAGTGTGTCCAGTTATAATTTTGGAATTATAAATTACTCTGGAATGCTCATTGCTTTTCCCCTCACTGTAGCAATTCCACACATGGCTCAGGAGACCCGAAGGTTCAGTGGGCGTTCCCCGATCCCACGACCAAGCCAGTTTCCTTTTTCACCCAGGAACTCGAGAACAGATGTCAGCAAGCTACCAACTTTTGGAGGACAAAGGCCAGCTCTGCAGGTGTCTGCTCTGATCCCACCGGGTGCCTGGCCAGCAGGGTTCACTGCAGAGCAATGAGGAAAAACAGTCCCTGACGGTTTTACCTCCCTAACCCATGGGAACGCTTTGGTGAATGCGGCAGAGCCTTTGGATTCCCCAGTGAAGACCGGCTTACTTTGCACAGCCAAGATGCGACCCTGTACTGCATGCCGGTAAAATAACGTATCATATAACCGCTTGAAAGTTATACAAACAGAAATGTGCTTTATTTTGAACAGAAACTAAACATCTAAATGTAATCAGAGCAAACACAAAGTAGTCAACAATGTAGTGTCACTATTGTATGCCTTAATATTAACTGTATTGCTTAATTTCAAATTGCATTCATTCAGGAAAACTATACATTCAGCTACTGGATTTTTAGTTTTTACTGTATATAATCACAAGTTTTAAAAGGTTAAAGTTGTATTTAACAAACCTATTTCATGTATTTATTTGACATTAATATTGGTGTTTGGGATGTTACCACACTGTATTTAAAACTCAGTGGTCTTCATATGATGTACATCATGTTCTTGTGTTTTATAGCGCAGATGGCAGTGAACTGCATTGTTGTTTATCAACCTCTAATCGGGATGGTGTAACAGAGTGAGTGTATTTAAAAGAAGTGTGGCCTCTCGACAGACGTAGGTGCTGATAGGTAAAAACTATTTTTATTGTTTCTCAACAGGGTTAAAATAGAATACTAAAACCCACACAGCAACAAGTTTAAAAACAAAAAGGGAAAGACACAAAAAATAAAAAGTCCCCTCCTGTTGGTAGTTCTCTAAAGCAAAGGAAAGGTTACTGTCCAAAATGGCGGATAAACAAAAAAAAAGAAGTAATCAATCTTTCATATCTCCTGGGAGTCCCAAGAGATCCCTCTCCCTGACATCTGCTTCCCTTGCAACCTGAACCCGCCGCGGACCTCACCACACCCACCTCCCAGACCTCCAACCGCCGACCAGCCAACACCTTTGAAGAACCTAGAAAGGAGTGAGGCAAAGAAAATGGTCGTCAGGAAACGTACACTCAGGTAAGTAGAATTACCACCTCTACCCAGGGGTTTTGGTTACTTCCCCTTATCTTTAAATGGTGCGTGTCTTCTTTCTCTCTCACCGCCATTCCTGAAACCTCAACGTGGCATGTTGGAGATTGACACTGAACCTTCACCCTCTGCACTAACTGGTAAGTATCCCCGGACCGGAATGTTGGACCTCGAACCTTGGGACAACAGTAAGTAGAATGCTGGCAGACCTTAAGCGTGTACATCATGAAGCAGTCAAGTGACGAACAGCCCATTTACACAAAAGTGTGTATTCTTTGTTTACATTTTTACCACTAAATATGCTCTTTGTGTGTATGTAGACTTAAAACATAATTTTTTATTACTTTATTGCTCAGATACGCCCTTTTTTTTAGCTTCATTCGGCTCCTATCAGTCTCACTCAGCTATTGAAAGGTTTTCTCAGTTTTTTTCCAGAGAAAAAACAACTAGAGAACTGTGCTTTACATCTTTTTGATGATGTCAGACAGGGTCCGACATCGGACTAGAAAGGGAAAATTGTAATGTAGGACAGCAAATGGTTAAGGTTTTTCGAAATTCCAGTATATTCTGTATGTGTGCATATGATGTATTAATACATATTAAAGACAATAACAATAAATCATGCAGATACAGGCTGTTTTTTTAATATTTTTAAACATGTTAAGCACTATACAGTTTTTAAATATTACACTAACGTAAAACTAAACATAAACTCAGGTACTGTCCATAGTACGGCATCAGTGTTATGTATTTCTTATGAATTGCTTCTTTTAGTCTACACATGTTATAAAGCTTATATTCCATCTGGGAATATAGCCAGCAAAGCATAAGGTAAGAGATTTCCAACTTGTAAAGTGAAGATTAATATTTATTAAATGTTCTTCATTCAAACTCTTTTCTTTATAATTCGTACACGCGCTTGTGAAGGTTGATGCATTATGTGAATCACTACCCTTCTGTAAAAGACCATACAAGTGCAAATGTGTAAAAAAAAAAAAAAAAAAAAACACAACAGCATACATTTGAACAATACATATATATTATCCTGTGCACACTGTACCCTTAAGTTCTACAAGTCAGTGATTGCTGTTTCCCTTAAAATATCACTGACATTTGTTGTGATGTCTTCCATGCCTTGTTCTAAGGAAGTGCAGTGAAACAAAACATGCCTACGGACCTGTCAATAATGCTGCCTGTGTTTAAAAACAAGCATTTTAAAAGAAATCGGTGGCTGGAACTTGTGTCTCAAACCTGTGTTCTGCCTTATAATGAGAATACAAGTTCTCGTTGTTCTGCAGTTTAATAATGAATAATGAATGATGAATGACTGTCCATTTTACTCCACCCCACAACTATTTGCTACCAATGCAAAACAATTGTGTGGGACACATTTACCTCCAAAAAGACTGGTGTGCCATTCAACATGATTATGCCCAACCTGTCCCATGATACTTAATATAGGCTTGTATCTAGGCTGTTTAAATAGTTGCAGTTAATGCAATAAAGCTATTGACAGGCATTATAGCTGGCATAATCAGAGGAGGATCAGACAGTAACACTGTGTTGTATTATAAATCTACCTCAGAGTTGGATTGAGCCAAGAAGTCCTGGGCACTCAAGGTCACAGTCTGAGTCAGGAGTTTCTGTGGCTGGCTGCTATCCTGGGCTTTAGCACCTTACGGACAGGGTTACCAAAGCAGGGTGCATTCATGACATCCCGTCCCACTCCTCCATGCCAAACCACAGATTTGACATCCCCCCCTTTTTCTCTCAGTGTGCTACACATTGGGAATGAGAGATCCAGTTCTCTTAAAAGCATACCAATTGAACTGCTAGATGCTTCAGTGTCCCTTAAGTCAGTTATGCTGCCGAGTGAAGGAATCCGCAGCTGCTTCAGCCACTTTCAGAAGAGATCAAGTTAATAGAAGCAGCTTAATCTGTCCAGCCCTGCCAGAAAGAAGTACACAGAATGTAAACACAGTTCCAGTGAATTTTCAGTGTTCATGTAATTCTGCTCTTGGTGGCATATTGCTTTGTTTGTGAGTATTTGGCTCACTCATCTTCTTATTGAAAAGCACATTTTCTGCATATAAAAATGTATTTGCATTATAAGTAATATGTTGCTTTGTTTCTTCATAATTAGATAGACTTTAGTAAATTCATGCAGGGTATCGGCAATCTGTTTAAAAAAAAAGAAATAAAGAAAGGAATTACTATACTGGAAATAACATAGTGTATATGTATTCCTGACAGACATTTTTGTTTTATTTTACAATAAACATAATTTATATTTTTTATTGATTGCTTTACAAATCCTTTATGTATAATTTATCCATAGTATAATAGGTTATGAATACATCCCATGGAATCTTGTATGATTTAAAAAAATATATGGTTATGACTGAGGTTGTCATTTTTTATTGTGGAAATGTTTTCATTTCTGTTTCTTTATTTGTTTATTCATGAATAATATACTTCATTGTATTATTATTATTATTATTATTATTATTATTATTATTATTATTATTATTATTATTATTATTATTATAATCATAATATAAAATGTATACAAAACATTTTCAAAAAACACAAGCTTTTTGTGTTCTATTTTGTTTTTATAATAATTATTGTCATAACATTGTATATGAATCTCTTAGGTGTTAGGTGTTTATTGTTCATTAGTTTTAATTATGTTATGTACAATTGTTATATATTATGTGTATATATTATTTATTATATATTTATAATAATAGATATATATATTATATATATATATATATATATATATATATATATATATATATATATATATATATATATGCACACACAAACATTTTGCCAAAGATGGATATAACTGTCTTTTTAAAACTCCATGGAAAGTGTTATGTTTTGCTGTGCAGGTGCAGAGCGTTGTTCATTTTCACAGCATGCACAAAATTGTTACAGTGTATATCAACACGTGTAAGGCCGCGTACTAGCTTAGTGCATCTCAACACATGTAGGGCCGCGTGTTAGCGAGAGTATAAAAGCAAAGTCTCGAACTGAGACCAAGGCCCCCTTTTCCATGCTGTACTTGCCCCATGATATCACTGATACAAAGGGCAGCCTTTGCATCTTCCACAGCTTCCTTTGCCACCCGCTTTCTTTCAGTTTTCAACACAGGTACTGCTTCACTCACACATTGGTCGCGTGACTCTACCAATGTCATTTCCAATCGAACCTTGGCTCACTTAAACTCCTCGGTTAGAGCTGAGACTGGCAGCTGCGGTATCCCTTTACCATAGAGTCCCACTCTGCTGAGGCAGCGTGGAACTCCTATCCATTTCCTGACGTATGAAACGTTTCCAGCTTCTCTACTGCTCTCAAGGAAACCTCATACACAGTGAGTGGCCACAGAAGACTGTAAATTGTCAATCCCATCACAGAGCCGTCATATCTTATGCTGTCTGTGTGTGACATGCTATGCCAGTACTGAAGCGTTAAAGTGGCCATGGATTGAAAGTCAACATCCCACGTAACTGTATACCGGACGTGTTTGGTATTTTTGACTTTGGTATTACGCGCTTTCATTTTTTCAAATACAATGGCTGATCAAGAACGAGGTAGTAATTGGAGTCTGGAATAAGTTAAGGAACTGTTAACTTTATGGGCTGACGAGGAGGTGAATTCACAAATAGAAGAGACGATGTGTGATGCTGTAATTTATGGATGAATCATCATTGCCATGAAAACGATCTGTTGACCGACAGGTTTGAAAGTTGTACTCACACAATCCCTATGGCTGTGTGAAAGGGTTATGACAGTATTATTTCAGCATAGATTGCACAATTCTGTGCTGTGTGAATGGGTATTTTAAATATATTTTTTTAATGTCTCTGTGTTGGCTCAGTGGCGGCATTTGTGCGTGAAAGGGGTATTAGTCTGCTTTGTCATTTCCCCAAATGAATTGGAAGAATGTCTATTAATTTGTTTAATGTATTTAGGTTTTTTTTTTAAGGGGATCATAGAAAAAGGAATTGGTACTATAGGAAAAATTACCATCTTAATAACTTCTATCCTGTCCTATAAGGAACATTTTAATGTAGTCCAGTGTTCTAGCTTGATTTAGATTTTTGCTAAAATTGGCTGGAAATTTAAGAAACCATTTTATTAAAGTCACTGTTTCCATAACATGTGGAAGGGATGTTGAAGGCTTTTTAATAGTGAGCATCATATCATCAGCAGAGTAGGAGTTTATGAGATGTTGCTCCCTGATCAATTCCTTCGACATTGTTAGATTATCTAATTTTGCTAGCTAGGAGTTCCAGAGCTAATATGAACAGGAGTGGTGATAATGGACACCCTTGACGTACTCCCTGTTGTAGAGTTATGGGCTTAGATTTTTATCCATTCCAAGAAACTGTCATTAATACCATATTGCTCTAGCTTTATACATATAAGGCCACTCAATATAATCTTATGATTTTTCTGCAACAAGAGACAAACTCATAGCAGGAGGTAACAGGTGTTTTATAAGGTTGTGAGAAGATCTGCCCTAAATAAATCGCAAGGATGAATATGTTTGGGTAAAACATTTTGTAATCTAGTTGCTAGAATTTTTCCATCACATTGCCCAAAGAGATAGGACAATAATTCTGGACATAGGTGGATCTTTGTTGGGTTGGGGTGTAAAATTACTATAAAATTTGTACTTCCATAACAAGGCCTGTAACGTTTCTAATAATAATGGTGCCAATATGTCCCTGAAATGTTCAGCTGGATAACCATCGAACCCTGAGGCTTTATTATTGGCTAGAGAAGTTATGGCTAGATTAACCTCATTCAAGGTTATTTGTTCATTTAATATTAACTGATCTATCTCATCTAGCTTGGGAATTGATAGCTTATCCATAAATGTATTAAAGTTATCAGCATTGAAATGAGCTTTAGAAGAGAATAAGTTATTGCACAAATTAACAAACCCATTATTGATTTATACTGGATTTGTTTCTATAGTGTTATTCTCAGATCTGATTACAGAAATAAAGGATGTTTCTTTGATGTGCTTAATATAATTAGACAGCAATTTACCTGACTTTTCCCCAAAGTGATAAAGTTTTTTTTATATGATTAATATCAAATTCTGCTTTAGTATTAAGAAGATTATTTAACTCAGTTTTTTTCTTTTCTTTACTAATTCAGAATAATTTGTATTTGATGTGCATCTTTTGAATTTCTCATCAGCATATTTGATTTATACTTTCAAATTAGATATTTGCTTCATTTTTTCTTTTCGTTTTGATGCAGAAAAAACAATGATCCTCCCCCTAAGGTAGGCTTTTAACCACTTCAACACCATGACATTTCACACACACGTCAAATGAAAACCCATTTAAAGTACCATGCCGTACATGCGTACGTCAATTTGCCCATTCTATTCTATGAGCGGTTTCTTGATTTAGCGTTTCAGGTGTCATTCTCTAAGGCAGTACTGTGGAATGTGCAATGAAAGTCGGGGAAGGGTCAGGTGACATTTGTATGCAATTGGGTGTCATGTAGAGTTAAAATCTACCAGTGGATGTTTAGAAGACTAAGATATATTGCGGGAAGCCATTCAACTTTCACAGGTAAATACATAGTGTTTTAAATTATTATTTTTTGTTTTAGTGTTAGTTTTACTTGTTTAGTTGTAGTTTATATAGTTTTTAGCGAAAGCTAAACAAGGCAACATACGTGCAGAGTGACAACGGGAGTGAAGTTGGTTCGGAGGATTTCAACACCAGAGACAGTGGTGCTGGCAGTGCTGTGACGAAATACTATCAAAACACAACACTGGGTACAAGGCAATAAAGCAGGCATCTGCAGCAGCCAGATCCATCACAATGCCTATGCAAAGTAGCTGTGTACACGCATTTGTGACTATCCCTCCAACACAAGGGAAGACAGCAAAAAAGGTCTGCTAAGAAAGAGACAAAAGAAAGGACACAAGAAAAATGTGCAGTGGTTTTGAAGGAAACCCCAGGTTCTGTTGTATTGAACATTTTAATAAATGGCACAGAGCAAGTCAATAATGGCACACGTTTTGAAGTTGTTTGATTTTTATTTGATAATTACTGTTTATTATTCTTATTAGCGTTATTAGCAGTGTTCTTGTTTTCATTGTATATATCATATATATAATATATATATATATATATATATATTTTGAACAACTTGTAGTATACACAGGAGCATAAAGGGTTAATTTCCCAATTACTTTTGTGTTAAAACATTATTTGTCGCTTTAACCACGAAATAAGTAATTTTATAGCAATTAAATATCGTTTTAATGTCCATTTATTATTATTATTATTATTATTATTATTATTATTATTATTATTATTATTATTATTATTATGATTATGATTATGATTATGATTATTATTATTATTATTTTCAAAATCTGGTACCTGGGAAGGGGTTTCATTTAAAAGTCATTAATCTCTTCTGTAATAAATGTTGTAAAATTCTTATCATTTAATAAGCAGGTGCTACATTTTCAGGAGTGTGCTTTTTTTTGTTTGTTTTTGTTTTTTGTTACAGACTGTGTTTAGTTGTGTTGAGGTAAGAAATAAAAGAAGAAAGGAAAGAGAAGTCGCAGTCTTCTTCTTTTGGATTTCAGATAAGTATAGTTTATTGACGATAAAAATTCTGAGTTGCAAAGTTACAACCAGACATTCTTAAAGGTTACATGGTGACAACAGTTTGGAGGTGTCCTCTTTCCAAGCACGGATCAGAGCAATACAAAGAACATTTCAGTATTCTCAGTTTAAATGCAGTCTCTCAATTACATCATGATTTTTCCTTAAACCAATCAGAAAAAGACACAAATCTCTTATCACTTGGTTAGTTGCCCATTTGTCCTAACCCTAGCTTCCAAGCATCTGGTTCAATCCAGTTTATCTTTGAAGTAGCCAGTTTTTCTAACCCTCATAAAATCAACTAATTTACCAAGAAAACCTGTTTTATATCTAGTTTGTAAAGATGTTTAACAATATGCTGGTACCTCTTAATACAAAAACAATGATCCACCCTAAATGGCAAATGCCTTTCATTTTAGAATTGGACATTAAAGGAGAGGCCAAAACCTATTTCAAAATGTCTTGGTGGTCAGCCTTGTCCTAACAAGGACAAAGTGACCAGAAAGATTTATCAACTTACTGTCTAAGTAGGAATTTAACAAGAATCTGACTTAATCTTTAACCCATTCTATGAGTTGTATTCTAAGACCAGAAATTAATTTATATCTAAATAAAATGTTCCAACAAGTTGCAAAGTTAATGTCATGGGGGCATGGTCTGATAATCCTGGTTCAATTGAGGTATTTTCTATATTTTTTAGTAAAGAATTGGATGTGAGAAAATAATCAGTTCTTGACTATGACAGGTGATGACAAGAATACAAAGTATATTCCCTTGCAGATGGGGTTAAAAGTTCTCCAACAATCTGTGAGATCAGACTCTTCGCATAATGCATTAACAGGATTTATATCTGGTGGGGTGGATCTTGTACTATTTTTTAAGTACAAACGGTCAATATTTGCATTAATGGTAATGCTGAAATCCCCTGCTATAATTGCCGGTGCTGCCCCCAAGTTATATATTTCTTTTGAAAGGTTTGCAAAAAATGCATTATTATTTATGTTGGGTGCATAAATATTAACCAAAAATAACGTTGTGTTGTCAATAACAATTTTAATTGCTATCAATCACCCCTCTTTATCTTTAACAGAATCCACTAGTGTATATCATAATCTTTTAATTATTAAGGCTAACAACTCTACTTCATCTAGAGCTGTAGCAGGGTGCAATTACATGGCCCACCCATCTGCATTTAAGTCAAATGTGTCTCCTGCAGGAAGGCAATGTCACATTTTTTGTTACTGGGCCGTGAATAACGTGAACATTCAAAGAAATTGCTTCTAACACGAACAAGTTATCCATTGAAACTAGTTTCTACTGCTGATATCCAGAAGATATCTTAAGACTATAGCCACCAGTTGCATACAGATTTATAAACTACCATTATAACTTGACTGTAATATGTCAAAATAAACATTGTAAAATTAGAGAAAATACATCTGAAAAAAAGCCAAAATCAACAACTTGGCACGGAATCGACAGCTAAGCTGCATGCATTCGTGCTAAAAAATAAACCAATAAGCAGGTGTTCACGTACGTGCTAAACATACCTTACATTAATATAATTGTTTTTATTATTGTTCTTGGAGAGAATAAACCTTCTGTCAGTCAATATTTTAACCTATGCCGTTTTCCTCTCTACAATGTCCGACGGAAATGTGTCCCAAATATATTTTTCAGCATCCTGAACCGCTGAAGAGATAACCCTTACTCAGGTAGGTGACGTGGGTAAATCATTCCGTATTTTTGTCATTTAGTATTTTTTTCACCTGTTTAAACTACATTTGATTGCATGACACTTCAGCTGAAAAGGCTCCAAAGAATGAAATCTGACATTCATTGTATGACAGAGTTGACCTTTTCTAAGCCAGCCGTAATATCTTCTGTTTGCCCTTGTATCAAAGTAATTTGGCAAGTATCGTTCTTGGGGACTCAAAGCTTCGCTGTTACCATGTTCCAATTCTGTACGCTCGCTCCACTTTGAATGAAAATCCGTTACCCGCTGATTTTTTTTTTTTTCCTCAGGGTTATTCTCGTCCTCGTTTTGTTTGGTGGTGAAGCCAACAGTTGGCTTTTTTTAGTTTTGGTATTGTGACGTTATTCCTCCACTGTTATCCATAGATACATACTGTTTTCTGACAAATGTTTATAAGAAAATTTCCCTCACTATTCAAAGCTCTCTATCCTTGCTTCCGTCCTCCTCGAAGCATCACAAGAACTTTTTTCACATCATTGTATTTTTACCATTTATATTTATTTGTCGTGGCAGAGGTTTTTCTTGAGGTTGTAGTAAAAAGTGTTTACCATTACAGCACATCATCAAACACTATTATCATTTATACTGTGGAAGTACTGTTGATAAATTAGAATAAAATACAGATTTTGCAGGATCAGTCAGACGACAACAATCTTGATATTCTTGTGTTCTGCAAAAACTGTGACAAAGATCTGAGGTATAAGCTCTACATACATGTGTGACAAAGGTAAAATAGGGCCTACCTCACAAAAATGAATGCTTTAAGTAATATTTTTTAAGTTTTTTGATGTTTATAAACATTATCATATGAAAAAACCCATAACAGCTAACAACCACCCCCTCTAACAGAGTCGGCAAACATGTTTTCTAAACTGCAAACTTCATGCCTTTAATCAAAATGTGCTTTAAAAAGCAATACGTACTTTCCCTAAAACAGTCTTTAAGGTTTTGTTAATAGGAACCATATAGCACTATCCACAAAGCTTTTACTTGTGAGTTTAAATAATGTTTTACAAAGTCTGTGTAGAAAATAAAGTTTCATGTTTAATAAAGTTCAAGTTTCGTGAATAGAGTCTGTAGTCTAGAGCTGGACTCAGTTCTGCAATGCTGCAACCACTATGTTGTTTTTTTTCTGTACAGTATTTCTGCTTCCCTAGTTTCTTTCATTGTCTTTAGGTTGTTTGCTTAATTCTTTCTGTCAAAAACATAGGAAATAGCTAGCTGTAAGTATCAGTGAGCAGAAACATGATAGACAGACACAACCCTTGGACCCCTTGACTCCCTACAAGGTATGCCACTGTTTATTTGTTATCAAATTTTTAATCAGAATTATGTTGCATTTTATTATGGTGCATTTATTTGTGAATTTGTGAAATCTCTTTGTCGTGTTGGTAAAGTTGTATAAATGCAATGCATAAATCAACACAAAATAAATAATCTGATTGGCTGAAAGAAGGTTATTAACGTAATTGTATTTCCTTGTTTTAATTGGTCTACTTCTGTGCTATCAGTCTAAACCCAGGGTCTCGTAGTTTACTTTCTCCATAATCTGTGTGGCTAAGGTAAACAGTGCCATCAAGGTGATATATTTAAAGTTGTATATATTGTTACAGTAAAGCAACATTTAAACAGTACTATCTCTTATAAACAAAGGCTGATTATTAATATTATAACCCAAAAAAATACTTACAGGAATTGATCTATTTACAGAAGTAATGCTGTCTATGTTCTACTGCTTAAATATTCCACCTGTCCTGAGAATTACAAAACCAAAAAAGTGTGATTTAGGCATCCAGAAGACATGAAGCTCTGGATGGGTTTTGTGAAAGTTTTCATTTTGCAATATTGTAGTGTATGATGAGATAGTGTTTGTTTTTGTCATTGAGATTTTCTGGTGAAATGTTTTAAAAGGATGCATCTGTTCATCTGCTCATCTCCTCCTGAGGCAACGACTTGCGTTCCTGTGATTGACAGATAAGCAGCAATTCTGAAATAAATCCCTGCCTTCTATGAATGATGACTCCAGTAGAGAATCAGCTTTTCAATTTATTTTCCATGACATATCCCTGGAGTATTGTCCCCCGGGTATCGACATAATCCATATGTTATTTATGCCAAACAGAATTTGTATTGAATTGTATGATTAAAAAAAAATATCCTAATGATAAAATAAATAACTAAATAAAATCCTTACTGTGCCAAAATATTATTTCAAGAAAAGGTGTACGTTAAGTTGTTATTTAATTGGATTTTAACTAAACTGATTTTACTCATGAAAAGTAGATCACGAGTAACAAAAGACAAAGTGTGCATTTCCCCTTTAAAATGTTTATGAGAATAAGCAAATAAGGCATATACAGATACAACCCACACAAAGCCCACTTGAGATGGGATTTGTACTGTATCAATACAACCCACACCTTCATTGTGTTTTATTGCTTAAATGTATTTACATTTGGACCCTGCGCTGCTTTTGTTATTAATTAGTAGTTATTATGTAACTACATTGTTATAGAGTTGGTGTTTAATTAAAGTGTTACCAATATTTTAGAGTGGCTTTAGAGTTGTGCATATTACTTTTCTTTTTATTTTGTTTTAGCCTGTCAGGGTTTGCATGACTCAGAAATGGGTGAGCCATGAACATGGTAGACATGGTCACACCAACAGTGGGTGAGGAAATAAAAACACATGTAATAAAGTCAATCCTATTGGCCAGAATTGTATTTTTACATAACTCAGAATGTGCTGGTCTTGCCTATTGTTGTTTAAAAGCTGATAATAATGAGAAGCAATTATATGCACAATTTCAAGTGGTTACTGTCAATTAGGAGCACATGCAAATACAGTTTATGAAACACCTGTAATTAGCTCATTATTTCTGTGTTGCTTTTGAACCAAAAATAGGTAAATTATTCGGTAACATACAACTGACATTTTTCCAAATTAAAATTCCAGGAAAAAAATAAATAAAAAAGCAAAGAGCTCCTTATTACTCAAGTTCTTCCATGAACTAGTCACTTGCTTAAAGCTACAACAGCTTCTGAGACAAATGACTGGTTGAGTATTTATTTATTATTATTATTTTTTTTACATTTTATGCAACAAGGTTATACTGATGTGAATAACCATATATCCTACTACCATATATCTTACAACCATATTAGATTTTGAAATGCCACATTTTTCTATTTTTGGTAGTTTTTTGTTAAGTAAATAGAAAAGTATAAAGTGGTATGTAGTTCGATATGTTAACATAACATTATTCAACAGGTTTCATTCAAATGTATTTGTTAATCCTATAGGGTGATGCAAACCTTTTGGCCATAGCTGTAAAATGTGATTGATATCAGCCGTTCTTAAGTGTGTGTAGGCTATCTGTGTGGTACGGACAGTTAACTCATACTGCAGGGGATCGTGAACATTCTGAGCATAGCTTAGCATGAGAAGTGGATTTGATTGAATTGTGGTGTACCGAACTGTGAAGGTATTGTTTTAAATATTCATTTTAGGGTTTGGTTTCTCTTGGTAACAAAATCAATACAATTTTTAACACCGGTGAATTAGCCCTACACATGCTGTATGGAATTAACAAGGTGCCCACAAGAGTCTATTAAATATTGGTTTAAAATGATACCAATGAATTACCTTGTTAAAATATTACCCCCAATATTTTCTAACCCGATTGTAGTAATCATAGAACAAGTGGGGCTACAACAATATAACTGCCCTTTCAGAGTTATAGAGCAAAGGCTCTCTAGTCTTTTTTCATTACTGAATCTGGGAAAATATTGTAACCGTACATCTTGAGTAATCTTTAAATTCTGGACAATTTGTCTGTCAAATGAGGAAAGACTAACAAATGACATCTTGTCTCTGTGTTAATTTTACAGCTCTTGAAGTAATTAGATTGTTATTTTTTTTATATGAAAACATGTAAAATTGCTATAGGTAAACGCATGTGGCAGATGCTGCCTAACATATGCACAGTTGGTCAGATTGCAGTATATATAAAATCTCAGATACGGTCTGGGAACATGGCCATGTCCGTTATGGAGCATAAGCACACGTCAAGGCAGGGAATATTCACTAAGCTGCAGAATGAAAACTGTTGCTAGGGAAGGTGCCAAGATGAATGGCCAAAAACCTGCAAAGACTGGTAGCAGCTGTTGTTTTAATTACTTGCAGTCTCTTACAGCTTTTGATGTAAATGAAACTAGCCGTGCATGATTAATTCCATACAACTGACTAGAAGATAATGTTGAACATTTATAAAGAATTTAAGGTTATTGTTGAAACAAGCTCATGTTCCTTAAACTGGGAGCGAGTTTGTTTTGGTGGTGTATCATTAGCAAACGCTTAAGCTTAAGTGTAATGTAATAAAACACATGGCTCCATTCATTAAATCACTAATATGTTTTATTTTAGGAGATTTATAGCTTAGACTAATTAGCAGAATGCTGTTGCTTGACATTTCACTTTAGAGTTTGATTTACTTACATGCAGTCTGGTTCTTTATATTAGGTATTTGGTATACTAAGCTATACGTTTTTGCCAATTTAAACTTTTTTATTAACCATAATTGTTTTATGTTCACAGTATTTTGAAATAAAAAATAATTGTTTAAAACAGTTCTCTTATCTTAAATAACTCTCTAACTACACTGACCAGAACAAACTACTGGTTTTATTGTGACTTTGGAGGGTGTGGTTCATGTTATCCCTAATAAAAGTTTACCAGAATAATTCTGCAATGTAATTTAACAGCTTTTCCATTATTTTACTCAGGGCCAGAGTAAAGGACGAGGGTGCCCTACGCTATCCCATATTTTGGTGGCCCTATTCACAATAACGTGTGAAACGGTGTTGTAATTAACAGCCTGTAGGTAAAGTGTACCTGCAAGGAATGCTTTCAGTTTTATGTCGGATGCATGTTCACAATTTAGACCTTGCAAAACAAATACAATGTGTAACACGTACTGATCTTGGGCATCAGTCGAATCACTGGTGATTACTGACAGCCAACCAGACTGTTTTACCAATTTCATAATTTCCTACTTGTGATACTCAGCGACTTTAGATAAGTATTCACGTCTCAGAATGGCTGATAAAGGAATCGCTCCACCATTAAGGAGGCAGTGTGGTCCAGTGGTTAAAGTCCAGGGCTTCACTGGTTCCCACCTTTGCCACTGGCAGACTCACTGTGTGACCCTGAGCAAGTCACTTAACCTCCTTGTGCTCCATCCTGCAGATGAGATGTTAAATCAATGTCCTATTATAAGTGACTCTGCATATAATGTGCAGTTCACAGCCAACCTCTGTAAAGCATTTTTTGATGATGGTCTACTATGAATGGCACTATATAAAAATTCTATATAATATTCTTATTATTATTTGCTACACAAGAATTGATGTTACTTTTTAGTTTGAAGAGGGACATTTGCGCAAACAGATGCCTCTGTCAGGTCAAAAAGGACTTAATTGAAGTATTTAAAATCTTGAATGAGCTGACAAACCCTAGCCAACACCTTAAACACAGAATACAAGACCAGAGTTCACAGTTAGAATTTAAGTGTGGACAGACTTAGGACATAGGACAGGAGACACTGCTTTGTTTAGATCGGTTTTGTGATTTGCCAGCTACTAAGAACAGGGCGAGCACTGACTGATTGAATTGCCTCCTTTCTTTTATTTGTAAATGTTCTTATAGTCTTGTAATTACCCTTAACATTTACTTCCAGCTGAAAAGTGTATTGAGTGAGCCCTTTTTGTCTTTAGACTTTGACTTCTGTTCATACTCCGAGTTCTTTTGGCTTTTGGTTACGTTCTGCTGAGCCAGTATTCAATCTCTCACAGGGTTAGTCAGTACAGACAGAGGAATTCCGTTAGAAGCTGGTGTGCGTGTATAAGAGTCTGTGGTTATGTCAGCAACCACAAACAGGTGCATTTCATGAGCCATGTGGGCTCACAAAACATTTCTCAGGGCAGACAGTTTCCTTGTGGCAGGTCCCCATTTGTTTTCTCTTCTGGATTACAGATAAAATAAATTAAACAATGTTTGAATGTAATACCGGCTCTAGGAACACTGTACAGACTCAATTTCAGCAATTGATTTTATTATATGTTGTTATTATATTTACTTTGTTCTTTTTTAGTGAATAGAAAATGCTAAATATTATCAAATATACCAATAGAATATAATAAAATGTATTATTATTATATTATTATATTATTATTATTATTATTATTATTATTATTATTATTATTATTATTTCGTTGGATCAGTAAAGAAAATTGTGTGTACATTTAAAAAGCAACACTTTTAATATGTACCAGTATCATATATTATAGCATTGTTGGAGAAAAGGTGAGGAAACCGCGTTTAAATGAACTAAAGCTCTTTTTATTAACGAAACACAAAGGACTGGAACTGACTGGCCCAACCAGGCAACTGCGCTGTCGAAATACTTTCCTACAGGGGAGCATCGATTTGAACATTTGCACCCCTGTCCTATTTGCTCTTATTAGGACTGAAGTCATTGTATTTTGTATCTTCCTCTTAATTGTACTGTAAGGGTAAGGGTGTCTGCTAATAATAATAATAATAATAATAATAATAATAATAATAATAATAATAATAATAATAGTGGTTGTTGACAGGCAGACATAAAATGATAAACATGCCAATGCATTTATTCAAATTAAGGTATTGAAGGAAACCAATAAAATATTTTGATACTTTAATAATGAAATGCAAATATATATTTTTACAATTTTTTTTAAATTTATATTATTGTGAATCTTATGAATTCCTAAATACGGTTGTTTTTCATTAAGGCTATTTTGGTATTTTATTATTTCATAACCAGTCAATATGGACCTAAATAATGCTATTGTGGCAGAGCAGAGGTCTGCCCTATATAGATTGGCAGGGATGAGGTTAAATTCCCCTACCTGCCTGGGTTTATTGTGTTCAGGTGGCTGGGGTTGATTGGAGTAATTAACGATCAATCAGCACCCAGCCACCTGACATAAAAGGAGGCCTCAGCTTCCCATTAGAGAGAGGAGGGAGCTGAGGAAGCAAGTGGATGGTTGTGCTTGCTATTTTTTTTTTTTTGGTTTGCTGTGTTGTGTTTTTGTGAATCTTCTGGTCCAGTGAAGGCATCGCCCAGCCTGGAAACCTTTATTTTGTAAGTTTTGTTTTGTATATGTCTATTTTGATGTCTATTTTGAATATCTTTATTTTGGCCCTTGTGCCCTTTTATTTTGTGTTTATTTATAATAAAAGTATTATTTTTTTGAACTGCAGTCTGTCTCTGGGCCTCTATCCACTCGCCAGCCTGTCACAGCTATAAATAACAATGCCATTGTTTTGAGAATTATTTATGATATCCTTAATATAAATAAATGAAAATATGTATGCAATGTGTATTACACATTGATGAGATGTGTATGAATGTTTTATTTAAATGTGACAAAGAGAGTGGATTCTTGTTTTAGATCTCCCTTCCGACCGGTGAGGACGATAGGGAGGAGGAGCAGTCACTCCCAAGGGAGGTGGAAGTCGGCCACCTGGAAAGGGGGCAGAGCCACAATACATAATGTCATCGACCCGGTCGGGAAGCGCGGTGGCAATCAGGGTTTGGTTGACGGTGGTTGCCCTCCCTGACCAATCGGGACGGGATGGAGCGTACAAATGGGGACGTGGCCCACTGTTCTGTTCCTTCTGGCAAAGTACTGAGAGAGAGAGAGAGAGAGAGAGAGAGAGAGAGAGAGAGAAAGAAAGAAAAGAAAGATGGGTCGTTTTATTGTTGTCCTGCTAACCTATCTCCTTTTCTACATTCTAGAGCACTAACGGGACGCTCCGGAAAGTACGTCGGAGGAGCGACTACCCGGAAGTGCTGGGTTCACGGGAGCATGTTGTTTTACTTTATTACATTTGTTTTGCTTTTAGGAGCGACTAGTAATAATAATATATTACTGTTATTTATTTCTGTAGGGTAGGCATTGCATGTCCCTGATAAACACCCATGGCAGCCGATAGTCGGTGCAAGGAGGAGGGACGAACTTATTAAACTCTTTGGGGTCCTATGTTGGAACCAGCCTTTTCACTGTCAGCAATGCCACTGTCAGCATTGCCGCTGACAGTGTTTCCACTGCTGGCTGCATGTCCGCAGTAGCCAGAATTTCCACTGGGATATACAAATAATATATCCACCACCTTTTCCAATGATGGTATCGGGGGGTACACGGCAGGTTTTAGTCCCGAACAAAACAAGTACTCCTCACCCACAAATCCTCCATGCACGAAACTGTGCTCTTCACAACCAGGGGAAAGTGTTGTGTGTCCTTGCTGTGCTCTACAGTGTGGGTAGTGCTCTGGGGTTTGTGCTGGCTCTGTGGCAGCAGTTCCTGATTTCTAATCCTCCTCTGCAACAATAAAACAAAACAATAACACATGTCCACGCACTCCGGCCTAGTGTCACATCCAGCGTAAGGAGATGTACTCATGTGGTTCCGTCTCCTTTGTACTACCAAACTCAGCCCTGCACAACACTCTAACCAATCACTGCGTAGCCCGCAGCGGACCACAGTGGAGTTGTTTAACCCTTTGCGATCCTATGTCAGACCAGGTCCGACATTACAATTTTTCCTTTCCAGTCCAAAAAGTCATCAAAAAGACAGAAAGCATAGGTCTCTAGTCATTTTTTCTCCCCTGAAAAAGCCGAGAAAACCTTTCAATGGCCGAGTGAGACCGTTACTACCAAGCAACCCCTCCTCAGCCTTCTACCCCAAACATACCATTTCAAATTTTACTGTTCAGTTAGGTAAAGCTCTGGACCTACCGGCGTCTCGGGAAGTGGGCTTAGCAGAATTTCAGTATCTGCATACATAGGATAATGTTCCTAGGGGTAAAAATTCATTCACGCTGAAGGATGTGGAAACTAATTCCCAGTGGGTTTTAGGAATTACGCCAGGGCATTATAATTCTATAAAACACAAACTTAAAAATACTGATCTAGTATTGTGCTACAACAAATGGAACAGAATTGTTTTATTCACAGGAAATTATGGTAAATACGAATATGAATTCAAAGACATTATAGCCTACATCTTGAGAATGCCAGCAAATAAGCGTACAATATATTAAATCGCTCCATCAGACTTAAAATACAGTAGGATTCAGCACCCTGTACATCTACTCCGATATAAATTTAATATGAAAATTTGTATTAAATTTAATACAAACAAAGACAGCTGCTTCCACATTCAGCACTCAAAGAATATCACAGACATTTGCAGAGCTTTTTGAGATGTTATAGTAATAAAATAATGACTTGGATCGCATTATTGAGGAGTTTGATGATAAAACGAGTGATCAGGAGAGGATTTATCAGTATGCACGACTATGAAGAGTTATGTTAAAAATACAATGAAGTGGTGGGGCTTGGCTGGAGATGCTATGCAGTGCCTTTTACCCCTTTGCAGTCTTATGCCAGACCAGGTCCAATATTATAATTTTCCCTTTGTAGTCCGATCAAAAAGATGTAAAAAACAGGTCTTTAGTCATTTTTTCTCCGGAAAAAGCCGAGAAAATATTTCAATGGCCAAGTGAGACCGATAGGAGCCGAATGAAGCTGAAAAAAAAGAAAAAAAGGGCATATCTGATACTGTCTGTCCTTTTGCGATTCAGTGCCTTTTAAACCTGTTTTACTCTGAAAAAAAAAATTTAAACAGCGTGTGTAAAATTAAACAGCCCATGTGAAAATATTGGATCTGACGCGCCTGACAAGCACTGAATAAATGGACCGCTAAGGGTTAAACCTGTTTTACTCTGGAAAAAAAAAAAATTTAAACAGCCCGTGTAAAAATAAATTGGACCTGATGCGTCTGACAAGCACTGAATAAATGGACCGCTAAGGGTTAATATTGCTAGTAAGAAAACACTAAGGGGATCTGGCAATTTTTCTTCCAGGATTTCAAGGACACAGTTATGTACTGGTTATAGTTAGGGCTTTGTTTAGAAAAGCTGTACCTTTTTTGAGAAGGGTTTAGCCTTAGACAAACAGCATGTTAAAACAGCAGCCAAGGGCATTGCTAAAGATGTCTTGGGTCATGTCACTGCAGCTGTGATGAATAGAGCTAATAGCGCCATGGATCAAAAATGATCTGGGCTAGTGGTTATCAAAACAGGGGAAAAAAAGATGATGTAAGTCGCCCCCTCTCTTTTGTCCTCCAGCTTACTATATTAAAAAAGCGCTCAAATGCTCTGCCTCGAGAGGTTCTATGGCACTTGGCCGCCCAAAATGAAAAATGTTTGTCCGTGTTCAAAATGTATCCCATCACCACAGCAGCACATCTCTGGGGGCACTCTTGGTCTAAAAAAATCGATATTATTTTTCAGCGACAACCAGTCAACTGAGTACATCATCAATAAAGGCAGATCATCTCCTCTCATTATGCAACTACTTTGCTGTTTAGTCTGGATATCAGTTTCCCATAATTTCATCATACAAGCTTGCCACCTTCCAGGCATCCACAATAATGCAGCTGGCACTTTATCTCGTCTACAGGTAGTCAAGTTCCGCAGCCTGGTTACAGCAGCAGTTCCATCCCCCCTCCAAGTCCCGCCATTCCAGCAGCTCATCTTCAATTAAATCCAATCCTCTCCAACCTTCACCTATTGGCAAGATCCTATGTGTTAGCAGCCATCTCTTTATCCACCCACTCCTCTTACACAACAGACTAGGCAACTTTCTCCACCCACTGCGCTCAGAACAGGATATCCCCTACACCCTTTAACAAAAACTGGATCACAGCTTTCATTGTTCACACTTGGGACACACTGCATTTATCTCCAAACTCTATAAAAACCTACATTTCAAGAATTCTATTCTCGCCAACCCTTCTCTCCATCCTAGAGGTACTTCTGACACTCTGAGGAATCACATAGAGCCTCCCCCCTGCATCTCCTTCCATACTCCCCATAACCACCTATATCAGTTCTCAGGTCAGGATGTTTCAATCTATTCGACGACATCATCATGGAAGTAATGTGCCTTACCGCCTTCTTTGGATTTTTGAGAAGTTCAGAATTCACAGTCCCCTCATCATCCTGTTTCCCAGCCATAGGCAACCACTCCTGTGACCTCCCTCTAGTTCCAGATCAACATTATATCCTATTCCTGAGAGCATCCAAGACAGACCAGCTCCGCCATTCAACCGAATATCAAAGATAGATCCCCCTCTCTGCTCTTTCTCCTCTCTAACTAAGTTCATATCTAATAAAAGACCTTTCCGTTCCTTAGATCCTCTCTTCATTGATTGCTCCAAAAGCAATCTCTCCACTCTCATCACCACAGCAGGTCTTTGTGGCAATGTTGCCTTCCCTTGTGTGTATTTCTGTGTTATATGTTGCATGCTGTGTGTTAATGTTGGTGTATAGTAATTGGTACATGGGATATAAATGGGTCTGTGGAACACAAGTTGTTTAAAATGTATATTTGTATTTAGGCACGAGGATTGCACATCACTTCATGTGCAGGTAAAATGTAATAATATGCGAGCATGGAGAATTGCACTTTATTAATTCACGAGCCCGCATCAGCCATCACCTGATCAAGACATGGGGTGTTTGTCCTCTTCAGCTGTCAACTCCTACATCCCATTGCTGCCATTCAATATCACTCCAGCACACCAGTCTACAGCTAGCATGGGTCGTCCTTTCTGCCAGGACCCTAATAAAAGGTTTTTTCCTCTCCATCGAGCAGATGGCCGACACATAGCTTGTTCCCCTAACCATCTATTTTTAGTTATTTTGTTTGTCATTGTTTGTCTCTTCTTGCTTTTATGTTATGCATTGGCAAGCAGTCTTTGTTTGTCTTCATAGGTGCGCGTTCAGCGGGAAGTCAGTGGACCATCTTTTGGGGGGATAGTAAATCTCACTTCCCCGACCTGGAGTTCCAATAATTCTGCAGACTATGTCGTCAATGAGGACCACCGGCCACATTATTCTTTCACAGCTCATGTGCTATATCTTGCCTCAAAAAAGAAAGCTCTGTCTTACTTCCAACTTTATCCTCCTGGGACATGGCCCTCTTACTCTTAGCGCTCAAGTCTCATAACTAACAATTATTTTTGTTCTTTCAGATTCTCTTTTCTTGCTTTGTATGAGCAGTTCCATCCTCTGAGGATCAAACCCGGTCGGTAACTGGGACCTAGTCGTGAGGTTTCGCCTATAATGACTCTCCGAGAAGTCAGAGGACTCTGTGTTTTCAGGGGCCCGGAGGCCGATAGAGCTAGCCTCAACTCCATAGGGAAGGCTCTCTCAGTTGGAGTCTGGCCTGTCCTTCTCTTTCTCCCCTGTTCTAGAAGCTGAGCCTCCAATCCAAAGTTGCAAAAACACTCCCTTCCTCTCTCAGCCCTGGCTCCTGCCCCGTGAAATGGCAACGACACTCTGTCCATACAATTTTACCATCCTCAACAGTGAGAATGCGGGTTTCAAAAACAGAGACACTTTTACCTTGGCCAGTAAAAATGTAAAGTTAAAAGGGTTAAAGTGTGTTTTCCTTTGTGTGTACACGGCTTGTCCTTCGTTAGCTGCCCTGTGTATAGGATTTCCCTTGCCTTTATCGAGGGCTTAATCAGCCTCAGATGCTTCCAATTGACCTGTTGTCCCATACCCTTCTGGGAAATGTAGTCCTGCAACCCCTCCTGGACTATATATATATATATATATATATATATATATATATATATATATATATATATATATAACTGGCCAGATTTTTAACTTACTGGTGCTTTGCATCATAATATCCATGGAGAAAAAACATGTCTTGAACTATCAAAGTGTAAATGTTTCTAATCCCATATTGAATGTATGATGTTGTTGTTTTTAGAGTGATGTTGTTTTTAGGGATGTGAAATTACTGCTGTCTGTTTCTGGTCATCTTGCCAGGACTCCCGTGTAAATGAGTCCTTGGTCTTAGTGGGTTTATTCCTAGGAAAAGAATGAATAAATAAAAAAATAATTGCACATCCATGGCAGGCAAGTACAACCGAAGCACAGCTCCTGAACTCAGGTGAAAGCACCTTATAACACAGACAAACTGTATTTGAATAATTGCAATAAAAACCTCTTGGAATGATATCATAAAAATATTTTTATACTGATATCTTAAAAAATCTAAGGTGATAGTAAAATAAAATAATAATAAAAAAAAATAAACTAAGAAAATAAAAGCTGAAGCAGTTTACTGTTTAATAATACAATATACATACCCCAAGGCTCCATACAGTATTTGATAATTACATGTTTAGTAATTACGTTGTGAGGTTTGTGACCCCTACAGTATAAAATGATGGCAAGGCTATTGGTCAAAATTGTTTGCTTGTCTGCCTTATTGGTTTTTACTGGAATTTTAAAGCTGTGAGTGTTTTATTAATACTATTGTGGGAGGTGAGTGAACAGGGCAGATGTGGTGTAGTCTAATTCATTAGGCTGGATGTTGTTCTTAGACCTGGCTGACAGTGCAAGTCTCTACTCCATAGACAGAGCCTGTCAGAAAGTCAGTCACATTCTTCTGGTGCCAGGTCTCCATTGCATCACAGACTGAGATAAGTTTATTAAACAGCACCCGAGCCCTTGAGTAAATAGCAATAAACACGTCATTCAGCCTCAGTCCGGCCTGCGGATTCCACTTTAATAGGGTGTGGAGGAAGATCAGGGATGACTCATGTCAACCGGCGACTAAATCAAACTAGAAAAAAGCGGAAGGATGTGGTTACCTTGGTAATCATTCAGCCTCGCTTCTTAGAGGTAATAGCTTCAAATGCCATTTTTTTTATTGTTTTATGATGCTTAAGTTGCTATCATTCGAATTGTCTTTAAAGTTTTGTGGTTCCAATATTAAGTTATTGAGAAAAACAAGCCACAGAAGCCAAATACACTCAGAATAGTTGCATCAAAAAATAGTAAAGGAACTGTAAGATTTGATGCACTTACCCTTTAATCATGAGAATGAGTTTCAGCAGCTTCTTCGATATATTAGCCTTTACAGTGTATTTGATTAATTCAGTTTTAAAGTTTTAGTAAACTTGCAGGAGGCTACATTGGATTTCTAACCATGTCAAAAAAGTTTGGAGGTTAAGATCTAGGGCAGTGCTTCCCTTTCAATTCGAAGATGACCAACGACTATAATTTTGGGATATGCCTGCCACAGGTCAGGTATTTACTGAGCATTTTATGTCAGAGCTGTTGATATGCCCCTCCGGAGAGTGACGTCCTAGGTCCCACCTACCGAAGGAATAAGTAGTCACTCTGTGGAGATGTCTTTTGATTCTCAGTTCTCTTTTGCTTCTCACAATCAGGTAAGTAAGGTAGGTATACACTAACCTCTCCAGTTGCATGATTGAATCTTGTAAAAGGGCTCTCACTTCAAGTTTTCTGTTATTTCCCCTGCAATTTATTGCTGGAAGTCGGCTTGCCACTTCCCTGGAATTAAAAACTTGGCTTTTGAGCACTGAGCCGGAAACACTGCGCAACTGCGCGCCATTAAAAAAAAAAAAAAAAAAAACTTTCAACAGCCTACATCACTTGACAACTGTAGTCTGCTTTTTTCTAACCTGTAGCATTTGCTCTCTGTATTTTTCCTCTGCTTTTTGCAGCTAAAAAAAGAAATAAAATAATAATAATAAAAAAGAGAAAAGAGAGATGCATTCCTCCACCGCTGTGTGTGTGTGTGTGTGTGTATGTGTGTGTGTGTGTGTGTGTGTGTGTGTGTGTGTGTGTGTGTGTGTGTATGTGTGTGTGTTTGTTTTTCATGGTTTAAAAAAAATAAATAAATAAAAAGTGTGCTTCCTACACTGGGGCTGATAAGCCCACTGTAGATTAAACTCACATACATGGAGCACCCATCTCGGTGTGTTGGGTCTTAAAAAAAAAATCTCTCTTTCTTTTTTCTGCAAACTGTCTGAAGGCTGTGCTCCACTCTGCTGTAAGCTATGCGCTGTTCTGGTTGTGTGACTGCACGTGGTCCAGACTGGTACTGTCTGTAGGCAGTGCTCCACACCATTGTAAGCTGCGTGCTGCCTCGGTTGTGACTGCAAGCGGTCCAGACTAGACACCCAGCCCAGTTACTACGGTGCTTACTACCCTGGTGCTCAGTAACCTTAGTGCCCCTGGTGCCTTGGTGCTTCAGTGCCCCCCCATGCCACAGAGCCATGGTGCCTTTGGTGCTTAGATGCCCACTGCATCAATGCCCTTGTGCGGCCATCTGTAACCTCCGTCTGGAGCAGTAAGAAGGCCAGACACAGTAAGCAGGCTAAGGATATATCTGACCTAAAGAGCCAGATTGCAGCAGACTGCAGCAGACTCTTCCCCCTGCTCTTGCCCCAGCTCCGCCTCCTGCACCTACTCCTCTACCAACCTTACCCTCTCCGGCTGTTGTGGATGTCACAGAGCGAGATGAGTTGATGAGCGAGGAGGAACAGGACGCAATTTTGATCACAGCTTCAGCACCTATACAGCGCTGCTCTATGTTCAGACCAGCACAAGTTTTAACTTCCCCAGCCTTTTCTGGTGTTTCTGGATTTTCTGGTGGAAGTACAATCTTCCTGGCACAAACCGGCCTCGGCGCGGGCCACTGGGACAAGCACAATTGGTGCAAGCCTCTCCGTTAGAAGGTTTGTCTAAGGAGCCTGCATGCCCCAATGGCCAATGCAGGATAAAAGAGGCCCACCTCAAAAAGGCATACACAGTAATGTGCAGGTCTCCTGACAGCCTACCTGGATCGCAATCGGCGCCCCTCCCTGAACCAGTAGCCTGCGCTTGTTCTCGGGTAAGCTGCTGCAGATCTCAGGCTTCCAAGGGCAAGCCCTGGGCAGAAGCCTGGCAGGTCTCATAGTTGCGCGCAGATAGCTTTGGATGTCACATGCCAGGGTCCCGGATGTGGACAAGTCAGCCTTATTGGACATGCCTATCTCCCCAGGCCATACCTTCAGCCTGCGGTGGAGGTGATACTGCAACACTTCCACCGAGCGGGAGGCGTCTCGACAGGTCGCTGCAATGCTCCCTTCCCGTGCTCCTGTATGGGAGAGGATGAGGCACTGGTGTCCGCCCGTAACATAAACGGTGACCCAGACAGACTTCCACGGCAGCTAATACCCAGGGCAGCCCGCAAGGACGGAGGAACGCTAGATGAGGGACCCCAGCGCAACAGCGCTCCAGGAGACATTTCCAACAGAACTGCAGTAGGCAGCCTCCAAGACAGGCTCCACCCTAGCCTAAGCAGCCCCAGCAGGGTCCCTGAAGGCTTACGGCATAAGACCCACCCCTTTTCACAACAGCAGCTGCAATACTGGCGTTATCGCACCTCAGGCTCTTGGGAGCTCGCCACCGTACACACCAGTTACACAAAACAGTTCCGCGCTGGCCCTCCTCCATTTTGAGGGATCACTTTTACATCCGTTAGCGACCCTCTTCAGGTCTTGGCCCTCAGGCAAGAAATAAAAACATGACTTCTCAATCAAGCCATCTGCCTCCTAGAACACACCTCTCAAGAAGAGGGGTTCTACTCGAAATACTTTCTAATGTCAAAAAAGGACAGTGGCTTCGCCCCATCCTAGACCTGAGACACCTCAATGGGTTCTTGAAGTAGAGGAGGTTCCAGATGGTCACATATCACCACATCCTCCAGTCTGTCTGGCTGGGTCACTGGTTTACCACTGTGGACTTAAAGGATGCATATTTTCATGTCCTATTTCATCCCATGCTGTGGTAAAGTGGTTTGCAGTGTACAGATGTAGAGGTGATGCAATGCATAAACAGATACAACAAAGTTCATGGTCCAAACAATTCTTTATTTGTTTTTAATCCAGGTCGTTTTGGTGACCGTAAATAATAATCCCTGGCAATGTGTATTGCACAGTTTAAACCACAGGGTACAGTCCCAAAATAATAAACACAGTATAAACACATACAGAACACAAACACAATCACAAGTCCAGAGTGAGTGCTTATTCGTGAACAATGGTGATGTGCTGTCCGGATTCTTTTTTTAGGCCTTTAGTGACAGCTCCCAGAATGGTTAGCAATCTAATAATGACAAACATGTACAACTAGAATGGCAAACAAACAAACACAAACCACTCACGGTTACTCTACGGTCCTTTAGCGGTGCAGGATCCATCTGTAAACATTGATGGCCAATCACGACCCAGTAAATAGCTTTCGTGCAAAACAACATCCGGCATTCTAATATACTTCATAACGATTATACAGTGCCTGTAGTAAGTATCCCCCCCCCCCCCCCCCCCCCCCGGACGTTTTCACAGTTTGTTGTGTTACAACCTGAAATCTTGATGCATTTAAATGGATTTTTTTTTCCTTTGATTTACACAAGCTACTCAACACTTTGAAGAGGCAAGAGAATTTGTATTGTGAAACAACAGTTAATGAAAAATAAAAAATAAATGAAATGTCTTTAGATAAGTATTCACCAACCTGAGTGAATACTTGGTAGAACCACCGCTGGTAGCAATTACAGCTGTGAGTCTTTTGGGGTAAGTCTCTACCAGGTTTGCACATCTGGATTGTGCAATATTCACCCATTCTTCTTGACAAAATTGTTCAAGCTCTGTGTTACCTCGGATTTCCAATAACCAATGCCCCTCTTACCCGGCTGCTCAGTTTGGGAGAACGGCCTGCTCTAAGCAGATTCTGGGAGGTGTCATATATTTTCCACTTCTTAATGATGGATTTGACTGTGCTCCAAGGGATATTCAATGCCTTTGAAATCTTTTTATACCCCTGCCCTGATCTGTGCTTTTCCCAGAGTTGTTTTGAAAGCTCCTTTGTCTTCATGGTAGTATCTTTGCTTTGAATGCACTACCCACCTGTGGGACTTTACAGAGACAGGTGTATTTAATCTGAAATCATTCAAACCACTTTTACTGCACACAGATGGACTACATTTAACTTATTGTGTGAATTCTGAAGGCAGTTGGTTGCACTTGAGCTTATTAAGGCGTGTCATAACAAAGGGAGTGAATACTTATCTAATGAAGACTTTTCAGGTTTTTATTTTTAATTGATTTGTCGTCATCCGCTCACCCCCCCCCCCCCCCCCCCCCCCCCCTATTTTTTCACACATTAAAAGTGTTGAGTAGGGTGTGTAAATCAAAGGGAAAAAAAGTTGTGTTTCAGGTTGCAACACAACAAACTGTGAAAACGTCCAAGGGGGGTGAATAGTTACTATAGGCACTGTATATGACATGCACATTAACATAATGCATACTAAATGCATAAAATATTAAAATACTGTACTTACCTTTTGTTGTATGAATCCTAGGTTCCACTTAATGAGAAACCTGAGCTTTTTTCTCTGACAAGTTTATCAAAATTTAGTGCAATTGTAGCCAGCGCAATCCGAAGGTCAGGCTCAACAACCAGTCTGTTCCTGCTTTTATTTTTCAGTTGACTCAAGAGAATCCTGTTTGACACAAGTATGTTGTACCAAAAGGCAAAATAAATCTAATAACATGGCAAGCAAGAGCGGGATATTCAACAGCAGCGCTGCACGAAAACTGGGAAAGACTCATTTCAATATGTAGACTGTGATCGCAAAAAAACACGACCAGCTGAGATTCTTCCTCTATAGGTAGACTCACATTTTCCAACACTCGCAGATCCATTCTTCATACTTGAGTTGCCCATCTGGAAAGTATTTGCAGAATCTACTGTGTATTTTAGTTAAATGATTGCCGATTGGCTTTTTTTTCAGTGCTTCCTGGACAGCAGAATCTTCCCAGTTTTTCGTTTCTAGAGGCACATTAGGAAACATGTCTATCCTACCATTTGAAACATGTTTGTTCCACAAAGTAATTTTTTTTTCGCCAATTTTGTCGGCTTGCTCAAAGTGTTGTGTCTTCAGAGTACAAAGCCTGTAAAGACAGATTCGGAGATTCAGCTGATTTAACCCTTTCCGGTGTGAAAAAGACTCTAGTCACTGAGAAAACCTTTCAATGGCTGAATGAGACCGACTGGAGCCAAGAGAAAATGAAAAAGAGGGGTGGATCTGAGCAATATGCATTGTCCCTTCACCACAGACATAAACAAAAAAGATAGCTGCTTCTGCAACCAGCAGTCAAAGAATATCACAGATATTTGCAAAGCTTTTTGAGATGTTATAGTAATAAAATAATGACTTGGATCACATTATTGAGGAGTTTGGTAATAAAACGAGTGATCAGGAGATGATTTATAAGTATGCATAACTATGAAGAGGTATGTGGTAAATACAGTGAACAAGGGGTGGGGCGGGGCTAGAAATGCAGTACTGAGTGTCCTGTTGATATGCAGTGCCTGTTAAACCTGTTTTACTTTGAATAAAATTACTTTTAAACAGTACGTGTAAAATAAACTGCGTGTGTGAAAATAAATTGGACCTGACGTGCCTGACAGGTTCTCAATAAATGGACCGTAAAGGGTTAATATATCTGCCAATAGTATATAATATTTCTGAAGTGCTCCAGGTGAGAATTGATTTCCTCAAGGAAAGTGGCCAACTCACTTTTCAGTTCATATACACGAGAGAAAAGCCATGAAACAACCAACGAAACACAGCATGGTAAAGCATATGGACATGCTCACTACCCATTTTCTGACAGAAAACATGAAAGCATTGAGAATTATTGGCATCTTCACAACATCTTTAACAGTTTTGTGAAGCATAGGCACCATGTCTTTAGCTGCTAACGTCCCTCTGTAGCATAGGCCTTATATATATATATATATATATATATATATATATATATATATATATATATATATACTATTGTCTAGATGATCCACTAGCTAGGCACTCTTGCACCACTGCTTTCCCCTTTAAGCAACTGGCACAGACTCAACGCATTTGCTGGTAAGTGTGTTTTGTTTACAATATTTACATCAATGATCAATTTCTCTCAAAGTTCTCGCACTGTACGGGTCACTGACTAACTCACTTCTTCAATCCTCAACAAGAGGGAAAATTATGTTTTTCATAAAACTAAATACTGATGGTATTTTTAACATAACCCGATATAGCTTTTATCTTACAATGTTTTCTCACAACATTGAAGTTATCATGCTACCATCTTGTAGAAACAAACAGCCTGTGTTCCCCCACACCTATGGCTTTGCCCTGCTTCCTTTTAAACCCAGAAACCCCACTCGATTAATTGGCACCAGGCTTTCTGGGTTGTGTAATTTCTCCCAAAGCGCCGTCATTCCTTAAAGGCGCCACTACCCTTTCCTTACAATATATATATATATATATATATATATATATATATATATATATATATATATATAAATATACATTAACTATTATCTAGTTTCAAAGTCTGTTCTGGACCCTTTCACACATTCTGACGACCCAATTTTGGGTCTTGACCCATGGGTTGAGAAACCCTGGGACTGCATGTGGCCTTGTGGCAAAGTACCTCGCCCCTGGGCTATTTATTTGTGTTGTATGTTGTGTGTTGTGTGTTGTGTGTTAATGTTGGTGCATTCTAGTTGGTACACGAGATTTAATATGGGTTATGAACACAAGTGATTTAAAATGTATATTTGTATTTAGGCACAAGGATTGCACAGCAATTCACGTGCAGGTAAAGTGTAATAATATGTGAGCATGGGAAATTGCACTAGATTAATTCACGTGCAGTTGTACTGAAACTCCAACTGAATGATTGATTAGCAATCGAGTCTCGGTACAGCTGCATAAAAGCAGCATGTTTTCACTCACTTGGGGTTCTGTGCTCGTGAGTGGAGAACAGGTGTGGAGAGGAGAGAATTAAAAACAAGAAAACTAAACAGAAAGTAAATATATAACTGTTGTTTTGACTCACCGTGTTTGTCTGTTAGTCCACTGTTTGTTTATGTGTTAGTCCGTTTTGTTTGTCTATTTATTTTTGGTGTCAAGTGCCGTGTCCTGTTTTTTGCACAACTGTTTTATTTTCTAATAATAATAAACCGCGCAGCAGCGCATTCACTCATCATTTCATCTCGCAGTACTGTGTGTTTCTTCTGGTCTGAGGTCCCCAATTCAGCCATCTTTGTCATAGGCCTGTGTTTATTCTTGACACTACAGCTTAGCATGACTTTTTTAGCCTGATGATTCTAACAACACACTATGCATTTTTTAACATGGATCAAAAGTAGTTACTTACTATTCACTCACCACTAAAATACTAGCATTGCAAAACAAGTCTAGAATGGGCTGTGAAGTCAGCAAGATCATTCAATCCTGCCTACAGTTTTAGAAAGTTGAAACTTGACTTTGAAACACAGTAGATTCATGTGGGTCCAGCATTAAGATATGCTTTCTCTGTTAAATATATCACCACCCTTGCCAATTATATTTTTGCAGGGCTTTTTTTACTAACAGTGAGTTTGTGTTATTCAAGAATGACACAACTCCCCCTCCTGGTAATCAAGAATGACTACACCCTGTTATACCGAGGCATTTAAAAAAAAAACAAAAAAAAACTTTGTAACCTGCACTTGAAATAATGTATGTAGTCACACTTAAGAATATTGCATTTGTTGTTTGTTTGTTTTCTTATAATATGCATTGTTATAGAACATTTTTAAATATTTAAAGAATTCAAACTCACTGGGCTTTTGTCTCTCTGGAAGCCGGCAGTAGATTTCAATAAAACTCATGTGAAGCAAAACAGAATAAAAACTAAATAAATTCCCCCAAATCTCATAACATTTCAAATTTATTTGAACTCAGGTTAGACAGAGGACGTGTTTTATTGTTAATTCAAAATCCACTCTGTAAAACAACAACAATAACAACAACAACATATTATTATTATTATTTTATTATTATTATTATTATTATATTATTATTATTATTATTAGTCGTAGTTGTAGTAGTATATTCAATATTAAGCCAACGACTTGATAAAACTTAAGACTGTATTTTGAAAAATAAATAAATGTATGCTGTAACCAAGAAAGGCATTACTCCTCCAAATGACTTTCTTTGTTGTTGTTTTTTTTAATTAAACACAAACCCACTGGTGGCCCTCCCTCTGTTAGTTTTCATGATTAGCCAACAGCACTGTTTATAGTCCCAGGTCTATCAAGTTAAAAAGTCAATTTCAAGTGCCATTTTATTGTTTAGTTTATACCTTCCCTTTTTTGATGTTTGCTCTTGTGCAGTGTGGTCCTGGGTTTAGTTTCTCTAATATAGATTTCTTTTTTGTTTTACAAGTTTTTATATTACTTTTTCTTGCTTTAGTTCAGCTGAATCGGAATATAGTGCCCTTTTTGTACAATTGTTACACACCAATGTGTTAAATAAATGTTTCTGATTGTCCGTCAATTGCTCAAGAGCTGTTGTATAGCACCCAGCAGGCATAAGTTTCAGTGATTGCATATTAATAACTTCCCAATTTTCAGAGCAGATAATGATTATTTCAAGCATTCTCATTGCTGAAATGCACAAAATGACACACAACCCTTGTGTCTTCCAGTGACAATGTGTTCTATCAGAAATACTCTCAATCAGATATACATTAGTGCTACATTTAATTATAAAATATGAACCAGCTGGGTTGTTGGAGTGTCATTACAGAACAATGGGAATAGTTTTTCAATGCCCTAGTTTTATCCAACAATGTGGGCCTGCATATACAGTCCCGTTTCTCTTTCTGACAAGTCATTTTATCTGTGTCTTGCACTGTACCTAAATTATGAGATTTCTGGCTAAAAGAAAAATAGGTCTGGGCGCATCTGGGATCCTGTTTTGAGTAATTGTATTCTCCTTTAATACAGAGGCAGTTTTAAAATGGACACAGTAATTTCAATTTGGGGTTATTTTCATTGTGGAACACAAGGGGACATATCATCCATTTAATTTACAGGCAAGACAAATCAATTAGCAAACACAGAGATACAGGATACAGTTTTTTAACAATCATGTTAATAGGTTTCAGAACAATAATGAGCAAGAATAATAAAGCAATGTTCCCTGTGGGATCCCCAGCTAAGATCAGCAACTCTGCACAGACAGATGTGAGCCTGCACCCCTCTGACTGTACAACTCAGAGGGAGCCATTCAGGGAGCCATGCAGGCAATATTGTTTCTCTATTAACTTGTTTACACAAAAGTGCTGTTTTTATAAAATGTATGTTCTTGTTTATGCATTGTAATGTATATAATAATATCTTTATATATTGCCTTTCATAGTGGACCACCATCACAAAGCGCTTTACAGAAGTAGGCTGTGAGCTGTGCGTTATATGCAGAGTCACTTACAATAGGACATTGATTTAACAATCTCATCTGCAAGATGGAGCACAAGTGATTTGCTCAGGGTCACACAGTGAATGAGTCAGTGGTGGGATTTGAACCAGTGACCTTCCAGTTACAAGCCCCGGACTTTAACCTCTGGTCCTCACTGCCCCCTATACAGTGAATGTAGATCTCATAGATCTGCTAATAGCCAATGGATAGGTGTTTGTTTTGGGGTAACAAGTCTTGCACACTATATTGTGAAGGCGTGTACAAATCCTGAAATCAATCAAGCAAGTTGTTCTCAAGTTATGAGTCACAAGCTTTCATAGAAACAATCATCCAAACAGCCAAAAAAGAAAACATGTTAAGAAGTAATAGTGCTACAGAAATTGTATTAACTGAGATTTCTGAACTTTGTAGCATTTTTTAATCTACAGTGCTTTCATGATAGTGGTAGGGCAACACAAATCCAGCACTAATTGTCCCTCATGAGAAATTAATTTCTAATCTGAAGAATGACCTATATTGCACATTTAGGTAGTTGCCCAAACCAGCCAGCTGTATAGTAGATCCCATGGAAATCACAGTGGCTGCATGTAAAATTTAAAAAAGCATGCTGATTGCAATGTTGCTTGAACAATGTCTCTTGCCATCCTCAACGATGATGATATGCAGAAAGTTACAAGACAGTGGATTCTCTTTTATTAAGGCAGATTTTATTCAGCGTGTCCCACTTAGAGAATGTGATATTAGTTCAAGAGAACTAGTTATTAGAAATAATCTTATAGAAATCTATGTATATGTACAGATATTTAAATACATTTGTAAGAAAACTAAATACAGTCAACCTCAGTTAATTCGATATTCCATTTATGCTTATTCTTTTGGGGGTCTCTACCTTGTCCATTCGGCCAGGCAGCAAGTCCTCATTAAGTTAGGTTTGATGCCAAATTCATGTTATAATCAATGTCATTCTATATTGTCAGTCCTTGTATACTTCGCATTCTCTAATAAATATTTTGTATCTAAAACACGTGTGATTGGTGTTTGATCCCAACTACTGAAATACCACATATTCCTCATTGACATATTATATGCTTTAATATGATTTCCTGACTCATAAACCCTTTTCCACAAGTTAAATCATTTACAGGCAGAACATTTTAGTGCCTTTTTTCTGTCATTATAATACTCATTAAGTGATTCATAAAGCTTTAATTTGGTGATAATGACATTTTCCACAGGCATTCCAAGAGATAGTACATTTATACCATTCATATTAAAACATATTTAAAGGGCTTTTTACTAATGTTATGCATTAGCTGTGTTTGACTTGCACTGAACATGGTACCTGTCAGTAAACGCACAGAACCACAGAGGTACTTTCTTGAGAAATCAGAAGTGTTTAGTTTATTTGATGACCGGTTCATTAATCATTGATCCCACTTCATTCGAATGAGATAACACTAGATGTGTGGATAGCAATATCATTTTGTTTTCATTTTGTGATGCCCTGACACCATCAGCTTCTAGCTATCACAAAGGTTATTTTATTTGAAAGAGCAGATGGACATTCACCACACACGCAGAAAGGCGTTTACCCTCCATTTTTTCTTTCTTTCCAACCTGGTTTGTTGTTTTAAATAAGCTGCAAGCAGAAACTGATTCAATAAACAAATTAAATATTCACACACGCTTTATGCCATGATCAAACAATAATTCAATAGTAAATTAACAAAATAAATGATCATATGCACAATAAATCATAATAATAATCCAAGTGATACTAAACGACAAACAGTATTGTGAATGTGTTACAAGTCCTTAAAAATATATAAGTCGACTATGTTTGGAAGAAATGAAATAAATGTTATGACCCACAATGTGGTGCTTAAGTGAGTGTTTAGACTGTTAAGAAAATGCTTCCACTTGATGCTAATTTACAAAAGACTGCTTGCTCACCTCCCAAAGGTGATGCTGTAAAAGTAAGGCCCAAGTGTTTCATGTTCAATATGGCTGAAAATATTTAATGAAGGTAGTTTTCTAAAGGGAACCAGACTGCTTCCTTTGAGAATCGGTAACACTTTCTGTGTTCTCTAAGACAAAAGATCATTAGAAAATGAATTACAAGCCATAATAATGTGCAGTTCTAGGGAGGGTTATTAGCAACATAATAAATTCCCAATAGTTTTTTTTTGTTTTGAAGTATAACCATTAAAACCTATTAGCTTTCTTAAGAAATTCTCATTTAACTTAAAATCTGCAAACGATCTGTAAAATTGCAGTAGTATATATTTTATACATATATATAGTATATATTATATATATATATATATATATATATATATATATATATATATTATATATATATATATAAAACAAAAAAAAAATATATATATATATATATATATATATATATATATATATATAAAACTTTCATTTACAGTATAATCGTAAATCTCGAAAAACTACTCACTTCTAAATCTTTTGTACTCATTTTTGTATTACTTTAGTATAAATACATGTTAATTTGGATTCATATGTTGTTTTTTTCTGACTTTATGTGAACGAAAAGACACACATTTGCCCATTTTCCCATTGGAAATAGTGATATTTTGAAATATCATTGTCCTGGTCACAAAAGCAAAGTTTGTTGGGAATAATAACCATTTTCTATACTTTTGAGGCATAAGCAATTAGGAAATAACACTTACTACCCAGGAACAAAAAAAAATAAAATTGTTACACGGTGTTATGTTCAGTTCTAGGGAGGGTTATTAGCAACATAATAAATTCCTAATAGTTTTTTTTTTTTGTCCTGAAGTATAACCATTAAAACCTATTAGCTTTCTTAAGAAATTCTCATTTAACTTAAAATCTGCAAACAATCTGTAAAAATTGTACGGACACTGTAATACTATAAGTTCTGGAAATGGCTGCACGGTGGGCTAACAGAGCAAAAAAAAAAAAAAAAAAAAAAAACACTTGTTTCGGAGGACGAGAGCGCTCGTCTTCATCTCTCCTGAGTTAGTTCAGGGTTGCAGCTGTGGGGCAGGTTGAATAATAATTGAACATTCCAAAATTGGGAAAAAAATTGGAAAATTAATAAATAAATAAATAACTGTCACAAAGACGGCTGTAGTGGGTGATGTCAGACCAGAAACAGGAACCAACACTAAATAAACAGAGAGGTGGAGTTTGGTGAAGCTGAGCAATTGTTTTTGCTCAGCATTTAATAATAAAATAGACAGAAAATAAAAAGTTGTAAAGATAAACAAAACATAGGACACAGCACTGGTAGCCAAAACAAAGAGACAAACAAAACAAACTATACAGACAATCACAGTGAGCTGGTAATATTTTAACTATTTTTCTAACTGTTACCTCCGTCTCCAATCCCGTTCTCCACTCACCGAACACACAACCCCGAGAAACCTATATTGTTATTTTCTTCTTCTTGGCAGCATGAACCGTTTTAACTGCAAGCCCTTTGCATTCTAGACAGACGGGGGGTAACCTTCTCTTCATCTCTGCCTAGCATGTCAAACCTCATGTAAACCCTTATGCATTATTTGAACGATATCCTTTATTGCGCAGCATCTATTTTCAGTGTGTTTGGTCATATTTGAATAAACCCTCCCATTATTGTATTATTAATGAGGTCATTTGCATTTGGACGACTAAATCCTCTCTCTAAAATTAAGTTCTCATCTCTTGTCACGCTTTTCAGTTTTTGCTTGTAAATTGCCCCACTGTTACAAAAATTATACTATAAAAGGGTCTAACGTTCTTTTTTCAGCTCCCAATGTGAAATGTTGATGGCTTTTCAAGTTCTTCTAGCCAATCCCTCATTGTGACCCATATTACCTGTCTACAAATTCTACATAAAAAGAAAATTAACAAGGTCTGATATAACATAGACCTTCACTCACAAGTGGAGAAAAATCTGATCCATCACTGAAAACATGTTGCTTTTATGCAGCTGTACCGAGACTCGATTGCTAATCAATCATTCAATTGGAGTCTTGGTACAACTGCACGTGAATTAATAAAGTGCAATTCCCAGTGCTTGCATATTATTACATTTTACCTGCACTTAGTGCTCGTAACCCATATTACATCCCGTGTACCAATGACTATACACCAACATTAACACACAGCATACAACATACAACACAGAAATACACACAGGGGCGGGGCAACATTGCCACAATAACAAAGCCTGATTTACTTACAAACATTTAGTTTTTTTTTTTTTTCTTTACTTTTTACTATGTTCTGTGTTAAGCTGCATTGAGCTAAATTCAGGAGCTGCTCTACTGTTCCAGTTACATGCCATAGATATGTCAGCCCAGCTAGATTATCCAAAGTGTTTTAAATAAGTGTGTAGTGCCAGAAATGCAAAAATAAATGTGAAGATTAAATTTGTTCACTAAATGGCATTTAAGAAATTGTACTTTCTTACATTCTATATGAATAGTCACTTCATTAGAATTTGTTTGTTTTTATCATGCAGATGTTCCAAATAAATCACCTTCTCAAATAGGGAATAAAACATTATAACGAGTCACCTATATACATCAATCAAGTATAATAAACAAAAATCATAATTTTTCTGTGTGGGTGTTGCATAAATAACTAAGGAGTGGCAGAAGACATAATTTGGTAATAGCTTTTTAATGAAGTTGACCTTAGTTTCTGAGGAAACTTTCACAAAAGTATTGTATTAATTAAAGATTACAAGTCTATAAAGAAGCCCTCATTTTTTATTTGTTTTTTCGACTTGCATCAATTTCCCATTCAGACACCTCAGCCCAGGATCAGTGTTCCACTCAAACAGTTTCCTATTAAAATCTGCTAATGCAGAGTGAGTGGCCGCCACTGTGGAGTCTTTCTCTGAGCAGGTCTCCATTGAAGGGCAAACAGATGCTGGAGTGCCAGTGTGATTCACTGATAACTTTGAATATCAGAGCACTGACTGGAGTTGCTTTGTAAATGGAATGGCATGATGGTTTTCTGCATGCTGTGTCATGCAGCAATGATCACCCACTGTCTGAAAAGCATCTGAAATGTTTTGCTGTTATACCTGTTTGAAGATTCCACCAATGGTAAAAATAGAGAAGCAAGATAAGATGGGGCAGTTTTGTATAAAACATGCTTTGAAGTCTCCAGAGAAGAGGTCTTTTCAATTTAAGTTTACCTAAACAACATTTAGTTTGTGACTACAGAGTAGTGCTAATCAGGGTCTGTGTGTGTGACACGATGGCTCGTGTAGGAGCATGCTATAGACCGCCAGATTCAGACGGTGAGCACAATAATCTGTTATACAATGACATTAGAAATGTGTGTAGCAAAGGAGAAGCCATACTAATGCGGGATTTCAACTTCCCCCAAATAAAATGGGAAAACCCGGTGGGTAGCGCGAAGGATGAAATAGAAATGGTGGAAATGACAAATGACTGCTTCCTAACACAATTTGTGAAGGCACCCACTAGAGGGGAGGCATGTCTTGATTTAGTCTTTTCAAATAACGAAGATAGAATAACTAAAACAGAGGTCAGAGAACCACTGGCAAACTCAGACCACAACATGGTCTCATTTGAAGTGTTTTTTAAATCCCCAAAAGTAAAGACTAAAGCTAAGGTTTACAATTTTAGAAAAGCAAACTATGAAGGTATGAAACAGAGACTAACAGAAGTAGATTGGAGTAAAATAGAGAAAACACCCACAGAAGAAGGATGGTTGTTCTTCAAAAATGTAGTACTAGAGGCGCAAAACAATTATATCCCTAAAGTAGACAAATCTAAATGTAAAACTAAATTGCCAAAATGGTTTAATAGATCAATTAAAAAAAATATTCAGCGAAAAAAGGCACTTTACAGAGCATTAAAAAAGGACCAAAAAGAAAGTACGCAGAAAGAGTACACAGAACTGCAAACGCAAGTCAAAAAGGAAGTTAGAAAGGCCAAGAGAGAAATAGAAATAAACATTGCTAAGGGAGCTAAAACCAATTCCAAAATGTTTTTCCAATATTACAACAGCAAGAGAACATTCAAAGAGGAGATTAAATGTTTAAGAGATACAAATGGCAAAATCGTAGAGGAAGAAAAAAAAATAGCAAATATGTTAAATGATTACTTTTCACAAGTTTTTACAAAGGAAGATACTGACAACATGCCCCACATGTCATCCAGTTCCTATCCAGTTTTAAATAACTTTAGCATAACTGAGGCAGAAGTGTTAAAGGGACTAGGAGCTCTTAAAATAAACAAATCCCCTGGGCCGGATGAGATCCTCCCAGTAGTACTCAAAGAAATGAAAGAAGTAATTTACAAACCGCTAACCAAGATCATGCAGCAGTCTCTTGACACAGGGGTGGTACCGACAGACTGGAAAATTGCAAACGTAATACCGATCCACAAAAAGGGAAACAAAACTGAACCAGGTAACTACAGACCAGTAAGCCTGACTTCTATTATATGCAAACTTATGGAAACTATAATAAGATCCAAAATGGAAAATTACCTATATGGTAACAGGGTACTGGGAGACAGTCAACATGGTTTTAGGAAAGGGAGATCATGCCTAACTAACTTGCTTGATTTTTTTGAGGATGCAACATCGATAATGGATAATTGCAAAGCATATGACATGGTTTATTTAGATTTCCAGAAAGCTTTTGACAAAGTCCCGCATAAAAGATTAATTCTCAAACTGAACGCAGTTGGGATTCAAGGAAACACATGTACATGGATTAGGGAGTGGTTAACATGTAGAAAACAGAAAGTACTGATTAGAGGAAAAACCTCAGAATGGAGTGTGGTAACCAGCGGTGTACCACAGGGATCAGTATTAGGTCCTCTGCTATTCCTAATCTACATTAATGATTTAGATTCTGGTATAGTAAGCAAACTTGTTAAATTTGCAGACGACACAAAAGTAGGAGGAGTGGCAAACACTGTTGCAGCAGCAAAGGTCATTCAAAATGATCTAGACAAGATTCAAAACTGGGCAGACACATGGCAAATGACATTTAATAGAGAAAAGTGTAAGGTACTGCACACAGGAAATAAAAATGTACATTATAAATATCATATGGGAGATATTGAAATTGGAGAAGGAATCTATGAAAAAGACCTAGGAGTTTTTGTTGACTCAGAAATGTCTTCATCTAGACAATGTGGGGAAGCTATAAAAAAGGCTAACAAGATGCTCGGATACATTATGAAAAGTGTTGAATTTAAATCAAGGGAAGTAATGTTAAAACTGTACTATGCACTAGTAAGACCTCATCTTGAATATTGTGTGCAGTTCTGGTCACCTCGCTATAAAAAAGATATTGCTGCTCTAGAAAGAGTGCAAAGAAGAGCGACCAGAATTATTCCGGGCTTAAAAGGCATGTCATATGCAGACAGGCTTCTTGAACAAAGAAGACTACGTGGCGACCTAATTCAAGCATTCAAAATTCTAAAAGGTATTGACAGTGTCGACCCAAGGGACTTTTTCAGCCTGAAAAAAGAAACAAGGACCAGGGGTCACAAATGGAGTTTAGAAAAAGGGGCATTCAGAACAGAAAATAGGAGACACTTTTTTACACAGAGAATTGTGAGGGTCTGGAATCAACTCCCCAGTAATGTTGTTGAAGCTGACACCCTGGGATCATTCAAGAAGCTGCTTGATGAGATTTTGGGATCAATAAGCTACTAACAACCAAACGAGCAAGATGGGCCGAATGGCCTCCTCTCGTTTGTAAACTTTCTTATGTTCTTATGTTCTTATGTTCTTATGTGTTGTGATGTCAGACCAGGAAGGAAATGATAACAGTATTGTGAGTAAATGCACTGTTGCATCGGTTTCTTGTAAATCAAAAGGTTTAACAAAACAAAACACTGCACACTAAAGAAAACGGCACGATGGCCAAAACAGACAAACAAAACACACTGAAGAAATACTAACTCGAACAAGTATCACGCTGGTGTAAAACCAGCACCAATAGCAATTGTATTTATTTGTCTTAAAAGCTTACTCCCAACTTTCTCTCCCGTTCTCTCCACACTGAAAACCCAACCCCAAATGAGTAATTCATGCCTCTACATATACAGCTGTGCCAGGATTCAATTGCTAATTAATCATTCACTTGAACCCCGGCACGTGAACTCATTTGTGCAATCCTCGTGCCCACATACTACTACACATCTTACCTGGACATGAAGTGATTGTGCAACCCCATGCTTACATACACATAGACATTTTAAATCACTCAGCCCACCTTATACCCCATGCACCAATACATACGCACCAACAATAACACACCACATAAAACAAACAATACGCACAGGGGCGGGGCACCCCACCACAGTGTGCCAAAGTCATTTTTTTATGATTTAAATGATGGCAGCAGTTAAATCCACAAACCCCCCACATAGTGTCCTGAATTGAAGCTGGATATTATTAAAACACGACATAGCGTATTAACTTGAAATGTCAGTGAACATATGTTTCCTGAAATTGCTGTGATGCTACTGAATTGAACATGCTAAACTGGGGAGATAATTGGGCTCTCTAAAATAAAAAAAATAAAAAACAGTGGAAAAATAAGAAGTCAACAGGCTATTTCTGATATCGTCACCCCTAATAACACATACAGTAAAAGGGTATTTCTACTATATTCCAGATGGTTAATGGCCAGTTAACAAGTAACATCTTGAAAGCAACCACAAGTGTTCTTTAAGCTTTGAAATCTAATTTATTTTACAATGTGCATGACTACAGTCACTGTACCATTAATTATGAATAACCTCATCACCTTTTCCTCTCCTTTTCAAGCATCTTGCTTCTTAAATTAATGGGTAATGGATGTACTGGTTGCCATGCCAGTTCCAAGGTAACATTTTCTTTTCATTCTCCTATGCCTGCACTTGATTGTACTGGCAGGGAGTCAGATATCACAGAGAAACTTCACGTCTAATCAGAATTAATATCCAGTCATAATTAGATTGGTGGCAGAGGGAGAGCTGAATGGGGCCTGGCGATGTGCAAGCATTACACTGGCTGCAGTCTGCAACAGTAATTCTCCCGTGCTCCACTGCACAGACAAATTAAATTCCGGTGTAGGGGCAAGGAGATAAAGATCTTATCTATTAGGCGCCTGTCAGGATTTGTAATTGTAACTGCAAATCTTGACTTTGAATTCTTAGCTGCTTTGACTGCATGGACCCTCAGAGATTATACATACAGTACAATGTGTATCAAAATATGGGAACATCCTTTAAAAGCAAGACTTAGTGTTAGGGTGCCATGAAGTAAACAATATGGGGCTTTTGGATACACTTCCGAATGCACGTACGTTAACTAAATATAGTTACACTGTAGTTACCATTTACTAATATTTACAACATGCACTGTTATGAGATTGTGTGTGATTACGATCATATCATTTTATTGCACAGTGTGTGCATTTCAAAATGACCAGTTATAGGGTTCCCAAGTGGCTTGGGGTACAGTGTATCTCCTTACTATGATCCCACTAACCAGACGCCTGGGGAGCTCAAGTTGACACCTGCAGGAATGGTCTTTGTCCTCCAAGTGCTGGTCAATTGGATTGGTCAAGGATGAGGACACACACTGATCTTCAGTTCTCCAGAGTTGTTGTGGGGAAATTACTGCAGTGAGGCACAAAATAGTCCCTTTTAAGATTTTGGAAGAAAAACAAGGGTAATATAAGTATGCACAAATTTTATATAAATAAATAAATACAAATAAATGTAAGCAACATTCTAACATTGCTGGTCAAACTATATATAGATAGATACAGAACGAGACACAAAAAAACAGATACAAGTTTTATGTATGCAAAAAAAGAAACAGTCAATCAAAAAGTAGTTTTAAAACTAGGAACAGTTTTATCTTTCTATCATGTTCTACCAGAACAGTTATTATAGTTATGCCCTTTCAACAGCTTCTAGCCAAAGAAAGAAATCCTATATATTGCAAACATAAGCATCTAAGACCATCTAAGCATCAAGGCACAGATGGGATGTACTGTACAGTAAGAATCCCATAATGTTCCATAAGCTGCCTGTGACTCATAGTCGTGAGCCTTGATTGGGCTGTAGGAAGGCTGATTTGCCAGCTTAGTCTTGCCATCTCCCACAGTGGTTGTAGGCATACACACCTGGCTAACAAAAAGTTTACTTTAGCAGAAACAATATGCTCCAAAAAAAAAAAGACTATTTAAAATTGTATAGAATGGATTAGTGGTGCTAATTCTTAACCACAAATCCAAGCATAAGTACGAATATAGTATTCTATCAGAAATAATTACTTTTGTTGGAATAGTTTGTTTTTGTTCTTTGCTTTTCACATTCTTTAAGGTCCCACATTGAAATCACAATGCATATAATTTTATAAGAGAACACATTTCGAAACCTCACAACAATAAAACTTTTTGAAACCACAGACTAAATAGGTTTACCTGTAAATATTTATTAAAACAGAATTAAAAGCCAAAATTGATTTAGTTGCCAATCAGACAAATTAAACCAAATCAAATAGCCAATCAGAGGTAGGGAAGAATCACAGGGAAACGAAATGGCTTGGTTTGTGTCCAATGGGCAACGTAATTTTACACAATATCGTTCTTTTCCCAGAAGCTACCATATATGATCTCATCAGATAAAAAAAAAAAAAAAAAAAACAGCGGTTCTGGTGCTATAAGTTGGGAGAAAAAAAAAACAAGCTAAGCAGATACATAAATAAATAGTTTATAACATTACTTACCAGTATTGTTTTTTTTTTTTTTTTTTAATTTTAAATAAATGTGTAGCACTTATTAATGCTTTATATATATATATATATATATATATATATATATATATATATATATATATATATATATATATATATATATATATAAACAGTAATGAAAAAGAAAATGTAGAACATAAAAAAGCACAACCAGATACAGTCAATGACAGACAACACATTATTCAATTTCCTTGTCGCATTATATATTTAAGATAAGGCAAGTTTATTGTTCCGTTAAAAGTGCTCCCGGCTATAATGTTCTGCCTCACGGCTGTACAGAATTTCTGGCGAGAACCCTATATTGCAATACAGATCCTCAGTCCCAATACCCACACCTAACCAATATGACTGCATATTGTATTATTTTAATTTCAGATTGGGGTTATAGGATATGCATATTTAGTTTTTAATATATTTGTTTTAAATTGTTAGTGCTTATTAATATATTAAAAAATAATATATGATTTATCTTCATGTGTCTTTATGGGTAAATTATTCTGGATATAAATAATGAATGCCGCCTGGATTTTATTTTTTTGTTTTTTAATCCCAGAAATGCTAGCAAACAAAATGTTTGTTTAATCACATATTCAACCACTTGCTGCAAAGCAGTTATTACAAAAGCAGATCTGCTGGTGTCTAGTAGAAGGTCTGCGTAATGCAAATACTGCACAAATCCTTCCAGTGAACTGCACCTTGATAAACTGGGCGATTATGATTGATGCACCAAACACATTTAGCTAAAATCATTGGAAAACAAAACTGTGGCATCAGTTAAAAGGGTCTTGCTGCACTAGGTACTACAAATATTGCTTAGAGGATGTGACATGATGAGTATGTCATCTCTATTATTGTGGTGATACACGGTGACAGTGTCAAGTGGGCTGGATGGTTGGTATGTGCTGGGTTAACAGTTCAATGCACATAATCAGATTGGCCTAGGTTGGAGGGTGGAAGCTCTGTCCAGCTCCTTCACCCTTTTACAATATATATTATGTGTTTACTATAGCATAATTGGTTGTAAATCATCAATACTTGTTAAATGTGCTCATTCTTGTGCATACCCAGTTGACAGGAAGGGTTTATGTAGTAAGCTGTAAGGTGCTGATAAAAGTGTCGACTGCTGAAAGGAAAAGTATAGCTCTGCAGCGAGAGAGCTTCCCTGCATATGTCTGTATCTGTTGATAACTTCAGTTTTTTGACACAAACTTATCTAGGGGGCGCTACATGTTTAGACTGTTACTTTAACAGCCAAATATTAGCATGGACCTTTGTGGCAGGTTGGCTGTGTGGTGTGACGTCACAGACCCAGAAGACAGACAGACAACAGTCAGCACTGGAGCAATGAATGAATGAATGTACTGGTGTGCAGATTTATTGTAAAATAAAAGGTTTAAACAGGAAACAAAAAACATACAAAACAAAAGGCATGATGGTCCAAAGCAGGAAAAGACAACAAACTGACACGGAACACACTAACAAGTTATATACCAGCACGTGTAGCAATTGCTATGTTTAAGTTTTTAGTTTCTCTTTCACTCGCATCTCGTTCCGCCTCTGAACACACTCAATGTTCAGCCAAAGCTGCTTGTTTTTATATTGTGGCAGAAGGATTACCTGGCTATTAAATACCTAGTTTATCCCTCTGCCACATTCGGCACAGAGTTTCACATCTGCGTGGCCAACAGCCAGTTTGTCAATAATCACTTGCTGTTGACCACACATTCTCACGATTTTATTTGGACGGGGCATTTTAACCCCATCCAGGCTGTAAACAATAATAACAATAAAATGCTGTGTTGTTAAAAAAACACACAACAGTACATTTGAAGAATAATAATACAACAAATACAAAATAACACAAACCATGAAATAAGCACAGGGGCAGGGAGTACACCGTCAGAGCATATAATAAGGGTTTGTTCTCCCTGCACACAAAGCCCATTGCATTGTTGTCAAGTATAAACTATTTTACATTTCCCTTCCAAAGTTTTGACCACAAATCATAGAGTGGTTTCTTCATGACAAGTGTGTCTGTGTGTATATCTGTATGTGTATTGACTTGTATAAATCTTGTGGAGTTATGAAAATTTTGCACTGTAAGTAAACAGAAATATGAAATTTCAGCTCAATGCCTACCTTTAAAAGGTATCAATGACCTCTTAGCAGTATTACTGTTCCTGTTCAGAGCAAGAACCTGTAATATAAAGTAGCCCTGGTATTGATTTGATGCAGCAGTGTGATATTACTTTCAGATAGTTTGTACCAATAGTAGCGGCTCCTGACTTTAATAAGTGGAGAGGCTAAACAATAAAGTCTGCTTTTATTGCTTTTATATATATATATATATATATATATATATATATAGTAACAGGGTGATGATCCAAGCTTACCCCCACCCACAATCACTTTATTCTCTCAGGAACACAGAGGTCTTTGGAGCGCAGGAAATAGTCACTTGGTAGTGTTCACAGGCAGAAATATTTATTGTGGCACAGATTGTACATGCTATGACTGACATTTACAGGACAAGCTCACGACTGGTCACATGATACCACCTCCTAGGGAAAGACATGGTATTAAATAACCCCCAGCCCTGCCTATTAACAGTATTAATTATTCAATAAACACTTACACCTGGAATGATTTTAATTCAAAAATAAACACTCATTTGCATTTGCAATAAGCATTCACATATTCTACTTTAAACAAGTTTCTTTTCCTTTACACGTTTTTGTTTAACCTGCATGAATGACATCTTTGTCAAATACACTTTCTCAACAGCATGCATGATACATAATAAACCACAGCTCTATCGCCAGTAGAATAACAATCACAAACATAATAACATGCATTTAAATATTACATATAAGCAAAAAGTCAGTGTTATTTTTAAGTACTTTTTATTATACGCAATAAAACGTTACACGTTTCAAAAGGTACTTCATAATACAATAAGAAATTTAATACAGTGATATAGCATACACAGCACATAAGGCAAGCAATTGAATATTACAAAAAATTGTGTGGACTCATTTGACTGATGCAATTTGTAGAAAAACTCTGCCCGTCTGTCCTTCTCTCCAGCAAAATGGTCGTGACCTATACCCTGCCTGGCAACAGACACATCAAGACTGAGTCTAATTATGAGTGGTGGAGGCTAGCCGCAAACCTGTATCGTGTAGGTAATACGAATATAGTAAAACTTGATGGACATAGGGTGATTGAAGGTGGAATTCACACAGAATCACACCCTTTTTGAGACTACAGAAAACTCAAAATGGGTGGGATTCTGTCATGTTAGCCAATAGCAATACAGTAGACCTTGGAAAGCATAAAGTAAGATTAAAAAATGTATGGAACAGGCTCTAGAGGCTAAACGAAACCCACCTGCGATACATGGCTATCACAGAGATCAGTGTGGTTATTGCACTGCGATTATTTTTGCAGTAAAATACTTTTTTTTTACTTTTACAAAATTACACAGAGGCTTATCCTCTGTAACCTCTTATGACGAGCTGCCACTAGATATAACATATATTATACAGGAGGTCTGCATGTGGCTCATCCAGTTAAAGCGCTGCCGCAGAGAGCGTAGAATGAGTCATACAGCTTGGACGGCACCAGTTCACATCCAGGCTATACAAAGAGGCCGAACTTTGCTGGGGACATGACATTGGCCCTGATGCTCTGGGGGTGGGGGATTGGAAACCGGCAGATATTCCTTCTACTCATCGCGCAACAGTCAACCCTACTGACCAGACACAGAGCACATTCAGAGCGGATAAAAAGCAGGGCTGATCTCTGTTCTCCAGGATCGGTAGCTCGCCCACTTCTGCTCTGGATTGCTCAGCATGAATTTGATTTTAACAATGGAAAATTTCAATCCGAATGTTTTTTTTTTATTTGCAGGTTGAGGTGGTTGAAATATTCTGATCTACTGTAATTGTTCATTTTCTTTTTAAGCTAGTTATTATAAAAAAAAGAAGTTCCATCACAATTAACAAGCTCTGTTAACCGAGAATCAACTTCAGCACAACTGCTTTCATCCAACTGTAATGCAGAAACTATATGCTGACCCACAGCATTGATTGCTCTGTAGCCTTTGCGGATCCTGATGATAATGAGTTTGACTGATCACACTATGTAACACAATTTTTGTTCCTGGGTAGTAAGTGTTATTTCCTAATTGCTTATGCCTCAAAAGTATAGAAAATGGCTATTATTCCCAACAAACTTTGCTTTTGTGACCAGGACAGTGATATTTCAAAATATCACTATTTCCAATGGGAAAAGATTTAGAAGTGAGTAGTTTTTCAAGATTTACGATTATACTGTATATTTACTATTATTACAGTATAATTGTAAATCTCGAGAAACTACTCACTTCTAAATATTTTGTAGTCATTTTTATATTACTTTAGTATAAATACATGTTAATTTGGATTCATATGTTGTTTTTTTCTGACTTAATGTGAACGAAAAGACACACATTTGCCCGTTTTCCCATTGGAAATAGTGATATTTTGAAATATCACTGTCCTGGTCACAAAAGCAAAGTTTGTTGGGAATAATAGCCATTTTCTATACTTTTGAGGCATAAGCAATTAGGAAATAACACTTACTACCCAGGAACAAAAAAAAAAATAATTGTTACACGGTGTCATCAAAGAAACAAAGAGCTCATTAACCTCTTCACAAATGTTACTTTTAAACTTTTTTTGTATTATGAAGCAAAGAGGCACGACTTCCAGTTTCCAATGCATCCTCTGACTTACAAGTCTAATAGCATTTATCTACACCACACTGGTGCACTACTGACCTGGCCTCAAGTATGTCAAGCTGTGAACATCAAGCATTGTTTGGTTCCTGCAGGCCTACCTGTCAAACCATGCTGAAGCACTTAATAAGCTTAGGGGCTCAGGAATATTAAGGGTAAAAACATTTTAAGCCTTGCATCTTGTAAGGAACATTACCCATAAAAAGCTTGGACTCCAAAAATAGTGTAAACAACTGTGTATAAAACATTTCTCATGTACAAAAAGGGACAAGTTAGAATAAAGGGACCAGCCACATAAAGATGTGATAGCTACAAAAGCACACAAGTTATATATAGCCCTGTCAAGATGTAATGTGAAAGTGGCAAAGAAAGACACAACTGAGGTAAACTTTTTTTTTTTTGTCAATACTTTTGTATTAGCTGACCCTTTTTGTATATAATTTGGCTCATTTTGTAGTTATCACATTACACTTTTTGCATCTTATTCCATAACTCCCATTTAACAGTTAAAAAACAGAAAAAATGTATATTAAAATAGAGTTACACAACAATTGTATCATATTACTTCAATGAAAGGTATGAAAGTTTACTGTGGATGTGCTTATCTTTGTTTTGTGCATATTTCACCTTTTCTTGGATGTAATGTTTAGTCTCGTACTTGCAGTTTGAACATTAAAGTCATTATATATCTCCTTTGCATCCAAAACATCTCAGTTTCTTTACTATGTATAATAAACTTTGCAATAAACTGCAGTTTTTTTCCCTCCGATTTCTCAGGCAAGAAATACAAACTTAAATGTATTAATATTGTAGAATCATTTGTTTCAAGTTTTATTTTAAATAAATCAGATCAAATGAATGTTTATTTATATAGCACCCTTCATACAGGTGTATCTCAAAGCACTTCACAGGACAAAAACATTGCACTAAACTTGTTGTTGTTCAAGAATTGTAATTATACAAAAATTCTGTGGGTGGTGTCATGATTATTAGAATAGAATGTTCATTCCCAGAGGTTCCAAAGTTCCCAGTTTGAAGATAAACTCTAGTTCCTTTTGTTTCCGAGCAATATTTGTTCCATAGCACTGATTGATCACACAGACAGTGATGTCTTCAGCAATGTGATCATCACTGTTGAAGTGATGGTCCACTGGAAATGCAGTGGTGTTAATGCAAATGCTTCTTAAGAGTTCTACAAACCGGTCTGCTGAATGCCTTTGGTGAATAAATCTTGATCGACATTGCAAATACGTCTGAGTCTTAACAGTTGTGAATAGGGAATCGAGTCACAGCAAGCCTTGGGGTGTGAGGAGTCATACTGAATCTGCATCTATGTATACTGGGGAAACTAAAAGGCGTTTAGCAGACCGGTTTTTAGAACACTTAAGAAGCATTCGCATTAACACCACTGCATTTCCAGTAGCCCATCACTTCAACAGTGATGATCACACTGCTGAAGACATCACAGTCTATGTGATAAATCAGCGCTATGGAACAAATGTTGCTTGGAAACAAAAGGAAAGAGAGTTTATCTTCAAACTTGGAACTTTGGAACCTCTGGGAATGAACATTATATATATATATATATATATATATATATATATATATATATATATATATATATATATATATATAAATGCCAGCTCAAACAAATATGTTTTTATTCTGGTTTTAAAAACAGATAGAGTTTACTCTGCTTCCCTCACATGTATTGATAACTCATCCTAAAGTTTGGGAGCTCTATAACAAAAGGCCCTTCCTCCCCATTTAACATACTTTATTTTAAGGATTACTAGCAATCCCATATTCAGGGACCTAACATTATGATTGAGGATATATGGGGTAAACAGTTTTCCTAAATAGCAGTTCTCCTAAATAGCTCTTTGATGTAATCATTTTTATACATTTTTTATATTTTACAACATATATATTGTGCTGCGATGTATGGTCTTAGCATTGGAAGATAAGCGCAGCATGATCAACTGGTTGCCACCAATGCCAACAGTTTATGACACATAAAGAACAACATTCCTCTGTCCAGGGGAGCAACCTCTATGAAAACACATCAAAACTCATCTAGGACAACTGAAAGCGGCTAGAGACTGGAAAATGCTGGCCGATGTTGGACAACGGCTTATTTTCGCACCTGAAATTGCCACCACTAACCTTCCACCTGATATTGTCTTGTGGTCTGGATCAACACGCATTGTTCACCTGGTAGAGTTAACAGTGCCATGGGACGATGCTGTGGATGAGGCATATGAAAGGAAGAAACTTTGGTACATTTAACTAGCTGCTGAAGCAGAACAGCGAGGATGGATAGTCCAGGTTTATCCAGTAGAGGTGTGTTATCAAGTATTTGTGGCACACTCCACAACCAGGTTTCTCAAAGACACGAGATTCAGTGGCCAAGAGTTGCGATGCATAGTGAAGAACTTATCTGAAGCAGCAGTGAGGAGAAGCAAGTGGCTGTGACTGAGACGAAAAGATTCTGGTTGGAGACCTCAAGCACTGTAGAAAGAAAGCAATGTCGATGGAAAGGAAGGTTAGTAAGCTGGACATAGCTGAGTGCGGGACGGAGGAGGGTGGTGCTGGAACCCCAAGAATCACTGTTGAGCCCTCTTAAGGTGTCGTGGGCTAATCGACGATACACCAAGGATTGAAGGTGCCCTCTTGAAGAAGTACCCTACTCAGCTCAGTCCAGACAGTTGTCATGCTGATGCGATAGGGAGGCCGCACGGTGGTTGACCCCTGGAGCCAGCACTGCAGCCGTTGTGTGTGCTGATGCGCCAGGGAGGCAAAATAGGATGATCCCTGGAGCCAGCATTACACTTCAGCCATCAACACCAGACAAAAGTATATATACATTATCAGATGGAAGGAAACGCATATGGCTCAACCACAGTGTGGTCTCCCTAGCACATATCAGTGTAATATGTTCCCCGTGAAAATTCTCATTTCTGAAAAAATATAAAGCTTGTAGGTATTTCAGGCAGCAAATCATTCTTAGTGCATTCATTGGTTAATCTACAAACCCATTACCAGCAAGTTCCCATTGAACCATTTGCGTAATTTACATGTCCCCCTCATTTTTTAAATGATGGGAAAATGTCCACCTCACACTCAGGAGTACTAAAATTTTTATTTCACAATAATTTACTGGAACAGGAGTCAATGGGAAGAATTCTGAGATCAGATCCAGGATCACTGGAGCCAGATCATGAGATGGTGTTTTACTATGAGGATCTGGATCAGGTTCCACTAATCCGTAATGTTGATCCAATCCTGAAGCTGCACACAGCTTAACTAGGGAAACTGACCAATGAGAACGGAACAAACATGCAGCTTAGTTTAAAGACCCCAGCTGGCACATTTGTAAACAGCCTGAGATCAGAATGTTGGGGGAAAATGGCAAATGGATGGACAAAGATAGAGGAGGATGCACTACACTGCTGTATCCAAAACACAGGAAACTGGTTTAATTTGTAATTGTCATAGCTCGTGTTATTTACTAATGTTATCACACTGAGGAGTCTGTCTACTTAAAGTTTAATTTTTCATTTTAAATTGAAAGAGTAAACTTAAAACAACAAAATGATATTTGTGCCTTGTACAAATAAATATAAACATCAATATAAACTAAATACATTACCAAGAACATTTTAAACAATTATTATACCAAACTTATCACAATATATTACTTATTCTAAATTATTTTGCATGTTTAATTACCTCACACAAATTATCGCATCTCTATTTATGAATGTTCCAAAAACTCATTCTAGGTCGTATTTTACTAAACACTTAAATAATAAATAAGAACTAAAATAATAAATAATTACCAAACAAACATTATCATATTCACCATATAAGTTGAGTTCTTACCTGTAAACGGGAACACCTTTGAAGTTTGAAACTCATTGTCTTGAGCTTGGTGTTATTTACATTATCATCGATACACTGGTTTGAGGTTCAAGTTACATCTGCATCTTTTAAGTGGCTAGAGCTGAAAATACTTTTTAAAAACACCCTTATACCAATACACCACTAGTATAATTTTAACAGTAAAACTGTATTTAAATTAAGAGTTTAAATTGTGAGGAAATCTCAATGTTTCTAGAAATATATTTCAAGGGCAATTCTCATACCTCTCATTAAATCTGCATTATACCACACTCACTCTAATGTCCCATGCTGCCTCAGGGGTCGGTTGTACTAAAAGGATCTGATCCTGGATCCAGGCTCTGATCTGAAAGGAGCTTCAGTGCTGTCTAAGACTAAAGTCATGGCTTTGTAATTCCATGAATAATTTTTAATTTTTTTTTTAAATCTTTTTTTTTAATTACACATACAAAAGATGTAATGTTTTGTTATACTTGCTTGTGGCAGCTGGCTCTTTGAGCTAATATATATATATATATATATATATATATATATATAACTATATTATATATATATATATATATATTATATTTGCTAATAAACTTCATGCACGTCATGCATGTCCCAGTTATAGAAACCCCCCCCCCACTTTTAAAACCAAAGTTACACCACTACATCAGCCTATACGTTATATAAACCTATATAAACCTATTCCGCAAACTCAGTCTTGCTGTGCTTTCAAATTACCACCTCCTCCCTAACCACCACCACCTCACTCCCCAACCAGCACCACCTCATTCCCAGCCTCGTCTGGGGTTGGGGGAAATATATGATGCTCCTCTGCCTAATGTTTTTATTCACCGGGATGAACACGTCACATATATTTATTATTTTATTGTTTGTTTTTTTAGAAGGCGTCACTGGGATGCTCGAAAGGATGAGGCTGTGCTCCAGCTATTTTTATTATTCTTATTATTCTTTACCCATTGTTGAGTCAATGTTTTTGGATACTGTAGCTGGGAGAGAGCTGTGCTGACTCTGCTGGCGTGTTCGCAGAACTGCAGGAAGAGGGCGGCAGTCTTCCAACAACCGCCTGTGAGTCATGGCAGTGACACGGGGAGGTGGGAAGGTAGGTGTGTGGACTCTCCCCCTCTCTGAATGGCTGAGAAGCGAGTCTTGGCAGATTGCTAGCCCTATAAAAAAATGCTCTGCTGTTTCCTCAGGTCTGCCCACGTAGACGCGCCGAGAGTGCGGAGGTTCTGATTCAGGACCGGGAATCAGCCGGGAGAAAAGAAAGAGGTTCACAGCGAGACAGAGAGAGCGGGGAGCCCTTGGGCAGACCCCGGCGTATTGTAAAAGAGCAGGCTAGTTAGCCGACAGAGTAGGACGGTGATCCGAGTCGTGCGGGTAGAGGCGACCGGGATAACGCTGCCGAGAGCAGCACCTTTTATTTGTAGTTTTATTACTGTTTTATTTTCCCTTGTTCTTTTCGCCTTCTGTTTTCATTATTATTTCTTTGAGCACCTGCAAGGCGCCGGTATTGTGTACCATCGCTTGGTATGTCCGTGGTTCTGTCTACCATCGTTGGTAAATCAGACCATGGACCCACAGCGCCATCTGCGGGACTAAAGAAAAACAGCACCCTGAAATAAAACTGGGCACCTGTGCGGTGTTGCCAAATTCACCTGTCTGTCTCCTGTGTCAGTGCATTACCCACCACCCTTCCACAGATACCTATAAGATGTGTATTCTAATAAAGGTGGTTAATTAACGCAGGATTGTCCTGACTGAATAGCGAAAATATACATATTTTGTGTCATTTAAAAATGAATACAGCAAACGTTTGCCTTATTGACACATAACCTGTTACACTGCATTTAGGAACCTGGCAGCTGGTTTAGTTTGCTTCTGGTAAATGGTTGAACACACAGCATAGAGCTGCACAATTTCTTTAAAATGTCTTCAATGAAAAAGATAAGCTGCATCAAAGATCAGAAATATTTCTGCTAAAGATTGTGCTGGCCAGTGTAAAAAGGGAACACTTCACGTGTCTTGTTATTTTGACATGTATTTATGTTTGTATTTCGTTTGACAATACACTGATGGTGAAAACAGACTGTCTTTAAAAAGTGGTGTGGCAGTGTGCCCCCCTCTTGTGTGAACTTTGTGTTATGTGTTGCATGTGGTTTGTTAATGTTGGTGTATAGGTATTGGTGCACAAGATATAAATGGGTCTGTGTAGCACGAGCAGATAAAGTTTGAAATAATATGTGAGCACGGGATTGCACAAATTAGTTCAGCTGCTGGGATTCAAGTGAATAATTAATTGGTAATTGAATCCCCAGCACAACAGTATATATATATATATATATATATATATATATATATATATATATATATATATATATATATATATAGTGTGGAAATGTTGACACCCTAACACACTCACTCGGGATGTGTTAGGAGAATTAAAAGAAGGATTAAATACTACCATACTACCAACTATTACATTAAATACTGCCAACTATTACATTATACTTGTGTGTTTAATCGGACTCACCATGTTTTGTTTGTCTGTCTGTTCGTCCACGGTTTGTTTAGTGTTAGTCCGTTTTGTTTGTCTGTTTATTTTTGCCTCAAGTGCCGTGTGTTGTGTTTGTTTAAATCTTTTATTTGTTTCATTCAATAAAACACTAAGCACAGACATTAGGTCTCAGTTTCAACCCCAGTACTGCCTGCCTGTGTGTTCCTTCCCAAACCTGACGTCACCACCCACCACTCACTCTCTGACAGTGGACATAAAAAATTGAAATATTCTACAATTTAGCATTTACTCTTTTAGGGGTAAGCATTTAAATATTTTGGAATATTTGTATAATAAATCTAGGAAAATGATCCATTTTGAAGGTGACAATGCATTTTTTGCTGCTTTAATAAATATTATGTTTAATCGTAAAATAACTTGAAATGTCTGTTGTTAGACCTTAAGAATGCTGTGCAATGAGATGTTTTTTACAGTTAAAAACATATAGCCTTAACAATGGTTTACAGGTAGTGGAGTTGATAAACGCCATGTTGTTTATTATGAAAAAAATTAAGAAATTCTACAATTAAGAAATACATTAAGAAATACATCTCATTCTGAGCTGGATGCTCATTTAAATACATCAGCATGCATTCCAATTAAAATCACAAATTCATTCTGATTACCATAGTGTGAAGCATTAAATTTATAGGAATAAAATTGCAGTAGTAAATATGGAAATCATTAACGTGAACACTAATTGCAATTAAAATGCACCATAAAGTTTAGCGTCCTTTCGAAATTGAGGCTCACAGACTTATAAGCACAGCAGAACAACGCAGTTAAACGCAGTTAAACGAGACAGTCTTCCTAGCGACAGCAAGTGGAAGCGACAGCGAGTGGGAGAAGTACAGGTGTGGAAAAGTGCAGAGCAGTTTAGAAGCAGTAAGGAGAAATTGCATCTTTAATTGCTTTAATCAGAAAACACAGGACATTGGGCTCAAAGTCAAACAGCCGCGTGTGTTTTTCTGATAACAAGCTGAAACTCAGAGCAGCTGATTTAAATTCAGCGCTGTTCTGAGACACGGACGAGGGGAGGACCCAACAACACAGCAGAACAATGCAGTTAAACGAGGCAGTCTTCCCAGCGACAGCGAGTGGGAGAAGTACAGGCGTGGAAAAGTGCAGAGCAGTTTAGAAGCAGGTTTGAAAGCAGGCTGACAGCTGCAGAAGAAACTAAACTTCAAAAAAAAAACCCTCAACATGGTCTTCAAGCCAGTAATCTGTGACACCTGCTTGATGTGGGAAATCTGAGAAAATCCAGCGGAGCTAAACCAAGTGTGCGTAAAGTGCCGCGCAATCCAGGACTTGCATAAACTAGTAAGTATGCTAGAAATGAAGCTGGAAGAAATGAGACAGCAACAGGATCTTGAGGGACTGGCACACCCACAATTCATGGAAGTCTGCATCACCCCTAACAGACTGAAATCCACCAGGGAGATAGAAGGTCAGAACAGCTGGGTTCAGGTAGGCAGAAGCAGGGAAAAAAAGAAACTTCGTCAAACACAACCACCAGAAATCAAAACAACCAACAAATCTGAGTCACTTCAGAATTTTGATGAGCAGAACCAACAACAAGAGAACGAAAGGAACAACATCCAGGAACCTATTAACAGTGGTGACCAGACAGCAAAAAGAAGGGAGGTCATGATTGTTGAGGACTCCATATTGAGAAACACAGCAAGTTCAATTCGTAGTTTGGACCCCCTTACTACAATAGTGTGCTGCCTTCCGGGAGCTTCGGTCAAGCACATCACTGAGGACGTGGACAGGCTCCTAGAATGAACAGGAGACGACCCGGTAGTAGTCGTCCACATCGGTACAAACAACATTGGAAGAGACAGACCAAAATCCCTGCAAAACAAATTCAGAGAGCTAGGAAGGAAATTAAAAGAGAAAACCAAAACTGTGGTATTTTCTGGTATACTACCGGCACCTTGCAAAGGACCATATGGACAGTTGGAAATAATTAATCAAAACGCATGGCTGAAGACGTGATGCACACAGGAAGGCTTCACCTACCCTGATCATTGGACCACATTCTACAACGAGGACTATCTGTATAGACGGGACGGACTGCACTTAAATAACAAGGGAACCAGTCTACTTGGAGAAAAGATCCTCGAGCAGGTTCAGAAGCATTTAAACTAGAAAGGAAGGGGGGAGAAATCAACAAAAAAACAGAAGGGAGACCGCATCAAAACAAGAACAACAACTCAGGTAAGACAACCATTAAATGTATTTATCTAAATGCTAGAAGTATCAGAAACACAATTCTTGAACTTGAAGCTACACTAACAAGTAACTATGATGTGATAGGTGTTACAGAAACTTGGTTGTCTGAGAGTGATGGGGACGACTATAATATTTGTGGGTATACACTGTATAGGAAAGACAGGCAGGACAGAAGAGGAGGAGGGGTAGCTCTATACATAAGAAACAGTCTTGAAGCCCAGGTGTTAAACCTGGACAAAGAAAATAAAGCCGAATCAATATGGGTCAGAATAACGGACAAAAATTCAAAGGGCATAATAATAGGAGCATGCTATAGACCGCCAGATTCAGACGGTGAGCAAAATAATCTGTTATACAATGACATTAGAAATGCATGTAGCAAAGGAGAAGCCACACTAATGAGGGATTTCAACTTCCCCCATATAAAAGGGGAAAACCCGGTGGGTAGCGCGAAGGATGAAATAGAAATGGTGGAAATGACAAATGACTGCTTCCTAACACAATTTGTCACGGCACCGACTAGAGGGGAGGCATGCCTTGATTTAGTCTTTTCAAATAACGAAGACAGAATAACTAAAACAGAGGTGAGAGAACCACTGGCAAACTCAGACCACAACATGGTCTCATTTGAAGTGTTTTTTAAATCCCCAAAAGTAAAGACTAAAGCAAAGGTTTACAATTTTAGAAAAGCAAACTATGAAGGTATGAAACAGAAACTAACAGAAGCAGATTGGAGTAAAATAGAGAAAACACCCACAGAAGAAGGATGGTTGTTCTTCATAAATGTAGTACTAGAGGCGCAAAACAATTACATCCCTAAAGTAGACAAATCTAAATGTAAAACTAAATTGCCAAAATGGTTTAATAGATCAATTAAAAAAATATTCAGCGATTAAAGGCACTTTACAGAGCATTAAAAAAGGACCAAAAAGAAAGTACGCAGAAAGAGTACACAGAACTGCAAACACAAGTCAAAAAGGAAGTTAGAAAGGCCAAGAGAGAAATAGAAATGAACATTGCTAAGGGAGCTAAAACCAATTCCAAAATGTTTTTCCAATATTACAACAGCAAGAGAACATTCAAAGAGGAGGTTAAATGTTTAAGAGATACAAATGGCAAAATCGTAGATGAAGAAAAAAAAATAGCAAATATATTAAATGATTACTTTTCACAAGTTTTTACAAAGGAAGATATGGACAAAATGCCCCACATGTCATCCAGTTCCTATCTAGTTTTAAATAACTTTAGCATAACCGAGGCAGAAGTGTTAAAGGGACTAGGAGCTAAAATAAACAAACCCCCTGGGCCGGATGAGATCCTCCCAATAGTGCTCAAAGAAATGAAAGAAGTTATTTACAAACCGCTAACCAAGATCATGCAGCAGTCTCTTGACACAGGGGTGGTACCGACAGACTGGAAAATTGCAAACGTAATACCGATCCACAAAAAGGGAAACAAAACTGAACCAGGTAACTACAGACCAGTAAGCCTGACTTCTATTATATGCAAACTTATGGAAACTATAATAAGATCCAAAATGGAAAATTACCTATATGGTAACAGGGTCCTGGGAGACAGTCAACATGGTTTTAGGAAAGGGAGATCGTGCCTAACTAACTTACTTGATTTTTTTGAGGATGCAACATCGATAATGGATAATTGCAAAGCATATGACATGGTTTATTTAGATTTCCAGAAAGCTTTTGACAAAGTCCCGCACAAAAGATTAATTCTCAAACTGAATGCAGTTGGGATTCAAGGAAACGCATGTACATGGATTAGGGAGTGGTTAACATGTAGAAAACAGAAAGTACTGATTAGAGGAAAAACCTCAGAATGGAGTGTGGTAACCAGTGGTGTACCACAGGGATCAGTATTAGGTCCTCTGCTATTCCTAATCTACATTAATGATTTAGATTCTGGTATAGTAAGCAAAATTGTTAAATTTGCAGACAACACAAAAATAGAAGGAGTGGCAAACACTGTTGCAGCAGCAAAGGTCATTCAAAATGATCTAGACAAGATTCAGAACTGGGCAGACACATGGCAAATGACATTTAATAGAGAAAAGTGTAAGGTACTGCACGCAGGAAATAAAAATGTACATTATAAATATCATATGGGAGATACTGAAATTGGAGAAGGAATCTATGAAAAAGACCTAGGAGTTTTTGATTCAGAAATGTCTTCATCTAGACAATGTGGGGAAGCTATAAAAAAGGCTAACAAGATGCTCAGATACATTGTAAAAAGTGTTGAATTTAAATCAAGGGAAGTAATGTTAAAACTGCACAATGCACTCGTAAGACCTCATCTTGAATATTGTGTTCAGTTCTGGTCACCTCGCTATAAAAAAGATATTGCTGCTCTAGAAAGAGTGCAAAGAAGAGCGACCAGAATTATTCCGGGCTTAAAAGGCATGTCATATGCAGACAGGCTAAAATAATTGAATCTGTTCAGTCTTGAACAAAGAAGACTACGCGGCGACCTAATTCAAGCATTCAGAATTCTAAAAGGTATTGACAATGTCGACCCAAGGGACTTTTTTGACCTGAAAAAAGAAACAAAGACCAGGGGTCACAAATGGAGATTAGACAAAGGGGCATTCAGAACAGAAAATAGGAGGCACTTTTTTACACAGAGAATTGTGAGGGTCTGGAATCAACTCCCCAGTAATGTTGTTGAAGCTGACACCCTGGGATCCTTCAAGAAGCTGCTTGATGAGATTCTGGGATCAATAAGCTACTAACAACCAAACGAGCAAGATGGGCTGAATGGTTTCCTCTCGTTTGTAAACTTTCTTATGTTCTTATGTTCTTATAAACTTGCGCTTGCTACAGCTCAACTGGCTTGAAGCCAACAAAGGATTGAGCATTTGTCATGTTAAACAGTGATTCGAAAAGCCAGGAAAATCACACAATGTTCAGAGACAGTCATTCTATGATTTCTCACCCCTTTATCATTTGAATGGGCACATAAGCAAGGGTTGCATAACAATAAGAGCTTGTTTATCAGATAAAGCCTATTTGTTCAATTTGTATAGTGTGTTATTATTTCTTACAGTCTTGAAAACTAAAACACAATTATTCAGTCCATATTCCAAAAAAAGTTATCATTTGCATATTTTTTTAATGAACATTTTGCAGTCCACTTATTCAGCGCTTGTCAGATGCGTCAGGTCCAGTTCATTTTCATACGCGCTGTTTATTTTACACTTGCTGTTTAACCCTTTGCGGTCCACTGTCGGACTTGGTCAATTTTCCCTTTCCAGTTCGATGTCATACCCTGTCTGACATCATCAAAAAGACTTAAAGCACAGGTCTCTAGTCGTTTTTTCTCCGGAAAAAGCAGAGAAAACCTTTTAATGGCCGAGTGAGACCGACAGGAGCGGAATGAAGCCGAAAAAAAAGGCCATATCTCATAGTCCCATGCACTACAGATATAATACAGACATAAACAAAGGAGGTAGCTGCTTCTGCATCAAGCGCTCAAAGAATATCATGGACTTTTGCAGAGCTTTTTGAGATGTTATTGTAATAAAATAATGACGAATCACATTATTTAGGAGTTTGGTGATAAAACGAGTGATAAGTAGATTTATCAGTATGCACGTCTATAAAAAGGTATGTGAAAAATAGAGAAAACAAGGGGTGGGGCTTGGCTGGAGATACAGTGCTGTGTCCTTTTGCAATTCAATGCCTTTTAAAAACTGTTTTACTCTGAAAAAAAAAAAATTAAACAGTGCGTGTGAAAATAAATTGGACCTGATGCTCCTGACAAGTGCTGAATAAATGGACTGCAAAGGGTTAAAAAAATAATAATTCAGAGTAAAACAGATTTAAAAGGCATTGAATCGCAAAAAGACACTCACCAAACTCCTCAATAATGCGATCCAAATCATTATTTTATTACTATAACATCTCAAAAAGCTCTGCAAATGTCTGTGATATTCTTTGAGCGCTGGATGCAGAAGCAGCTATCTCCTTTGTTTATGTCTGTGTTGTGCATGAGGCTATCAGATATGCCCTTTTTTTTGGCTTCATTCGGCTCCTATCGGTCTCACACAGTCATTGAAAGATTTTCTCTGTTTTTTCAGGAGAAAAAACAACTAGAGACCTGTGCTTCACGTCTTTTTGATGATGTCAGACAGGGTCTGACATCTGACTGTAAAGGGAAAATTGTAACGTCAGACCTGGTCCGACATAGGACATAGCAAAAAGGTTAATCAAAATGCTCAGGGAACGAGACAAACCTGCCAGAACAGGACTTAATCAATGAGAAATGTATTACAAACTATACCACATGATTAAAAAAGTATGAAAACTCATATAGTGATATTTTTTTAATAAGGGTGTAATCACTTTAAATAGAATTCACATTGTTTGAGTGCCCCCTTCGGGCAGTTTTTATCTTGGTCCAGCTTTCAATCACTCCCTTTTATCTGTCTGCTTCATGTAAAGCCTGACCTCAATTTTTATGTTTTTTTATGTTGCCTGGGGTTTTAAATAACTCAAAGGAAGTGATTACTAATACCACTAGAGACGAATAATAAAGCTGCCCTGGTTTGGTAACCTTGATGATAATTATAGGCATTGAATTAGGGAGTGTTGCAAGTAATGTTAAACCTAAAAATGTGTTCTTTGTCTTTATCATGTACCAGTAGGAACACATGGGCCACCTTTATAATCACTTTCTGCAATTACACCAGTTTCATATATATATATATATATATATATATATATATATATATATATATATATATATATATATATATATTCTCTCAACTCCTTCAGAAAACATGCCTATACTGCAGTGGTATACAATTCCACTCATTGGAAGGCCAGATAAGGCAATGTCCAAATCTTGGAGGGCCACAGGGCGCTCATGATGTGCTTATTGCAATGATACGATTTTACGATTTATGATTGCCATTTAATAATAAAAATTCAAAGCAAATATATTTATCACTGTAATGCTATTAAAATTGCATGATATTGATCTCAATGTTATTAAAACTACTAAATTAAAATGGACATCTAAATTCTTTTTATCTATAATTTTGATACTCTCTCGCACCGTCTTTGATGTCGAAAAAGTACTGTGCAGCAAGCATGCAAGTTAAGTAATGAAAGTACGTCAATCGGTGGCAGCGTCATGGCAAATTCTTGGACCTCTTTTATTTTCTACTTTTATTAATGAAATAACTACTGTTTGCAGAAAAAGCTCTGTACATATGTATGCAGATGACACTGTGGTCTATTACAACTCTGACAATGTCCATGATTTAACTAAGACACTGCAGAATGATTTCTGAATTTCAAGATTGATTTGTTAAAAATGCTTTGATTTTAAATGAAAAAAAAAAAATCTTGTTATTTGGTTCAGAGAAAATGATACAAAACAATAATTCCAATGTTATTTTTGTTACTTGTAATAATACACCTTTAGAGAGAGTTGATACTTTTAAATACTTACAGTGGCTTGTGAAAGTATTGACCCCCCTTGGCATTTTTCCTATTTTGTTGCCTTACAACCTGGAATTAAAATTGATTTCTTGGGGGTTTGTATCATTTGATTTACACAGCATGCCTAACACTTTGAAGATGCAAAATATTTTTTATTGTGAAACAAACAAGAAATAAGACAAAAAGCCACCTTTTGCAGCAATTACAGCTGCAAGTCTCTTGGGGTATGTATCTATAAGCTTGGCACATCTAGCCACTGGGATTTTTGTCCATTCTTCAAGGCAAAACTGCTCCAGCTCCTTCAAGTTGGATGGGTTCCGCTGGTGTACAGCAATCTTTAAGTCATACCACAGATTTTCAATTGGATTGAGGTCTGGGCTTTGACTAGGCCATTCCAAGACATTTAAATGTTTCCCCTTAGACCACTCGAGTGTTGCTTTAGCAGTATGTTTAGGGTCATTGCTCTGCTGGAAGGTGAACCTCTGTCCCAGTTTCAAAAATCTCTGGAAGACTGAAACAGGTTTCCCTCAAGAATTTCCCTGTATTTAGCGCCATCCATCATTCCTTCAATTCTGACCAGTTTCCCAGTCCCTGCCGATGAAAAACATTCCCACAGAATGATGCTGCCACCACCATGCTTCACTGTGGGGATGATGTTCTCGGAGTGATGAGAGGTGTTGTGTTTGCGCCAGACATAGCGTTTTCCTTGGTGGCCAAAAAGCTCAGTTTTAGTCTTATCTGACCAGAGTACCTTCTTCCATATGTTTGGGGAGTCTCCCACATGACTTTTGGCGACCACCAAACGTGTTTGCTTATTTTTTTCTTTAAGCAATGGCTTTTTTCTGGCCACTCTTCTGTAAAGCCCAGCTCTGTGGAGTGTACGGCTTAAAGTGACAGATACTCCAATCTCCACTGTGAAGCTTTGCAGCTGCTTTAGGGTTATCTTTGGTCTCTTTGTTGCCTCTCTGATTAATGCCCTCCTTGCCTGGTCCGTGAGTTTTGGTGGGCGGCCCTCTCTTGCCAGGTTTGTTGTGGTGCCATATTCTTTCCATTTTTTAATAATGGCTTTAATGGTGCTCCGTGGGATGTTCAAAGTTTCGATATTTTTTTATAACCCGACCCTGATCTGTACTTCTCCACAACTTTGTTCCTGACCTGTTTGGAGAGCTCCTTGTTCTTCATGGTGCCGCTTGCTTGGTGGTGCCCCTTGCTTAGTGGTGTTGCAGACTCTGGGGCCTTTCAGAACAGGTGTATATATACTGAGATCATGTAACACTTAGATTGCACACACTTAATAGCAACGGGGGTGAATACATATGCACGCACCACTTTTCCGTTATTTATTTTTTAGAATTTTTTTAAACAAGTTATTTTTTTCATTTCACTTCACCAATTTGGACTATTTTGTGTATGTCCATTACATGGAATCCAAATAAAAATCTATTTTAATTCCAGGTTGTAAGGCAACAAAATAGGAAAAATGCCACATAAAAGAAATATGTAGTAAAATTGGGAGAAAACTCGGATTGTTGTATAGCCAGCGTCATTGCTTAAATTTTACATCAATGTTTAAATTAGCTAAGCAGCTCTTGCTTCCTATTCTGCTCCACAATTGTGTGATTTATATGACTGCTAGTAAGGAGTCGCTGAAGAAGATTGATACAATGTTTAACAGGATTTGTAGATGTGTTCTCCAGTGTACTCCTTTAGAACATCACTGTACCTTGTATTTTAGGTTAAACTTGTTGTCACCTGATAAAAGAAGGAATTTTCACTAGAATCAGATTATTTTTAAATGGCCGCTGTGGCAGTGTGCCCCACCCATGTCTGGGTTTTGTGTTATATGCTGCATGCGTTGGCCACATGCCCCACGCAATATAAAGAGGGGGAACTAGTGCCTCCGCCTGGCCGTGAAAAGGGTCAACCCCAGCATCCCAGCTAGTCCTGACTCCATAACGGGGAGAAGTGGATCTCCTGCTGCTGCCTTCATGGCCAGGGGGTCCCCTCCCGCCAGCATCATCTGGGGTCGCTGCCGGCTCTGCTTCACCTGGGGTCGCTGGATCTGCTTCGCCTGGGGTTGCTGCCTGTTCTACTTTGCCTGGATTTGCCTGCTCAGCGTCACCTGGGATCACCTGCTTTATTTTTCTGTGTGATTATTAAACGCTGCAGTGTCTCAGTTTCACCTGCCAGTCTGTGTTCCTTTCTGGCCTGACGTCACCCCTACAGCCATCCTGTTCACAGTGCTTAACAAACTGCCTGTTTATTTGAATAATCTATTCCAGGAGTTTACCATTGACTACAGTTTAAGAAATGTTTGTGGAACCAAATATTTTTAAATACCCATGGTAAAAAGTGCTGCTGGAAGGAAATCTTATGCTTTTGCTGCAGTTTCAGACTGGAATACGTTGCCGATGGGATTTAGATCAGAGGCTTCCCAGCATCAACTAAAAAATGTGTTGTTTCATTATCTGAAGAAGCTCTGTGTATTTATATGAAGTTGTGTAGAGTTTTAAATGTATTCTGTGTGTTTTATGTGACTGTAATTTACTGCTGTTGGATGCCATTGTAAAAGAGCTAATTATAGCTCATATGGCCTTTTTCCAATAACATTTTTTAAAAATTAAAAAATAAATTTTACTCTCCCTGCCAAATTCCCCCCACAATAAAAGTATATTAACAAACTTTATTAATACACGTCTAAACAACCAGCAATATTGATGTGTCTGTTTGAAACATACACACACGCACACACACAAATACATGCACATGCACACGCACACACACACCTATGGTTTATAGATTGTAATTCAACCATATTCTAGGTTTGTTTTTTGTTTTGTTTTTTACTGTAAAGGTTATGTATTTAATCACACACAGATCAATGTAAGGTAAAGCATCCAGAGATGATAAAGAACAAAAGCAAGAAAAATATCAACATTACAATGAATTACGGGGGGGATTTGGCAGTGGGGCAGTGCCAGACTTTCCCTGATGATGGGGGAAGGGGGGGGGGGGGCAGACCAAAAAATTGAAAGGGCTACACCCCACTTTGGGCGACATGCATAAAACATATTCAAGTCATTTTTTGTGTCTGAAGTGGACAAGGGTTAACAGAAAGCATTTAAACAGCAACCTTAAGGACAGATAGAAGTTACAGGAGAGGAGTAATTATTTGAAGTTAAATAATAGTAAACTGTAAAAAAAAATTGATTGAGGGTAGCTTACATACAGAGTGTTGTAAAAAAGGAAGGAGAAGGGTTATTACCAGATAAAGTACAGTGATCATTTGTTCCTGTATTATGGCATGCTGCCAATAAATATCACTTGTTAGGGGACACAAAAGCCCTGTAGATAGCAGTGACCTTTCGACCATGCGTATCTGCAACTAGCATTTTTAATGAAGGACAGCCAACCAGGGCTGCCAACTACTTTTACAAAAACCCATCTACTTCTTCCTGAAAAAAAACATAATTAAAAACAAAAAAAGACATAGCCCCAGGACAGCATTTATCACTGCTGTGAACCGTTCTGTGCAGCTGGGTGTCTTTAAGATGTCTTTAAGTTTGTATCATTTACAATGTATTTGAAGATCTCAGACAAGCAATCCACTGTGGAAGTGGCAGTGTGATTTGCCACTAGAAACCTAGTTTCAATTCTGCCCTTCTCTTTTTGTCACTAACCTCCAACACAGGTGCTACCGGGAAGCAGTTTGTTATTTTATTCATGGCAGAATGTGAAGTAGCATTGTTAACATGTTTTATTGTTTTTGCATGTCACTATAGTGTGCTCTTATTGATGCTGCAGTATTTGCAGAAGCCTTTGGCTGTGTCTCCTGGTTCAGCAATTAACCACCCTAAAAAAAAAAAGACTTGACTTAGCTATTTGCTTTCATTGTTTAAAGATGATCTCTCTAATATTACTTATTTTCAAAAACAAACTGAAAAATATCAGCATGAATAAAAAGCTCTGTCTTTTATATTTGAAAACATGCCATTTATCTTGATCAAGATACATTTTAAGGGGTAATTATTTTATTAACTGTTAACAAGTAGCTTTCTAATGTATTAAATATTAAATTTTTTAAAGGTTAGTTAATATAATTTGAATATTATTATTCTATTTAGGGTTGCTGTTTTTCTGTGTTTTTTCCCCAATGTTTTCTTCCCCTTGAAGAATTTGATGGATCCCTGATAGCAAGTAGTAAAATTGGTTTAATGTACCTGTTTGGCTGTGTGCAGAATGAAGAAACTGCATGCAAACAAGGGTGCAACATTTTAGTAAGCGATTCATCTGTAATTTAGAAAATAATGAATGCGGAACACACTTTATTACAATCACTATTTGTAAGTGTATTAACATTAATACAGACGAGTCACTTATTAAAGTGTTTCCCTCTTGTTTTAGCATTCTTCATTCTGCGTTTAATGAGAAAGTAAAGGTTTGGACTGGATGGATTTACAAGTAATTTTGTTTGTTTCACATTAAAACCCTGTAAATTAAAGTGGTGTTACTATTATTATTATTACAATATATATTTTATATGACGGTCTGGTTCCATTAATGTCTTAGAACAGCGTTTTAATCTGAGATCATAATATATCTGCGTACATGTATTAAAACACAGTTAACTTTGTTTAAAGGCACTTTTGCGTTACTGTAACAAATAGCATATTGCTAGTTAGGTTTGTCTATACAGAATTTAGATAAACTGGCCAAAGGCAATTTAACACACTGCAGTCTCACATATATAGACAGTGTCGTCGAAACCTGACCTTCTACCGTTCGGGCCAAAATGATCAACTGGCCATATCTTCTGATACTAGCACTTTAAATAAGATTTAAACAAATCTCTTTTAAGATGTGTTAAAGCCAGGATGCAGCTGGTATGTGTTAGTACAGTATTAAGGTCGTATCCGATGAACAGCTAATTGCTCTTTTCAGATCTAACGAATCTGTGTGGTAAAGCTCCAACAACATTCACACCCTTTAAAAACTGCTTCTTGTTCCCAGGAAGGATTTATTTTTTGAATATATTTTGCTCCTGACTTCGGCATCTTTCCTTTGCAGGATCTGAGGTGTTTCAGTTCATCACTCAAAAATAACTTTGTCTATTTTCCCGCGGGGAAAAAAATGATTCTGATATGATGTGTTAAGTTAATCATGTTGTGTCAGTCATGGCAAAGAGTGTTCACAAAAAAACAAAAAACAAAAACCTGCTTAGCATCATTTTTTCCTGCAAAATGTAATTAAGAACAGCCCAAATGGGCAGTAAAACTGCTCAGTTGGCAGCACTGTAGCTGACACCCAAGGAGCCAGACGGAAGTCTTTTGCAGGCCGGATTTGGCCCGCAGGCCTCCAATTGAAGAACACTGCTATACTGGGACAGCTTTCTTACTAACACTTAAATGTACATATCTTTTGTCAATATCTACTAATACAGATAACTGCATATTAAACATAATCCATAAAAAGGTAATATTCATAGAGTATTCATTTTATATAACAATTTCAATGTATATAAGTGAAAGCTTGTTTTACCCTAATTCAATGAAACAGCTCTGCATTTGATTAGCAATGTAGTGTCATTTGGAACCGTGCATTTCGCCTGGTCATTCTGTTGTTGGATTTTAATAAATACAAGAAACAATAGATTCTAAAAATTCAAAATATTTAAAAATGCTCTGCATCTTTGAAAACAAAAACAGAGTTATTCAATGCTGGAACATCGCAACACTTGTATAATATAGTATACCTTTACATAATGACAGCATTGTATCCCCAGAGGTTTTCTCCTTTATTGGGAGAGAATGGGTTCTTCTCCTCTGTGCTTCAGGGTAAAGAAGTCAGTCGTGCACCCTCCCTCCTGCTGGCATTTATCTATTATATTATCCAAATAGAAATAGCAGCATATAATAAGCAGAATAAAATACATCATTATTTGTTCATTATATTACTTATGGGTGTCAATTAAGGTTGTTCTTCTAAAGAAAGAATATGCTTCCAGCAACAAGATTTTTTCTAATCTTATTACAACTTTTAATTGCAATTCATAACGCATCTAATGAGTTTGAAATGCGAGCATGTTCTTACACCCCCCACAGTGCAGTTAATTTCAGTTAGCTGTACTTACACAGAAACAAGTAGGGCTGTTTATTTTAAAGCACCGCATGTAGTATAGTATAGAAGCCTCATCCTTAAGGAGCTATCATATTGCATTTAATATTGAAGGTTCCTTGGATGTCTTATATAACCAGAAGTTTGCAAGTGTTGTTCTTGATAATTTCAGCTAATCCCCATATAGGTTTCACAGGTCAGGATAATATAGTTTTTAGGTAGAATTTGTATGATACACAAGCCCACGTACTGTACTCGGTAAGTAATTTAGTGTGGTTTAGTGTTTGTGTTCAAACACTAGACCACACTAAATTACCACACTAGTCCCTGGCCACTTGCTCATGTGTAGGCCTAGTTTATTGTATAGTTTATCCACCAATTATGGTGGAGATTTGTTTTTGTTCTTTTGTTTATTTTTTGTTATTGTTTTTAAGATATGGTAATATTGATCCCTAGACTAACCCCATTTGAATAATGTAATATATGAATGCCAGCAGGAAGGAGAGGACATGACTTGACTTTGACTTCCTTCACCCTGTAACACAAAGAGCAATCCCCTCTCTCCCAAGAGAGGAGGAAGTCTCTGGGGATCCAATGCTGAGTTATTTAAAGAAGAAAGAATGGTATGTTCTGATGGATGAATGCAACCAATCAAATATATCAAACAGATTAATTTTTTTTTTAAACTTCTGTAGGATCAATATGACGCTATTCACAAAGCTTTATTTAAGAATGTGTTTTTTAAAGTATTTTTTAAGAATAAAATAAAGTGTGATATTGATAAATATAGGCTTCTTGAACTGGTTTACAGTTACCAAATTACATTTTATTCATAAAATCAGACAACATGTTAATTAAATAACTCACAGTTATCAAACTCCTAAGAAAGTGATCTTAAGAGTTTTTATTTTTATTATTTTCCCTTTTATTGTCTTTGCTGTATTTGTCTTTTTTTTGTTATTTCAAAGCATTGGAGATTTTTATACTAGCCCAATGTGTTTACACAAGCATGTGGGCCCTGTGCTTACTGGAGTTATAGTCTTTTAAATGTAAGTATACTGAACTAAAACGTTCTCTGACTTACCTCTGGATGTATGGATTTTATTTTAGCTGGAAGGATTTCGTTTCTGCACTGGAAGTAAAGACTACTGGAAACACCGGCATACGCCTGCTGTGGATGAAATCAATAAGTCACCTTTAATACTGTAACCCCCTTAGGAGCTAAAATATTGTTAAAATACATCTTTTAAAAGCACTCTGTGGGGGTGGTTTTCCACATTTAAATGGCTTGCATCCTCCTGAGTCCTAATTGTACTTCAAAGACCATACTTGTTCACTTTGATTGTTTGGAAAAGGATAAGGGTAAGCCCTACCGTGAGATAATCTCTTGCTTTTATTTTGGCCGACCAACTGTTTCTTGTTTTTTCCGGAATCACACAGTTTTCAATTATTCTCTCTGCTACAGAACTTTAGAGCTGTTTGAAAAGCTAAATCAATTTGAAACCCTACACCCACCCATGCCTGTAAGTTTCATAAAAGCTGGAGGTTTCTTAATGCTTCTTTTAAATACACATATTAGTGCTACTTATGTAAAGAGAGCAAAGGTATTTTGTGACCTATACTATAGTAAACATTCAACGTGTTCTGTGAACCACCTATGAACATCATACCTTCTGTAGGTGACAAATTACGAAACATTGATGAATCGTGCTGCGACTCATCCTTTGGACACTTTATGGCATCTCCCCGAAGCGGAGTAGTAATTTAAAGGGCAAAATAATGTTAGGAATAGCCAAAACTGTGGAATGGAAGCCTAGGGAAGATATGCTAAGACTATATAATGTTCTAGTCAGCGCTCTAGATAAGCTGCGTACCTGCCGTTTTTGCGCATTAAAAAATCTGAAATATGCACTAAATTTACATGTAATCCGTAAAAATATGCATAGCAATTTTAGCGCACAGTTTTTCTCCCTCCTCTAAAACTTCCACTAACAACTACATCTCCCAGAATGCAATATCTTCAGTTACTAGGAAACTGTACACAAGAAAAAACAACCCAACAAACATTATCCAATCCCTAGCTAGCTCTGTTGTCTCTGCAGCCAATCACAGTAAGAAGAAGAAAAAAATGGTGTTACACAGATTGAAGTGTAAACACCCCAGTTCAGCTACAAATCCAACTGGAACCATCGTCAGAGGCAACCGCTAAAAAAAGAATGCCTAATATTAAACTAACTAGTTATAACTTATTAATGAATTACCTAATTGTATTTATCTGTATGGCTTTATATTGAAGTTTTAACATGTTCATTGAGTTTAAGCATTTAATGTTAAAACATAAGTAACATAATTAATTTGCATAGTCAGTGTAATACCCAGGAAAACATGCATTGAGCCAATAAAGAACCTTATTCTACAAGTTGTAGCACTGTGGTTGTACAGTAGTTCAAAGTAACATTGCAGTTAAAATGGAAGGCCCTTTTTTAATACCTACCTCATTACCATTAAATATTGTACAGTATTTATTGAGATTACTCATGACTTCAAGGTAATGCTGCATTTTACCCCCTGAAAATACATTTTACTCTCTCAATGATAAAATTAGAGGGCAAGTTACTCCCAGACCCAAACCTTTATCTGGAGTGCTGGTTCTAGTTATAGCCCACATAAAATGATGTGTCCAGTTATGGAATTTATTTCACTTGAGAAGGTACAGAGAGGAGGGCAATTTGGCTAATCCCAGGATTTAATTACATGACCTATGAGGACAGATTAAGACCAGTTTATCTTTTCAACCATGGAAAAAGACAGGATAGGATTTAATGGAGGTTCATAAAATCCTACATACCCAAGTCACATGTTTAAACAAGCACAGATGAGATGGTATGCTGGAAGATATTGTATAAATATTATATTACAACATATAAATACAGTCCTACATTAAGATTTTCATAGTTATGGATACACATATTCAGATTAGCCCTTATTATGCAGTTTTAAATGTATGAAGTCGTTTAAAATATGAAGTAAGCTAAAAACATTTTTTTAAAATAGGTGGAGCTCAGTCACATTAGATTCAATTAGATGGGGTTAATGGTGTCAAATAAAGGTCCAATCAGTTACCAGTTTCCTAATCTAATATCAGTCAGGCAGTAATGATAATTGATGCATTGTGAACACTATTTAAAAGCATTATATTCTAATGTATTAACAGCTTTAAATAAAAGATCTCTAGTTTGCAAGGCGCAAAGAAAAAACTGGATAACTAGCTAACTGGTTACAGTATGTGAGGTGTGAGGCTTCAAAAAGGCTGCCAAGGTGATTAATTGATCAATGAATGTTTAATTGAGCCACGCAAAATAAAAGCCATTCAGATCAATAATCAATGTATTGTTGTATCTCAATGTGCTAATAAGGATCTGAAAGGCTAGTCCTTGGCATTTGTTTTGATCTAATCAGGGAAAATTATTTTTTTAGATGGATTTTAGTCTAACATTCTCATATTTCTCCACAGATCAGGAGAAGTTCCAGTTGTGGCAATGTGAGCTACAGTACCCTACATGCCAACCAATCAGTTCAGTGCCCACATGTTTTTATAATATGGCATACAGGACCCTATTCATAAAACTTTAAGTATTGTTTTAATAAATGTTTTGTTAAGGATTTTTTTAAGTCCATTTTGATTAATGAAGTTCACAAAACCCGTTTCAATTGTTTTACTTTGAGGGTTAGAAGTTTATTCTCATATTCAAAGCACTGCTGAACCTGAAAAAGTATACCATAAAATAGTTTTGTGAATAACGCCCAGAGTCCTCTAAGCTGAGGCTACCATTTCACTTGATATAAATCGGATTCCTCCAGTGGAATTAGGCCAATGCAACATGCTACTACAAACCCTTATGCTTTCTAGATGTGTCGCAACTGATCTATTATCAACTATTGATCGCCATGGCTTTTATTTTGCAAGCCTCAATTAATTATTCACTGGCTGATAAATCTCCCTAGTGCCCTGCAACTTCAAGCCCCATTTAGCTTGCGATACAGAATTACATGCTTTCCATGCTCATTGCTAGACTAAAGTTCTTCCGTTTGTATTTTTTTTTTTTTTGTGATGAAAGATGGCAGAATGGAATTAAAAGTTCAAATGCTTATATAGTATTATTGCATGTTTACAGTTGTATTTGAATTTTTTTGTGCGCTGTACAATTTTAGCTGTTTCTCGCTTTTGATTAATAAAGTTTTATCAATGCGTTGATTATTGTCGATTGGAATCATTCAATCACAGATAAACTATTGTCAGAGGTTGATGTTTGTGTGACTTTACAGGTAAGAATATTTTTTATAATAAACTTCTCTTCTGTACCCTCCAGGTTGTTTGGATCTCAGACTGACCACCGGACCACCCCAGGAGCACACAGGAACCACACAGACAGCTACATAAAATAGTTGTTCTTTATTATGTCAAACAACAACAAAAACAGAACACAGTTTTTTTTTCACAAAGAAGTGTCAACAACAAGAAGGCTTATAAACCCTAAATTAACAATGGTTTCCCCAGGGATGCTATAATTTAAGATCTACACAGTAAGTATTCAGGTAAGTAAACAATATAGTTCAGTCCCACCGGAGGATTTCAGAATGTCCCACACTGTTTACAAGGTAGATTAATAATATCCACAGTACCAATATAGTGTCACCTGACCTTCAATGGCTGCAAAGTGTTTCGTTCCTCAAAGGACGAAAAGCAATCTTATTCAACGTGGTCTTCACCATAATACAGGCACTTTAATTTGTCCATGAAAGTCCAACTGGCTCCTTGCCAGTACTTTGCATCCAGATCCCACACCCACCTCCAGGGGGTGCTTCCTCCCTCCCTCCGTGACTTCAATCACACACACACTGCGTTCGGCCCCTCCCCACAAGAGCATTAGTCTTCTGAGCCGGCCACCGATATTTAACTGTAGTAGACGAGAGCCTTCCATATCGGGGTGTCTGCAAGTAATATAGCAGTCCGTCTTCTCTGCAATCCTTCTTCTGTAACAGAGGGAGAGAGAAGGCAAGCCCTGGACAGACAAAACTACACCAACTACAAATACAACTGCATCAGCACTCATAATGATTTCTTCCAGTCCAACAGTATACTTATTCCATTCACAGTCCCCATGTACTGGAGTCGTGTAACAGTTAACAATAACTAGAACACTAGCATCCATCAAACAAGATGCTTAAATCAACAACAGGAGTTATACTCGCAGTCTGTTGTGAAACAGTATTCTCTTAATCTCAACAAGTATTTAACTTTCTTTTCTGTGACATAGACCCTTCACTGCCATTTTGTATCCTTCTGCTTCTCTTCAATGTATTTACTACTTAGGTTCCAGTGCTTCTCAGTTTTTTTGGTTCCAGTTATATAGGGGAGCTAATCAAGGGGTGCTGATGGCTTGCACCTGACTACAATTAAAGTCCCAAACACTTGTGACTGTGCCTGTGATAAAATAATTAAAAGGATAAAACACACATATAAAACTCCTTATTGGGGTTTCCATTTGGGTACATAAAATATATAAATGTAATCCCTTATTGATGTCTCCCTTTGGGTATAAAAATAAATAAAACACACAGTGCAAAAAATACAATAAATAGTGCAACTAAAACAGTATAGAATACAACCACCAGTGAAACAATCATTGAAACAATTAAAACTTTGGTCATTTGTGATATTATTAACCCTTTCCAGTCCGATGTAAGACCCTGTCCGACATCATCAAAAAGACGTCAAGCACAGGTCTCTGGTCATTTTTCTCCAGCCGAGAAAACCTTTCAATGGCCAAGTGGGACCGATAGGACCCGAGAGAAGCCAAAAAAAAAAAAAAAAAAAGGCGTATCTGAGCAATACACATAGCCCCTGCACCACAGAGATAACACAGACACAAACAAAGAAGATAGCCTCTTCCGACTTGGATTGCATTATTGAGGAGTTTGATGATAAAAAGAGTGATCTGGAGAGGATTTATCAGTATGCACGACTATGAAGTGATATGTGAAAAATACAGCGAACATGGGATGGAGCCTTTTAAACCTGTTTTACTCTGAAAAATATATATTTTAAACAGTGCATGTAAATAAACAGTGTGTGTGAAAATAAAATGGACCTGATGCGCCTGACAGACGCTGAATAAATGGACCGCCACTGGTTGAAACATTTATCATCCAAGACAACTAAACATACCAGCAATCTGGTCTCCAGCAGCACATTGACCAGAGAGAGTCACTGTCTTTGCCACTATGGCTTAGTATGTGTCAGGAAGGTCCCTTAGTGGCCATGTAATGCCACCCAGATGGTAGAAGGATGCTCCTGGTTGACACAGTGTGTCACAGAATGGTTCAGTTAACATAAGGCGGACAAGCAACAGCAGATGCTATATAACTGTCAAAAAAATGGAAAACCTACATTTATTTCATAAATTTAAGCTGAATACAATCTTGCATTGTCGTGGTGAGATTTCAAAAGGTCACATCTTAAAATGCTTATTCATGTCAATTGTCTTTTCATACACTGACACCTCACTCATACATCATGTATTTTTTCCTAGTGCTGTACAGAAGACCTGTCATTCAAAGTTGACTGCACCAGAGGCTACATGCTGTTTCTCCAGACTGGCAACTCGGTTGCTGAATCTCACAATGCCAGTGCATTAGGCACATAATACCTGACATTGTACAGTATATGCTTTTTATACAATTAATACTTTATTGAGAAACACTGCAAAAAAGAAAAAAACAGCAGGTTTATGAATGGCACTGGCTTCTCACAGATCTGCTTTTCATTCCTGGGTCCAATGTTCCTTCTAATTTTTCTTTGTACTGCAAACTCCTCTAAGCACTACTCTTCTGGCAATGGGCAGCTTACATTTTAAAAGTGAACTCACTGCTGGGTTGCTACAAATGTAAAAATGAATTGAAAATACTTTACAGTATAACACACTAAACAAAATGAATCTGAAGAGGTGAGCTGACTAAAGTGAAAATATTGTAACACTTAAGTCACTAACTAAAGAAAAAATACCTAATTTATCAGTGCAATATACAATATTAGTCACTTAAAGCTTAGACAGACTGACAGATTTCTGAAAGCGGTGTATTCTAAACTAGGTCTATACCTTTACAGGAAATTAGAAAAAATAAAATAAAATCAGCTACTAACACAAAACAATGCAGTGAGGATAGGATTGTATTCTCATAAGATATTCCATATGAATAACCTTGGATCATAAACAAATTTAGTTCAACATTAACACCATACCGAATTTATATATATCCATATATATATATATTATATATATATATATATATATATATATATATATATATATATATATATATATATATATATATAAATTCGTAATTTAATAATCTGAAGCAGTGTTCAAAATAACAGAAGACTATTTTGTATTAATTTTAATATTGTAATTAATGTTCAGCTTTCACCTTTTTTTTTTTTTTTTTTTTTTTTTTTTTTTTTTTTTTTTTTTTTCCCTTTTTTTTTTTTTTTTTTTTTTTCTTATTGAAGCTTTTTGTGTGCTACTATTCATTCAATAAAAAAAAGCAGTGTAAACTTTTGCTTGCATCATTTAAGAAGTTTAATTTAAGTAAGCTTATTTGTGCATAAAGGACAACAAGAAGGTCATAGTCATTCTTTTCGCATATATATATAATATATATATATAGATATATATATATATATATATATATATAACTTATTAAAGCTATTAATTTGTGTCGCTAAGCATGTTTATCATAACAGCCCAGTGCAAAACTTTTGCTTTTAATAATCATTTAAAAGTTTACTTTAAGTAAGCTTTTTGTGTGCTAAAGGACATATCAATAAAAAAAAGCAGTCATTCTTTTCGCTTTCATTCATTTAGAGCAGGAAATTTAAGTAACTTATTGTGCATAAAACAACATTCAGGTCATAGTCATTCTTTTCGCAGTGTCATTTTACTTTAGAGCAGGGACACATAAGTGCGGCGTCGTTTATCACGTAAAGTGTAAAGTTATACTATATATATTATGATATATATATATAAATATATATATATATATATAGTATATATAAATTTAATATATATATATATATATATATATATAAATTGTACAGCGGAGGGTAATTACTTCTTATCAGCTTAAGTCTACAATTCATTTCATGAGTCTTTCTCACCTTTCTCAAATGCACAAACCTGCTGCATTGAAAGAACCCATTCCCAACATAGGAGCCAGGCTTGTTATTAGGAAGGTGACGTCACTGCCCTGTGCCTTTCGCAACATGGCTGCCTGGCTGCTACTAAAAACTGCTTCAGCAAGCAGATATTTAATTTCCTTTGTACTATTATGCAATGTGTGTGTATATGGTAGCTTTGTTTTGAATTGTTTTGTGTATTTTACTTTGTGATTGTGTATTGTGCAGTACGAATAAAAATTAACAGTAATTCTAAGGGAAATTGCCTATGTATCCCAATGTAGATTGTAGCTCACCATTAAACACTGATTATTCTTTAGTAATGTGCGGCCCGCTATATGCATTAGGTTAAACTAGTTTTCTGGATTTATGGTCTGTGATAAAAGTTTGGTTTGGTTTTAGAGGCACATTTGAAATCATTAAATAGGCCTAATTAAAAATTTTTGCTTACAAGTATTTTTCATGATGTCTTACAATCCATTTGCTGACTTTAGATTTGAAATAAGTTAGCAACAGCTTTTAAAAAAAAAAAAAAAAAAATATATATATATATATATATATATATATATATATATATATATATATATATAGATAGCAGGGAGGGGGTTAAAATCCTTCCCTGCAGAAAACATGTGAGAATGCACATTTGGGTGAATGGGCTAATGGTTTTAATTGTCTTATTGTTTGGTAATCTCCTGCACCTGGTGTTAATTGTAAATTAGAGCCAGGTGCAGGGTATTTAAAGAAGGCAGCCAGTCTGCTCAGGGCTGCTGAGGGAAGGAACAGAAAGTGTACTCTGGTTCTGAGCAGTCAGAGTGAGGTGCTGTGATAAAGAAATTTTGTGATTTTTTTTTTTTTTTTTTTGTGGTTTTGGGTTACCGGTAAACAGCTTAGCTGTCCGGGTGTTAGTTAGGGGAATCCTGACTGTATAGTTAGTGCTCCAAGAAGGAGATGGTGTTTGTTTTATTTAATTTTTGATTTGTGTTTATTAAAAGTGCGCATCAGCGCTACAAAAATCCATTTTTGTATCCTGGGTCTGTTCTTAAAGGGGTGACGAACCGTGAGAGTTGAGAGGATCTTTTACATTATATATATATATATATATATATATAACTTTATATATAAACTATGAATAAATCATAATACACCTGGTACTGTGTGCATAAACTTGGCAACAAGGGACTTCATGTCAGATTCTGATTTTAATGTTGTTTCTGGTTCAGAGTAATGTTTTTTTAATCATTTCAGAAGTGAAAAACAGATGCTTGTTGAGCTGACCTAAAGGTTGTGTTGTGCTGTCACGGACTGAAAGTAGCCTCTTCATTAGTTCTTAATACTTGTGCTCCTGAATCAATTAGAATAGCTAAGTTCTTCTTTCCCTTATTTACAGTAAGGGTTGGCTCAGACTGGAACAAGTACATTAACTTTTTTCTCCTCTCAGTAAACACTTGTGCAATGGAAGTATTAGTGCAAATATGTGATTAGTCCGGTACTAAATAATCTGGGTACAGCCACACTTTGAATAATATCTGTTGTATAGAAACTAGTGATTTTAAAGTTTGGATTATGTTAAAGCTTTTGGGTGAAATTGTGATTTAAGGATAGGATTAGGTTTTTGTACATAGTCTACTGGAAGCTTAAGCATCTCACGGCTGATGATTCTGCAACATGCAGGATTCATGGCCACTGATCCCAACAATTGAATTCAGTTGCTTAAAGATTGTTTTTAAAGGGGTTGTGGAGTTCAAAGATAGTGAATGAAGAGTTTTGATTGGTTCATCTGTCTGCTATGTCTGCAGAGAAAACAATGGTCCAGTGGTTAAAAAAAATGAGCTTGTAACCAGGAGGTCCCTAGTTCAAATCCAAGCTCAGCTACTGACTCATTGTGTGACCCTGAGCAAGTCACTTAACCTCCTTTGCATGAGATATTGTTGTAAGTGAATCTGCAACTGATGCATTGTTCACACACCCTAGTCTTGTATCTTCAAAAGCGCTTTGTGATGGCTGTTCGCTATATAAAGATTATTTATTATTATTACATTTACTAGAATTTAACCAATCAAACAGTGAACTTTACAAGCAATGGGAGGTGTCAATCATTTCCTTCTACAGACACAACTGAAACTTGAATTTCTTACATTAGGGAAAATAAAGATTGTATGGATATTAAATTAATTGGAACATTATTTCTTTTAGTTTCTTGGAGGTGGTGTAGGTTGAGGCACAGCTCTCCAAGTTTCTTTTATTAATCTACTGAAATCTAGTGCCAAAATGACATCAAATATACTCACTCACAAATGAAAAGCAAAGCATGAGGCACTGCTTTCAACTAAACCTGACACATTGTTGGAGGACATCAAAGCACTTTAACCCAAGCTTCTTGGTCAATACATTCAATACATTTTCTATTAGCAGATGGTACCCCCTCCCACCATCTGTAGTACATTTTAAAATTTTATAAGATAATTTTTTTTTTATAAAAAATATATTATTTAACAGAGTCCAAAAAATGTATTTGGTCTACCTTGTACATTTTGCATACTATACAATGTATCAAACAGTAAAACATCTTTCAAAAGCAATTTTTTCAAACGCTCTTAAATGTACTTGATTTTGAAAGATAAGAATACTGCTTGTGGCTGATTCATTTGGGGTGGTGTTCTCTCTTCCTCTTTGGTTTCAGTCCAATTTATTTTTCAATTACTAATTTAATCAAGATGAAACTCAGGGGGCATTTCGCAAGTGGTAGCCTCACACCGTACAATCATAAAGTTCCAATATCGTACTCTGGTCCAAAATCATACTGATGGCACCCCACATATATTCAAACATGAGATGGAAGGAACCCTGGGATGAGGTACCCCCCTCCACCAGGTAAAATAGCTTAAAGCTGTATTATAGATGTATCGTATTAACTTACTGTGCAGTCCTATCAGAAAATCAGAAAATAATGGTGTAAAGTTTTGGTTGAAGCCAAAGCTTAGTACTTAAAATTTGACATTTTTCTTAGATGGCTAAAAGTTAAACTTTTCTGATGTTACAAAAGTGCTTCTGGGTGATATTCTTGATGTACAGCACTGCAGCTGTCTGATGCTGCTGCAGTTAAAAATAACAGTGTCATCAGTAGATTTAAAAAAAACCATGTAGATGAAGGTTTTAATTTTCACTTCATTTAGCAGAGATGTAATTAGAAGTTGTTAAGATTTATTTTCTCCATCTGGGTGATCTTTCTTCTTATCGTTAAGCTGATGTCCCTGCAGCTCATTCACAAGAGCAGACTGTCTTCAGCTGGTTTCAGTGCTTTTTAATCTTTACCATCAAATGTTTATAACCTACTGCAGACACCACAATGATAAAAGTGACAAAAATAGTTGAGGAGTCGATGAGAGTTAGAGAGCCATTAAATGCATCTCCATCTAATTACCTATAGCTGTGACATTGGGTTAATAGTGGGGTACTGAAACAAAGACGGCTGTAGTGGGTGACGTCAGACTAGAAACCAGGAACCAGGAAATAAACAACAGAGAGGTGGAGTTTTGAGGAAGCTGAGTGCTTGCTTGCACTTAGCATTTAATGAACAGAGAGTAAATAAAACAGTTGTAACAAAAACAGCTCACAGCACGTGAGGCCAAAATAAACAGACAAACACTGTGAGCTGGCATTTTAACTTATTATTATTATTATTATTATTATTATTATTATTATTATTATTATTATTACCTCCGTCTCCAATCCCGTTCTCCACTCACCGAACACACAACCCCGAGAAGCCTATATTGTTATTTTCTTCTTCTTGGCAGCATGAACCGTTTTAACTAGACAGATGGAGGGTAACCTTATCTTCATCTCTGCCTAGCATGTCAAACCTCATGTAAACCCTTATGCATTATTTGAACGATATCCTTTATTGTGCAGCATCTATTTTCAGTGTGTTTGGTCATATTTAAATAAACCCTCCCTTTATTGTATTATTAGTGAGGTCAATTGCATTTGTAGACTAAATCCTCTCTCTAAAATTAAGCTCTCATCTCTTGTCACGCTTTTCAGTTTTTGCTTGTAAATTGCCCCACTGTTACAAAAATTATAATATAAAAGGGTCTAACGTTCTTTTTTCAGCTCCCAATGTGAAATGTTGATGGCTTTTCAAGTTCTTCTAGCCAATCCCTCATTGTGACCCATATTACCTGTCTACAAATTCTACATAAAAAGAAAATTAACAAGGTCTGATATAACATAGGCCTTCACTCACAAGTGGAGAACAATCTGATCCATCACTGAAAGCCATATTTTTTATACACAGGGACTCTTCTTAATAATGTATTTGTTTGATTAATTATGCTTTAAAAGTGCAGAGGTCTGCAGGGTGGGAGCCAGGCTACCTCTAGAGATGTTGCCTGACTTCTCAGAGCCATCCACCGTTAGGACCAAGCCCTTTGCAGGACGAGGGCCATGTAGTGGTGAGGTCACCCCTACAGATTATGAAAGGGCTGTGTGGAGCAGACCTGGTGTGGTGTTACAATCCTTGGAATAAAGTTGGGGAATATCATAATCAAAGGTAATCAACCATATTTTTCAGTTATGATGCAGGGAGCTGTAACTTGCAAGGCATTACTGGATTTAAGTGTGGATGCTACAATAATGACTAAAGAGATGTTTGACCACTTGAATCAGTTATTAGGATACTCAAATAGACAGGTGAGACTGGCAACCAGCAATAAGGAGATTCATAGCTATACCACCCCAATGGAATTAGCTGGGTCTGTTTTGAGTTTGGGAAACTCAGAGTTACCCATCATGTGTATATTACAATTGCAGCTGCAGAAATCTTGTTGATTGGGGTGGATTTCTTGATGAGACTCCGACCCGTGATTGATTGTAGCGGTAAAGTGTTGTGGGCTGGTGTAAAGAAACCAATATCCTACAAGAAAATGGGTTTGGCAAGTGAAGTGGGAAGTTTAAAAAAAAAAAAAACAGTGTGTAGAAAGAGAAGGGTCTGTGTTGAATGTAGTTTATGATGGTCCCCTACAGCCCTCGATTTCAATACGAGCGGAGTCCGTGGACCTGATAGAAAAACAGCTCAAGCAGAGCCCCCCAAAACCAAAACAAACAGTAAGACCCTGCAGGGGTAATTAATGTCTCCAGTATCCATAGGTGACAGGACTGAAGGCAGTCGTGGGGCAGAAGAAGGCTCGGTACAAATGCATGTCCCTCTTGACCTCAGAGCCGACAGGCGTGTGAAAGTAGAAACCACTGAAGTGGCTGATGCTGTTGTAACGCCACAGTATGAGAAAACTTTGGTCAGTGAGTTTCTGTTTAATCAGATTCAAGAGATTAACCCACAGGTGGTATAGGTAAACAAAAGCAAGATGTTAAATGATGTCCCCTACAGTGGGCACCCTGTCCTCAGCATAGGTATTAGTGCTATTAGTGTTGGAATTGGAGATAGAATGTTTATGCATTATGTATATGTGGTCAGAGGCTTGCCAGTAAACTGTGTGGTAAACAAAACACACAGCCGATCGCCGTCATCTATAAAACAAACATTAAACAATAAACAAATACAAAATAACACAGGGGAGGAGGGGAAGACCCCATTCTAAAATAAACACTGTGCAGGGCTGCTCGCCCTGTTACAGGGACATATTCCCTGAATATGATAATAACACATGAATGTGTATTAGAAATGTAACTGGATTAATTAATGAAAGTGTGTGTCTTGAGAAACAGGGCAAACTGCTGTGTCTTGAAGAGGGCCTCCTTCTTGCACACATACTGGACTATGTGACCTGCTGAACGAGGTGACTGGTGCTAGGTGGCGCATTGACTGGATTAGTCTGTAAGGACAATGTCTGAAAACAGACCCAAGAAGAGGAAGCAAGCTGCAAGCGAGTCACTACCACAAGCAACGAGACTGAGGCCCGGCTGGAGGACTGTCGTAAAACTTACAGCAACTGTTATCGACAGTTGGATATCATGCAAAATTGGTTTAAGCAGTTTATGTTTCAAACACCAATCACAACATGTTTTGGTACAATTATTTATTTATTGGGGAGAATGCAGACTATGCAAAATACACAGAAGTATGTTATATATACACATTAATTTGGCATCAAATCTAATTTGGTTTGAGGGCTCACTTCCTGGCCAACTGGACAAGGCAGAGACCCCCAAAAAGAACAAGTAGGTCTCAATGTCGCGAGTAGAACTAGACATAGCCCACTTGAAGATTTAGCCAACCTTTAGCAAGGATTGTCAGTGCGCAGGACCACACTGCCGCCTATATTAAGGTGCTGCTTATTAATGTTTTATAAATATGTTATATATGCTTAATAACTTAATTACATAGTATTAATAAAGCAGTATAGATGGTTTACGACCATGCAATAGCCAGACAGAATTACGTTTTAAAATCCCAAAGTAGAATATGCGGCTAAAATTTGTCCCCTTTATAAAAACCTAATTCCTTCTATGGCTATTGGATGGTTATAAACCATATATGGTGCTTATTAACACTATATAACATAGTCATTAATCATATTATATATTTATAAAACATTTAAAAAACATTAATAAGCAGCACCTTAATATAAAGTGTTACCAAATAAATATTTTCAATTGGGCTTTTGCTTGTAAGATAAATACAAATGTTTAATGGTGTGAGAGACAGGCAAGACAGTTTAGAAAAAATGTAGTTTTAAAGGCCCAAGAGCATGTGTTGTCAGTTACTATGATACTGAGAGACCCTGAGACCCTGTGTTAGCTTTAAGAATGGTAATTCTTCTGTGTAAAACACAGATATGGAGACACAAGGTCCACTTTGTAACTGTGTAAATCTTAGCTTGGATTCAAAACTTGTCAGCTTAATATTTCTCCTCCAAGCTTATTCAATTGTGCTGTCCCCTAATTTTCAAATAACATACAGTACTGTGCAAAAGTTTTAGGCAGGTGTGAAAAAATGCTGTAAAGTAAGAATGCCTTCAAAAATAGACATGTTAATAGATTATATTTATCAATTAACTAAATGCAAAGTGAGGGAATAGAAGAAAAATCTAAATCAAATCCATATTTGGTGTCCACCCTTTGCCTTCAAAACAGCATCAATTCTTCTAGGTACACTTGCACAAAGTCAGGGATTTTGTAGGCATATAATCAGGTGTATGATTAAACAATTATACCAAACAGGTGCTAAAAATCATCAATTCAATATGTAGGTTGAAACACAATCATTAACTGAAACAGAAACAGCTGTGTAGGAGGACTAAAACTTGGTGAGGAACAGCCAAACTCGGCTAACAAGGAGACGTTGCTGAAGACAGTTTACTGTCAAAAGTCATACACCGTGGCAAGACTTAGCACAGCAACAAGACACAAGGTAGTTATACTGCATTAGCAAGGTCTCTCCAAGGCAGAAATTTCAAGGCAGACAGGGATTTCCAGATGTGCTGTCCAAGCTCTTTTGAAGAAGCACAAAGAAAAGAGCAACGTTGAGGACCGTAGACGCAGTGGTCAGCCAAGGAAACTTACTGCAGCAGATGAAAGACACATCATGCTCACTTCCCTTCGCAATCGGAAGATGAACAGCAATGCCATCAGCTTAGAATTGGCAGAAAACAGTGGGACCCTGGTACACCCATCTACTGTACTGTTAATAATGGAATTTGCAGGACCCATCTACTGTAATAATACTTTGCAGGCAACAGTGAAGCATGGTGAAGGTTCCTTGCAAGTTTGGGGCTGCATTTCTGCAAATGGAGTTGGGGATTTGGTCAGAATTAATGGTCTCCTCAATGCTGAGAAGTACAGGTAGATACTTATCCATCATGCAATAACATCAGGGAGGCATCTGATTGGCCCCAAATTTATTCTGCAGCATGACAACGACCCCAAACATACAGCAAAAGTCATTAAGAACTATCTTCAACGTAAAGAAGAACAAAGAGTCCTGGAAGTGATGGTATGGACCCCATAGAGCCCTGATCTCAACATCATCGAGTCTGTCTGGGATTACATGAAGAGAGAGAAGCAACTGAGGCTGCCTAAATCCACAGAAGAACTGTGGTTAGTTCTCCAAGATGTTTGGGCCAACCCACCTGCTGAGTTCCTTCAAAGACTGTGTGCAAGTGTACCTAGAAGAATTGATTCTGTTTTGAAGGCAAAGGGTGGTCACACCAAATATGGATTTGATGTAGATTTTTCTTCTGTTCACTCACTTTGCATTTTGTTAATTGATAAATTTTAACTATTAACATGTCTATTTTTGGAAGCATTCTTACTTACATTTTTTCACACCTGCCTAAAACTTTTGCACAGTACTGTATTTCTGGCAAGAGTGATTTGTTTTATGTCATCCTCATGAAATAAACACAACACTCCATGTACGTTCATGTGGTATCCCGTTTATAAAACAAGTAATATGTGGAAAAGGAAACTAACCCTAAATAAAACAGTTAAATCCTGGGAATAACTTTTTTTATAGACCAAGCTCTGAATCTGCTTAGCCACGCAACGTAATTTGGAACAGGAGACTTTGTCATTGACATGGCTTGATATTTTCCTTGTTAGCACCTTTCCGGGACCACAATCGTTTTGGATTGTTGTCAACTCTCAAATAAAGGCACAGTAATTGCTGACTGCTCCTTGTTTGCACTGCATCTTATCAATATAGATTGGTTGATTTTCCAGCTTCCTTAAAGGTTATCGCTCTCTCTCGACCATTAAAACTGTCATGAACTGACCTATCCTTGCTGAGTTCACACTCTTTTAGCTGTTTTATTTCTTCATCTTGATTGGGGTTTATCATCTTCCAGTTCCTGCAATACATTGACTGTATGCTCCTATTCTTAAATTCATTCCTTGGCTTAAGAGCTGTTAAAGTTTGGGTTGTTGATTCATCCATTGAGAAATGTTCCAGAAATATCCACAATCCACAGGGGCATATTTGGATTCTACTGTGAATGAAGTAATACAAATAGAAATGTAGTTGCTTGTAGTATTAAAACACATATCACCATAAAGTGCTTTATAGCTATGGATGTTTCCACAGTGTCTAGGTTTGGAATAATATATATATTTTTAATAATATAAAATATATATATTTTTTATTTTTATTTTTAAATGTAAGGGATAAGAAGCTTAATTAGATTTTTTGCTTTTTAATTCCTTAGAGAAAAAAAGAGTTTAAGATTATGTTTCGGTTGTTTTCATAAGGTTGGACAGATTAATATTAGGACTGAACAAATTCAAATGTTTATTTTTTTAACCTTATCTGTAGAGAATAGGAATGGGATCATTATGTTAACAATTCAGATTGTGTAAGGAAACATGTAATATTATGTAATATGTAATATTATTGAAGCAATCTATGCATTTGAGTCAACTATATTGGTTTCAAGGTAAGGTGTTCCACGAGCACCCCAAGAAAAGAGTTGTTGCTATACTAGAGCAGACGTGACTTGGACAATTTATGTGTAGAAGTGCTGTTGAAATTCATAATTTGTTTAGCTATCACAATTTTCAAATTACACTAAAATCTTGCATTAAGGTCATTTCACTAATAAGGACACTCCATAATTTAAACCAATGAGTAAAAAGAAACCACACCACTATAACATATTAAGGCCACCACTAGAATCCCTTAAAGTATCAATTGTCTCTTAAATTAACTAGGATTACATTACAAGATACCCCAAAAAAATAAGATGGGGCAGTTGGAGTGAATAAGTTACAAGGTTCGGGTTCCATGACTTTGTCAACCAATAAAGTAACATTCAACACCAGAATAAGACTTTCATTCCCAGATACATTGGATTTATCTGGTTGCAGATTACTGTAAAGGTCATACTTTAGAGATTTGATTATAACCTTATTAAATTTGAGGTCTGGCACAGGTGCCAAGAGACACGAGTTAATAAGGGGAAGGTTAAATTGTTTCTGAATCAGAGAAAAGGCAGGATTCAGCGCTTAGCTTTGAGAGTGTGTGCTATGATTTTTAATTCTCTGCAGTATTTTCTGTTATTGTTTCATTCAAATGATGTGGTATTAAAGATTGGGTAGGTGGTGTTGTTATAGTAACCCTAAGCTTCTCTGTTTCTCCTTGAAAATCAATAATATTTCTATTTTTTAGGTCTTGTCTATAGAACAGTGTGCATACTGGATGAAATGATGACATTTTCTATAGCAAAAACACATGTATATAACTTCATACTAAATTTAAAGAAATCCACCTCACTATGCATTATTAGTCACTGTATTTAGTCAATTGCCTGAACTGTTCAACATAATAATAATGTATGCAATTCATGGATGTATGAAAAAGGTTACAGAAAAATATGATTTCAAATGCAAAACATGTACTGCAAATATTAAGCGAATGCAGTTACCCTTTACAGAAAAGTTTGAAAATAAAATGCAAAATACCATTGGCAACCATTATAATCCCAGTGTAGCGAAGCATTCGCAGATCACTAGCATTACCAGTTGCTGTGATAAATTTTAATGTCAAAATGGCTGCCACAAATCTTATCGAAATGCGCCCCTAACAACAAACTGCTGCTGTTTGAAAACACTTTGTCCAACAAACTCCAAACTTGGTAGTTATCGTCCAGTAACAATGGGATACAAATATGTGAAAATGGTGATGCTTTATAAAACAAGATGGCCGCCACTTATACGTTTACATTTGAAATTTAAACCTGCGTCAGTTGATAAACAATTTACTTGACTAACTCCAAACTTCATAAGCATTTGATACTGTATCAATACAACTGGCTTTAAAAATTGTGCTAAGCGGAAACGAAAATGGCCGTTTGACGCATTATTTTAGAAACCTTTCGAAATCTTCTTTTTGGGAACCAGTGAAGCGATTGATCTGACAATTGGCATATATCATCATCATCCAAACCTGCATCAAGTTTGTGAAGCACAAGTTTCTGCGATAAATTTTAATGTCAAAATGGCTGCCACAAATCTTATCGAAACACGACCTTAACAGCAAACTGCTGCGATTTGAAAACCGTTTTACCAACAAACTCCAAACATGGTAGCTATTGTCCCAGTAACAATGGAACACAAATGTCAAAATGGTTATCTTTTATAAAACAACATGTCCGCCAGGTGTATGTTTACGTCTGAAATGTCAAACTGCCTCAGTTGACAAACGGTTTACTTGACTAACTCGAAACTTCACAAGCATCATCCTTAACACTGTAGCAATACAACTGACTTTTAAGAAATCTGTGTTAAAAAAACAAGATGGCTGCCTGAAGCATTTTTGAAAAAAAACAACCTTTCAAATTCTTCTTATGTGGAACAGCTGAAGATGCTAGTTTTAAACTTGACATATTGAGAACTAAACACGCTTCGATGGGTACTGATACTGGGGCTTGGGAGCCGTAAAACAGCCTGGCAGTTCTAGTTTTTTTTTTTTTTTTTCTATCTATGTATCTGTACATGAACTAATTTCTGATGGCTATCATGAACTATTTTCTGTTTCACAGAACTCTGGGATTCAATTTTTATTAGGATTCTGCTATCCTAATTTTAAAAAGTAGTAAATAACAGGTATACAACAAGAGGAAATCTATCTAGCTTTAAATAACTTTTTTTCATATTCAATGCTGTGCTGAGGTTTTATTTTATGGTTGTCATTTTGGAATATATCTTGTATTCATTCATGACAAAATGACTGCTAAGCAGATGCTGTGTGTAATTATTTAATACTAACACATGGGGGTTTGCTTTATCACAGTTGTTGTTTCTTTTGTTATTTAGTACTTTTGAAAAGCTGTTATAAGTGAAGCCACAATTAAAATGTAATCCTAGGGGTAGTATAGAGCTATTGGGGGGGGGGGGGGAACCAGTACACAAGCACAATGCAATCTGACCCCTGCTCTTGTCCAGTGAATTTCAGGTTTGGAAACCTGGCTCAGCACTTCATGATAATTCCTGCTAATACGGTATACTTTTCCCAAAAGACCTAAACAGACTTTCCAATTCTAAAAGGAGAGTGCATTGACTGTTCACCCAGGCTAGGTAGTTACCATTCCTCAGTCGCTTCACACTTGTAGACAAGCAGATCATAACTCAAGTGCTCCCTGATTGTGATAAGCACTTTAAATGTGTACTGTTGCTCTTCTGTTTTTCTTTGGATTAATTCCATTTCTGCCAGATCCACATGCCTATCCATATATATTATAGGCTACCTTACCTCTAGAGAGTACAGCAGCTTTCAAAAGGATTTTGTAAAACAGCTGGTGAAAATGATTGCTTCCTCAGGGTCAAGCTAAAGCACCTATGTCAGGCAAAATGGAACTAATTTTGTAAGAGGAATGGTTTAAGCAGAGATGTAACTGTTCTTTCAGAAACTACACTGTCTAGTGAATGTCACTCACAGTGCGCTTATGATACCAGATGCTTTCTGAATGCCAGGGGTTGCTTACAGCTCAGGTTTTATTGCATAGTTTACAGCAGTGGTTCCCAACCAGTGGTCCGCGGATAAACAAGTCTCAAAAATTCAGTTACGTAGTTCTAAGGAACACAACAAACAGCTCATGATTGTGTAAACACAATCATGCTGAAATGTCATTCTGAGCTCGTGATAGGGTAAAAACGATAAATAAAAAACACTTTGTTGTTCTGACTTGCTGGACCACCATAATTTACAGTACAGCTTATTAACACATATCATTGGATAGGGGAGGAATTGAATTTTATTGCCTGCTTTTTTTTTTTTTTATGACATCACTGAAATAGGCATTTCATTTTACAGGGCGGAGACATTTTTAGCATCAAAGAGAAACAAAACATGACACAAGAACTTGTTTACAGCTAAGAAAAAAAGGGAAAACACTAAATCTGATGTATTTGACTAAGTTATTCTGCCCCATGTTTTAATTTATATGTTTTTACAACATTTATAAATATTAAGAGTGGATATAAGCAGATACTATTTAATGAACTAAAGTTATTAGTTATGTTTTTCCCCTTATTATTGATAATGGAATGAATAACTATTATTTTATCTATAAATAGTTATTTTGAGAAAATAATCAAGAGTAATGTCCATTGTTGCTTATAAAAACCTTGAATAAACGTATTTTATGTCATTGCAATCACTCAGGTGAAACAATGGCTTTGTTTACATACACTCAAAATCAACTCTACAGTCATGACTGTATGACAATGTCACGCGAGTACATCTTGAAACAGCAAAAGGATGTCCTTTTGCCAGCACGACTTTAAGGGCAGGGTCAATCGTTTTGTTACGATAAAAACAGCTGTAAAAACCCATTTAAACCGGAGCAGGAATTGTGCTTGTGGCTCACAAGGTTTCAGCGGTCAAGACCACGTTTATCTAATTTAGTATCACGTAATCTCCAGCAGAAAGGCCGTACAAAACAGACTTCAAAAGTGAAGCTAGCTTCAAAATGAAATCTCTCCTACCTTGTACAAAACGAAGCACTTGATGACTGCCAGGTCCAGTAGAGATAACAGGCTTTTGTGTGTGTGTGTGTGTTTTTGTGTGGTATATATAATACATAGCTGATCTATATCGTAGATGTGTGTATATATATATATATATATATATATATATATATATATATATATATGGTAGCATCCTAACGACCCTGGCGATGGCAGCATCCTGTTTGTCTTGTTTGTTACGTCCTGTTAAGGTTCTGTGTATTGTGAGGGTACGGGGCACGCCGTTAGTGTATGTCTGCGTGAGTGTGTGTGTGCGCAGTGGGCGGTTCCCCCAGAGGTTATAAGTAGGAGGGGGAGCGGGGGGGGGAGCCACGAACAGGAGAACGCGGGTGAATGTCTGAGCGGAGACAGACTGCGAGAGACAGAGAACTGACTGAGTGCTGATCGACGAAGCAGAGTGTGGTGTAAAAGAGAGAGATACAGCCGTTTATTATTTTGGCGTGAACCCCGGCCCAAACAGGGTTCCGTTGTGTTAATAAAAAATAAAATAAAAGTATGTGGAACCTCATCTTTTCTCCCCGAGTCTGTCTCACCCCCATAGCACAAAACGCTACATTGGTGTTTCAGGAGTGGGATTTGTACAGCGTCTGCCACGAGGGGTGAAACAGAAGCAAGAGGGAGAAGATGGTGGACGCGAGAGAGATGAGAGGAGACGAGCTGCGAGCCAGACTGGAGGAGCTGGTCGCTGAGCTGAGGGTCAGGAGCGACCCGAGCATGGGCGCTGCATGGGGAGAAGAGAACATGAAGTGAGGGAGGAGCAAGAACCCTTGGGCGAAAGAGGAAAGACGGGTCAAGATGACGGAGCTAGGAGACAAACGGACTGCCCAGCAGGCTGAGGGGCACTGCGCCATTGTCATCGAGGAAGAAGGAGGTTCTTCGGCCGCCGCAAGGACATCATTGGCAATGGAGATAGGAGGAGCGCGAGTGCACTTCAAGGAGGAGGCAGTATCACCATCGGACAAGGCTGCCCTGCAGCAGAATGTCAGCAAGGGGGTTTATTACAGCCTTCTGCGGTACAACGGTAAGGCCGATTGGCGAGACTTTGTAAAGCAGTTTGAAATGATGGCAACTGGACAGACAGAGAGAAAGACAGTAATTGAATTGCTTGTTTAGAAGAAGAGGCTTTACTTTGTTTAACCATCATCAATCTGAATGGCTGTAGTAGCTGTGGGGCATTGGTTGCTGAACTGAGAGTGTGTCTGACAAGGGAGTATGACGTTAAGCCCCGACATGGGCCCCGTGCCAATCACGGGACAGAGAATATGCGGTGTGGGGGGAACATATTGCAAGGGGCGAGCCGGCAGTCAGTAAAAGCAGGCCGCTATGACGGTAAATCGCCGTGGGAGGCGTACCACTTCAAATTCAGGATGGCAGCGCTTACTAATGGCTGGGGGCCGACGGAGAAAACAGGACAGTTGGCGGCTGCATTAGAGAGAGAAGCGCTGCGGGTTCTGCTGGACTTGGGCCCAGACAAGGTGGCCCAATACGAGGTGCTAACCCCAGCTCTAAAGCGCCGTTTTGGGAGAGTGGAGCCCGCAGTCGGGTTGCGCCTGCAGCTGGCCAACCGCACTAGAGCTCCTGGAGAGAAACTGGGCATACTGGCTGCTGATGTCCAGTACCTGGCCCGGAAGGGGTACCCAACGTTCCCGCCAGCCACCCAGGAGGACCTGGCTGTCAAGGCCTTTGTTCGCGGACTGACTCCGACCGCTCTACGTCAGCAGGTCTAGTTTGCTGTCCCAACCCCCCCTAGAGCTCGCCGCGGCTCACGCCGTATGAGTCAAGGCGGTGCTCCAGGAGGGGGAGCGGGACCATGCCCCTGGGAGCGAGAGTGGTCAGCAGAAGAGGCAGCCTGACCACACAGCACTTCGAGCTCGCATGGCCCAAGCAGAAGAAGAGGAGGCCCCCTACCGCACCACTGACCCCACCTGGCCCCCGGAGCTTACCACCCTCATCAGGGCGGCGATCACCCAGCCGGCTCGGACTCCTGAGACCCCCCTCACAGCTGTGCTGGGGCTGTGGACAGCCAGGCCACTTACAGCACCACTGCCCAGCAGCAGCTGCTGCACCACCACGCCTGACACAGCAACCACAGGGAAACACCAAGGGGCTCGCATAGACGGGACGACGAGTGCCCCTAGTCCAGTCCCCTTAATCGCGGACCACCCAGCTGCAGCGGCCGCCACCAGTACTAACCCGTGTAGCCGACAGAGCGGGGCGTCACCCCCCACGGAAACAGCCGACCACAGACAGTGCCAGCCAACTATAGCGGTAGGAAGGACCACTGCCGAGTACTTCCATGTCCCCGTCCACATTGAGGGGGTCCCATGCACTGCTTTCGTGGACACTGGCTCCACGGTGACTCTCATCCGCCCCGATGTGCTCCCTGCAGGAGTCCGGCTGGAGCCCACCACCGTGTAGTTGCGCACTGTGACTGGAGAGCTAGCCCCCATGCAAGGAAAGGGCAACCTTGCTATTGAAGTGGCTGGATGGATCATGCACCACCCCATCTGGGTAGCAGCTGTACAGGACCCCTGCATACTGGGCCTGGACTTCCTGCGCTACACCGGCGGACAGCTAAACCTCCGGACTGGGACACTGCACATACAGGGGAGCCCGGCTTTAACTTTAGCCTCACCCCTTGGACCGTTGGTTCGGAGTCGGGACCCATTCGCACGACAGTTTCGGGATCTGCCAAGGACACAACGGACCGCTGCAGTGAGACGGGAGACCTCTGCACTCCCCCGGGCTCCATCATGCGCCAGTCTCATCAGGGACAATACAGTGTCTCGATGGCAACCCTCTGGCCGCACCGCTTGCCAGCCAACACGGCCACCCTCTGGCCGCAACGCTCGCCAGCCAACATGTCCACCCTCAGGCCGCAACACTCGCCAGCGTGTACAGCCGCCCTCCTGCAGTTCTGGTATGGCCCAGGGGAATGCAGCCCTCCCCCAGGCAGCCCCGCCACCCTGCCCGGCGCCGCCAACCGCTACCCAAGGGCTGTGGGAGGATACTGCCATGCCACGCCCTACTGTCAGGGGTAATTCAGCATCCCCAGCAATCTCCCCTCTGCCACCAGTCTCCACTGAAGACCCAGCTCTCAGCGCAGTGCACGCAGTCTGGTTCAGGAGCTGCGAAGGGCTTTGCGCAGAAGAGCGTTGCCAGCTGTGGGAACTGGTGTACGAATATCGCCACAGTTTCGTTACCGCCTCGGATGACGTGGGGCGGACACACCTGTTGCAGCACCAGATCGAGACGGGAGCCGCCCGCCCCATTAAGCAGCGCCCTCGCCGCCAACCGCTCACCCTCCAGGAAGCCACAGAGCAGGTGCTGGAGGAGATGAAGGCGGCGGGGATCATTGAGCCGTCTGACAGCCCCCGGACCTCGCCGGTAGTCATGGTGTGTAAGAAGGACGGCAAGTGGCATTTCTGTGTTGATTACCAGCGAGTGAACGATGTGACAGAGAAGGGCTCCTACCCCCTTCCCCGCATCGATGAGTCCCTTGACCTGGTGGCCGGCTCTAGATGGTTCTCTTCGCTGGACCTCCACAGCAGTTACTGGCAGGTTGCGCTGGATCCCTCTGCACGGCCGAAGACTGCCTTCTCCACTGGACGGGGTCTGTGGCAGTTTACTGTGATGCCGTTCGGACTTTGCAACGCCCCCGCAACGTTCGAACGGCTCATGCAAAAGGTGCTGGCCGGAGTATCCCCATCGGAGTGCCTGGTCTACCTGGATGACCTGCTGGTCCATGGAGGGACCTTCCAGGACGCCCTGGCCTCCCTGCGTGAGGAGAGCGGGGCTAAAATTGCACTCTGAAAAGTTCCAGCTGATGCGCTAGGAGGTCTCATTCCTCGGGCACCGAGTGGGAGCAGATGGGATCCAGACAGAGGTGGACAAGATCACCGCAGTGAGGGACTGGCCTATTCCCGTCAACCCCCGGCAGGTTAGAAGCTTCCTAGGGCTTGCGTCCTACTACCGCAGGTTTGTGCAGGGCTTTGCCACCATCGCTGCCCCCCTGCACCACCTCCTGAGGAAAGATGAGCCCTTTGAGTAGACCCTGGTGTGCCAGGAGGCGTTCGCCTCCCTGTAACATACACTATGCCAGTCTCTGGTGCTGGCTCCCCCTGATGTCCGTTCTCCCTTCCTGCTGGACACGGATGCAAGCAACGAGGGGATCGGGGCTGTCTTATCCCAGCCGGGTCCGGAAGGGGAGCATGTGGTGGCGTATTTTAGCCGGTCGCTCAGCAAGGTGGAGCGCCGGTATTGCGTCACACGACAGGAGCTGCTTGCGGTGGTGGAGGGGGTCCGCCACTATCTCTGCGGGCTCCCCTTCACCATTCGCACGGACCACGCTGCCCTGCAGTGGCTACTGACGTTCTGGGAGCCGGAGGGCCAGGTCGCCCATTGGATCGAGCAGCTCCAGGCGTTTCAGTACTGGATCCAACACCGGGCTGGTGAGAAGCACGCTAATGCGGAAACGCTGTCCCGTCGTCCCTGTGCCCGGGAGGGATGCGCCCATTGCAGCAGAAAGGAGGAGAGGGAAGCGGGGGGAAGAGCAATGCCGGGTGGCAGTATCGGCTGAGAGGGTGGATTAAAGAGCCTATCAGGACAGAGACCCGGACCTCCGCCCCATACTACAATGGATAGAGGAGCAGCGAAGACCCCCTTGGGAGGAGGTGGCCTCTTTTTCCACAGCCACTCGGGGGCTGTGGGCTCAGTGGAGCGGGTTGGCCTTGCATGACGGAGTCCTTCAGCGGCAGTGGAAGGTGCCCGCCATGGGGGAGGTGAGGTGGCAGGTGGTTGTCCCCGGGGCGATGCGCCAGGAGGTGCTAGAGGCCCATCATGGGACCCCAGGCACTGGTCATTTTGGAGTGACAAAGACCCTGCGGCGGATCCGCCAGTCGTTCTACTGGGGGCAGTGCAGGCGAGACGTGGAGGACCACTGCCGGCGCTGTGACATCTGTGCTGCCCGGAAAGGACCCCAGGGCCGGTCGCACACCCCACTCTAGTAGTACCAGGTCGGGGGCTTATGGAGAGGGTTGCCGTAGATGTACTAGGCCCCTTTCCACACCCCGAGAGGGGGAACCGGTTCATTCTGGTGGCCCTCTATTACTTCACTAAGTGGCCAGAGGCGTACACTTTGCCAGACCAGGAGGCGGAGACGGTCGCTGAAGCACTACTGGAGGGGTTCTTCAGCCGGTTCGGGGTCCCTCAAGAGTTGCATTCCGACCAAGGGTGCAACTTTGAGTCCTGGGTCTTTGCCAGGATGTGCCGGCGCCTGGGCATCAAGAAGACGCGGACCACCCCTCTGCACCCTCAGAGCGACGGACTGGTGGAGAGGTTCAACCGCACGCTGGCCGTGCAGCTGGCTGTCAACACCGCCACCCACCAGCGGGACTGGGACACCCACCTGCCTGTTGTGCTGTTGGCCTGCTGCTCTGCTGTCCAGGATTCCACCGCATGCACCCCTACCCTGCTGATGCTGGGGCGTGAGCTGCGCACTCCTGCAGAGCTAGCTTTTGGTCATCCCCCAGATGCCCCCAGTGTACCCCCAGGCCCTGAGTATGCCAGGAGACTACAGGACCGACTGGAATCAGCCCACAGCTTCGCCAGGGACCAGTTGCAGGCCGCTGGGGTACGGCAGAAGCGGAACTATGACCTCCGAGTACGGGGGGGCGCCACTTCACCGCCGTGTGGGTCTTCAGCCCCAAGAGACAGCGGGGCCATTGCCCCAAATTGGACAGCTACTGGCTTGGTCCTTGCCATGTCCTGGAGAGGATCGGGGACGTGGCCTACTGGGTGCAGCTACCTCACAGAGGACGCAAGGTAGTGCTGCACCGGGATCGGCTGGCCCCCTAGCTGGGACAACACCCAGCACCATCCGACCCAGCAGCTCCTGACAGTCCTCTTCTGCCCCCTCCTGATCCACTCTGCCCTAACTGTCCTCCTACCCCCAGGGCTGAGGGTTCCTCCCCCGACGGTTCAGTTTCCCTGTCCCATGTGGCTGATGAAAGGCTGTCCTCCACATAGGGCTCCCGCCCGCAAAGACATCATCGCCTCCCGGGTCGTTTCCGAGACTTTGTTCTTCCCTCGAGGACGAGGGACTAAAGGCGGAGGCTGTGTAACGACCCTGGCGATGGCAGCATCCTGGACGTTGTGTTTGTCTTGTTTGTTACGTCCTGTTAAGGTTTCGTGTATTGTGAGGGTACGGGGCACGCCGTTAGTGTATGTCTGCTTGAGTGTGTGTGTGTGTGTGTGTGCGCAGTGGGCGGTTCCCCCAGAGGCTATAAGTGGGGGGGGGAGCCGCGAGCAGGAGAACATAGGTGAATGTCTGAGCGGAGAGAGACTGCGAGAGACGAAGAACTGACTGAGTGCTGATGGACGAAGCAGAGCGCGGTGTAAAAGAGAGAGATACAGCCGTTTATTATTTTGGCGTGAACTCCAGCCCAAACAGGGTTCCGTTGTGTTATTAAAAAAATAAAAAAGTACGTGGAACCTCATCTGGTCTCCCCCCCCCGAGTCTGTCTCACCCCCATAGCACAAAACGCTACAATATATATAATTGAATATTGTAGGCTATATTCGAAATAAAAACATGTATTGTAAAAGGCAGTTCTAATGTTAATGAAACGTAACTTTTAGATGTTCCACAAATACACAAACAAATATAAATTCTAAGTAGTAAAATTTGTAGAAATTATATTTTATACCAGTGTGTGTGTCTGTGTGTGCGTGTGTAGTAGTTAATGAGCACTGTAATTAAGAATGTGCACGACAACATAGGAATAAATTTATCATGTTAAATGTTTATCTTCATAGCAATTAATTTATTTTCCTACTTAGTAAGCAGACACGAACATTTAAATATCCCCTTCCCATAAATGACTATGTATTGAGTAATCTGCATTGGTACGGATGATTTTTTTCCCTAAATCAGAACTGCAAAGCAACGAATTTCCTGAAAAGTACGGCAAACAGGTCGTGAGGAAAACTGTCATGACTTGTGCATGTAAACGCCGCCAATGTCTTGTAACTTGCCCAAACATTAATATTTTTCAATACAACTTTCAAACGTTCCCTCTGGTCATAGAAGAACACTTCCCTTACCAAAATATAGACCTTCTGGCAAACTGTATGGCAAGTTTTCTGCAAGTTTACTGCAAACTTAAGGTGTATATTTGCGGAAAACTTGCCACAAGGTCGCTTTTCACGTGCAAATTAGATGTTCTGGCAAACTGTTGAGATCTTTTGGCAGACATTTATGGTGTAGTAACAGCAAACTTCGGGTGAACTGTTGTGAATATTGTGATTTGCTTTTTTTGTAGAGACGCAGTGGAAATATATGAAGCATTGAAAAACCTAACATGTATTTTTAAATATCAGTTTTCTAATATATATATAAATTAAATATGGAATACCTAAAATAAATAGAAAATATTAGATTTGTTACATTTGGACTTATCCTCAATGCAATTTGAAAATAACAAGCATTAGTCATTTACTTAACATGATTCATCAGAACTGCCCTTTTGGAAGTGTGGGCTTTTGAACCAATGGCTTTATTGAAGTCTGAATCCTTCATTCTCAGCTTGTTGATGGCATACACTATATATTTATATATATATATATATATATATATATATATAGATATAGAGAGAGAGAGAGAGAGAGAGAGAGAGAGAGAGAGAGAGATATTAGTTGTATTAGACACATGTTTTAAACTTACACTTACTAAAATGACTTTCACTTACATTTTTAACTACTTTAGCAGACCTATTTAGACAGAAATGAATAACATTGTATTGCCTACTATGGTGGTCAGCAAACATTAACTATCTGAAATTTGTTATTGTTATGTCTTTAAGTGGTAGTACTCCACTGATGCTAAGACTTTTGCTTTTCAACCCATGTAAATCGCAGCAAGCTAGCATGATTCATGTTGCTGCAGCAGCTAAGTACTTTCATAACTGTGACTATCAACAACAGATACACCTGAACAAAAAAAACAAACATAAACAAATGTTTTCCTCAACGAAATTATCATGACATCATAATTCTGAAGGCTGACAGGGAGGGACTTATTGTACAAACATCGAGGCTTGTCTTATCTTATAAAACATCATTTTAAACGAGGCTAAATAAATCTGGGGGAAAAAAGCATTTAAACGACGACTGTAACAAAGTGCCCGCCCCTGTGTATATTATCTGTTATGTGTTGCGTGTGGTGTGTTTAAATGTTGGTGTATAGACATTGGTACACGGGATATAAACGGGTCTGTGTAACACGAGTGTTTAAAATGTATATTTGTATTTAGGCACGAGGATTGCACAGCACTTCACGTGCAAGTAAAATGTAGTAATATGTGAGCACGGGGAATTGCACTTTATTAATTCACGTGCTGGGATTCAAGTGAATAATTAATTGGTAATTGAATCCCAGCACAATAGTATATATAGATGCACGTTGTCACATACTGGGGTTGGGTGTTCGGTGAGCGGAGAACGGGATTGGAGACGGAGGAAATAAGCAGCAGCAGCAGCAGCAGCAGCAGCAGCAGCAGCAGCAGTAGTAATGATAAGAGGAGAAAGTATCCGCTCACCGTGTTTGTCAGTGTCTGTCCGTGCACCGTTTTGTTAAGTTTAGTCTGTTTTCGTTTGTCTATTTATTTTGGCGTAGAGTGCCGTGTCCTGTGTTTTTCGTGTTTGTGTAAACCTTTTATTTTGTATTAAACCGGCGCCAACAGGCGTCTTCATCACTTCATTTCATCCGTCCTGTGTTTTGTGTATTTCATTACCTTTCCTGGTTCTGACGCCGCCCACTTCGGCCGTCTCTGTGACACGTGGTGTCCTGCGTGGGATAACAGCGCCTCCAAGCGTCAGACCAGGAGAGGTGTTTTGTCAAAAAAAAAAAAAAAAAAAATTTAAAAAAAAAAAAAACAAAAAAAAAAAAACCACAGCAACAACAAAAAAAAAATAAAACATGGAAGGCTGGGACTGGAGAGATGGCTGCCAGGACCTGGAGGAGTTCCTCGGTGGTCTGGAGGACCAGGGCTGGTGCCTTGCCTGTGGGGAGTTTGGGCACCCGGTGGTGCGCTGCCCCTACCAGGAAGGAGAGGAGGAACTGCCGCAGGAGAGGAAGGTGAGGAGGTGGCAGAGAAGGGGAAAGGGGAAGAGGAAGGCAGAGGTCCCACCGCTGTCTCCACAGCCGCACCAGTCTCCTGCAAGTGAGGGAGAGCCGCACCAGTCCCCTGCAAGTGAGGGAGAGCCGCACCAGTCCCCTGTATCAAGGGGAGACTACACACCGCTCCCACCTCCACCACCAGGAGACTACACGCCGCTCCTACCTCCATGGGCAGGAGCAGAGCAGCAGGAGCTGCCTCTGCCTCCGCCACCTCCACCGGCAGGGGCAGAGCAGCAGGAGCTGCCTCTGCCTCCGCCACCTCCACCGGCAGGCGCAGAGCAGCAGGAGCTGCCTCTGCCTCCGCCACCTCCACCGGCAGGGGGAGAGCAGCAGGAGCTGCCTCTGCCTCCGCCACCTCCACCGGCAGGGGCAGAGCAGCAGGAGCTGCCTCTGCCTCCGCCACCTCCACCGGCAGGGGGAGAGCAGCAGGAGCTGCCTCTGCCTCCGCCACCTCCACCGGCAGGGGGAGAGCAGCAGGAGCTGCCTCTGCCTCCGCCACCTCCACCGGCAGGGGGAGAGCAGCAGGAGCTGCCTCTGCCTCCGCCACCTCCACCGGCAGGAGCAGAGCAGCAGGAGCTGCCTCTGCCTCCGCCACCAGCAGAGGGTGAATGCCTGCTGGGTCCCTGTCCACCAGCAGAGGGTGAATGCCTGCTGGGTCCCTGTCCACCAGCAGAGGGTGAATGCCTGCTGGGTCCCTGTCCACCAGCAGAGGGTGAATGCCTGCTGGTATCACTTCCCCCACCAGCAGAGGGTGAATGCCTGCTGGTATCACTTCCCCCACCAGCAGAGGGTGAATGCCTGCTGGGTCCCTGTCCACCAGCAGAGGGTGAATGCCTGCTGGGTCCCTGTCCACCAGCAGAGGGTGAATGCCTGCTGGGTCCCTGTCCACCAGCAGAGGGTGAATGCCTGCTGGTATCACTTCCCCCACCAGCAGAGGGTGAATGCCTGCTGGGTCCCTGTCCACCAGCAGAGGGTGAATGCCTGCTGGGTCCCTGTCCACCAGCAGAGGGTGAATGCCTGCTGGGTCCCTGTCCACCAGCAGAGGGTGAATGCCTGCTGGTATCACTTCCCCCACCAGCAGAGGGTGAATGCCTGCTGGTATCACTTCCCCCACCATCACGAGGAGAGGAGCTGGAGCTTCCTCTGCCTCCACCTCCATCAGGGGGAGAGGAGCAGGAGCTGCCTCTCCCTGCACCACAAGGGCCAGGACTAGATGCTGGCGGTCCTCAGCAGCCCTTGCATAGGCTGCTGAGGGAAGCACGGGGAAGAACCTCCCGGCTGCAGTGGCCGAAAAGAGGGCCAACACCCGCACCCCAGCTTGTCCTGACTGCCAGCCTCGCTTCGCCCAGGGATGCCAGCCTCGCTTCGCCCAGGGATGCCAGCCTCGCTTCGCCCAGGATGCCATCGCCAGCCAGCCGCTTCGCCCAGGGATGCCAGCCTCGCTTCGCCCAGGGATGCCAGCCTCGCTTCGCCCAGGGATGCCAGCCTCGCTTCGCCCAGGGATGCCAGCCTCGCTTCGCCCAAGGATGCCAGCCTCGCTTCGCCCAAGGATGCCAGCCTCGCTTCGCCCAAGGATGCCAGCCTCGCTTCGCCCAAGGATGCCAGCCTCGCTTCGCCCAAGGATGCCAGCCTCGCTTCGCCCAAGGATGCCTCTGCATCGCCTGGGGTTGCCCGCCGCTCTGCATCGCCTGGGGTTGCCCGCCGCTCTGCATCGCCTGGGGTTGCCCGCCGCTCTGCATCGCCTGGGGTTGCCCGCCGCTCTGCATCGCCTGGGGTTGCCCGCCGCTCTGCATCGCCTGGGGTTGCCCGCCGCTCTGCATCGCCTGGGGTTGCCCGCCGCTCTGCATCGCCTGGGGTTGCCCGCCGCTCTGCATCGCCTGGGGTTGCCCGCCGCATCACAGCCGGAAGTACTGTGGCCGGAACCCCACGAAGGGGAGCTGCCGGCCACGAAGAAGGGGGAGGAGGTCTGGAGACCGCCAACCCCAGCAGCAGTTTCGCTGCCGGAGGAGGGGGAGGAGGTCTGGAGACCGCCAACCCCAGCAGCAGTTTCTCCGCCGGAGATCGTGGGGGAGGTCCGGAGACCTGCTCCCTCTGCAGTTTCTTCCCTGCAGGAAGAACGGTGGTTGAAGCCCCACCAAGGGGAGCTGCCGGCGCCGAAGGAGGGGGAAGGTCAGGAGACCACACCCCAAGCAGCCTTTCCGCTGCTAGGACTACCCTGGCAGGAGAATGCTACCCTGCTGACAGCATTACGACCTGTGGGCCCCTGGAAGCCTCTGGTCCTGGCCAAGGACTTTGGGCGGGACTTTTGGGCTTTTAAGGGGGGAGGTGGCCATTGAGGCCATGTGTGCTTTGCACAGGAGGGGGTATATGTAACAAAGTGCCCGCCTGTGTATATTATCTGTTATATGTTGCGTGTGGTGTGTTTAAATGTTGGTGTATAGACATTGGTACACGGGATATAAACGGGTCTGTGTAACACGAGTGTTTAAAATGTATATTTGTATTTAGGCACGAGGATTGCACAGCACTTCACGTGCAAGTAAAATGTAATAATATGTGAGCACGGGGAATTGCACTTTATTAATTCATGTGCTGGGATTCAAGTGAATAATTAATTGGTAATTGAATCCCAGCACAATAGTATATATAGATGCACGTTGTCACATACTGGGGTTGGGTGTTCGGTGAGCGGAGAACGGGATTGGAGACGGAGGAAATATTTTAAACGAGGCTAAATAAATCTGGGGGAAAAAAGCATTTAAACGACACATTATAAAAATGCAAACAATATTCATTCAATCTTTTGCACAATAAATTGTTTATGATACTAAAATGGACAACCCGTGTATAAATAATTAGCTTATTTTTTATTTCAACATTTTTAGAATAATTTATGGACATAATGCACCGTAAATGTTTATTATTTAATGAGTGGAAAATACATTTTGAAAGTAGACAAGTTTCGATATGAAAGATGAACTTTTTCACTAAAGTAAAATCAGGCTTATGTGATTTTGAAATGCCACTTGCTATATTTACTATTAATTTAAAAAAAAAAAAAAAAAATTGGTGGGAATTGAACTTGAACTCGTTCATAGCCCCGCGGTAAGATTAACTTGCTAACTTATTTCATTTTTAATAAGTCTCTCTCTTCCTTACCTTTTTTCTAAGAACTTTTGATAGTAATAAAAAAACCTTCATCTCTCTTGACCGCTGTTCCAGCCATTACCCTAATACACGTTTTTTTTGTTTGTTTTTTGTTTTATTTTTTTAAATTTGTAATTGTGAGCTGATGGCGCACACAGAGCTTGGGTCAAACCAATATGTTAGTTTAGGGCAATCTGCTCGAGACCTCATAGCTCGCAGAATCTATTCGAATTGATGCTCTACTTTCGCTGCACTGCAACCTCCTAACAATAAAAATGGCTATGCGACCCCACTGCCCTGTGTTATTGCAGTCTAGTTAGTACTGATAAGTAAAACACAAATTGCAAGACAATATCAACAAAACTAATATATAACCATCGGATATTGTTAATTAATAGTACAATTGCAAGATTTTAAAGCCAGCAGTAAAAAGAAAAAATAAACCAGCTTTCTATCACCAAGGCTTCTTAATCATGATTACAAAACCTGCTTTTCTATCTACTATCATCCCTATATATGAACTGAATGGCTCTCTTCCCGGTTGCCATATATAACATTAATTACATGCTACCTTCTGTTACTCAGAGCTGTCCCATCAAATGTATTAATTTTTGTTCCATAAAATGCATGTTTTAATATTGTGTTTATTAGTCATAGTAATAGCAGTCGTGATTATAGATATAATTACAGTAGTAGAAAGTGCTGAAAATGAAATTACTGAGACAAGTGTAGCGCCCCCAAAATAAATTACATAGCCAGACTACGTCACCATGTTTAAAGAAAATAAGGAATTCTGTTCTATTATAATTACCTTCTACTTTCATTGACACAGGTTCGAATCATCAACAAAGGGGGGCAGCAACTAGCCCACATCAAGGAGCACAGACGAGAAGTAATATGCAATTCTTTATTAAAAACAGGTTATATTCAAAACTTGGCATTAGTATAGCACACCTCATTACTAACAAGAAAAGTCAAAGTAGCACAGTAAAATAATATGCATGACCAATCTTTCTTTTCTTTTCATTCCGCCTTGTTCTAACTTCGTTTTCTCACTTTGTTTTCTGACCTTGTTTTCTGAACTGCGTATCCCAATTCCCTTTTTTCTTTCTCCTTTTTTCCATTCTACCTTCTCCCTTATTTTATAGTGCACAGCTGATTAAATTGTTGTCCACACCTGTGATCCAAACAGTGATTTCAAGTGGTAGACCCCGGTGGTGTTGCCATAGGAACAGCTAACAGAGCGTGTGCATGAAAACGTAAAAGCAAAACAAATCAATACATCAATAACGTGCTTAAATTAAATAAATCATTCCAACAACATCGTGAGAAAAAAAAGGAAAAATAAATAAAACATTCTAAAAATCACAACAATATAATTCAATAAATCACATACACCTTTGTCACCAGTAATACACTTCCTTGCTGCATTGATTGCTGTCCTCAGCGACCTTAATACAAGTGCCTACTGCAAATACCTTGCTGGAAGTCTTTCCCTATTCTCTCTTTCTGATCTCCTCGGGGGAGGGGCTCCTTCACCAGCACCTTGTGGGAACAAATAGCCTCACATTGGCTGCAATGCTTCTTCTCTGAGTTACTATCTCAGGAAGTCTATCCAACATCTCCTGGGGATATAAAATACACGACCTCAACAAGTTTCTATGTAGGTCTATAACTCGAGTAGGGCCGTCTTGGCCTTCTGGCCTAACTTTGTAAACAAGGGCTTGCGAGTTAGTCCGCTCTACAACTATGTGGGTCCACTTTCCCACCTATCAGCTAGTTTACCTCTACCCCTTCTTTGTTTATTGGATACCAATACCCTTTCTCCAGGCAATAATGGGGCATCTCTAACAGTACGATCATAGCGGCTCTTAGACCGCTCAGCAGCTTGCCCTGACCGTTTCCCTGCTTTCTGATAAGCACTGTACAATTTTGCATGGTGCTGTGCAACTCACTCATTTAAAGTTCCCTCCCTCTCCACTTCTGGAGTACCAAGCAACACATCTGTAGGGAGACGAGCATGTCTTCCAAACATTAGGAAAAAGGGCGTATATATCCAGTAGTCTCGTGTACTGTATTATTATACACATGAACTAATTCAGGCAAATATTGTGGCCACCTATTCTGTTGCTCCACCTCTAGGGTGCCAAGCAAATTTAACAAGGTTTGGTTAAACCGTTCACAAAGCCCATGCCCTGAGGATGATACTGGGTTGTCCTACTCTTTCGGGCCCCATAGTACTGACACAAGCTCTTGACCTGGATTGTCGGTAAGGGACGTGGTTCCAATCTCCTGCCACCCCAAATTTCAAAACTGCTCAATTATCCCTTTCCCCAACAGGGGGGGCGCCACTCCACCACTGATTCCAAGCCAACAGACTAATAACACTGAGCCTTCCCCAGAGTCAATTGAGTGGAGAAAGAAACGTTTCAATCTGCAACAGAGTAGGGCCTCCATTCTCGATCTAAAATAGAATATTGCACACGACACAGGTTTCCTGATAAAAATAAAAGGATCAGTGCACTTCAAGACATTTCAAATTCATCTGCTAATTTATCAACAAATTAAAATAGTATAATAAAACCAAAGAGATCACTATTAATAGAATTGCTAATTAAAATTACATCAAACACATCTATAACCATATATCAAAACACATATCTAGATCTATATATAAATACACAACGTAATCTAGTAGCAGATATAAACTAGCGGTTTAAGCATAATGCACCACAACAAAACACTTAACTGGTGGATAACGACCCACAACTCCCAGTCCAGCGTCTTGGGCAGCTCTCTCTCTCTCAAAGTGCTCGTGCTTTTTACTTCTCTCCAGTCAATGCCACTCAGCTGGTTGTCTCCAGCTCCTCACGTCCCAATTTCTCTTTAATCTCATTCCCAGTACACCAAGTGTCCCGTACTTCTGCCAACAACACCCCAAATTCCTTACATCCTGGTCCCGTTCCGCAACCTGCAACACTCCAATCTCCTTGCTTTCTTTGGTCTTGTATCTGTTTTGTTCTTTTCTCTATCCCCACGTTCTGCTTTCTCCCTATCTTGTTTCTGCTTATCTTTCTTTTCCTGTTGTTCTGCCTTGTTCTAACTTTGTTTTCTGACCTCGTTTTCTGAACTGCGTATCCCAATTCCCTTTTTTCTTTCTCCTTTTTTTCCGTTCTACCTTCTCCCTTATGTTATAGTGCACAGCTGATTAAATTGTTGTCCACACCTGTGAATCAAACAGTGATTTCAAGCGGTAGACTCCGGTGGTGTTGCCATAGGAACAGCCAACACAGTGTGTGCACGAAAACTTAAAAACAAAACAAATCAATACATCAATAACTTGCTTAAATTAAATAAATCATTCCAACAACACATCATGAGAAAAAAAGGAAAAATAAATACAACATTCTAAAAATCACAACAATATAATTCAATAAATCACATACACCTTTGTCACCTGTGACACAAGTAGCCTACACTATTGGTGGATCACGTTAAAAAAAAAAAAAAAAAAACACATTTCATATAAAATAAATCACCTGGGTCTTAAAATTGTACAATCTCTGTACACTCACTGTACTGTAAAAGTAACAAAACCATGAATAAATACATGATATATTTAAAAACTAAAAAAAAAAAAAAAGATTACATCATGATTGGTTTATTATCCCTATAATTTTATAATAAATAATATGGACATGCTCTAATTTGTGACAATTTGCTTTGCTCCACCTTTTGTTTAGCAAAGTGTTTGTAACTAATGGCAATCGATTTTTATGGCAAACTTCTGGCAAAGTGTTTACCATTAGCGGCAATCAATCTGTTGGTTGCCAGAAGTTTGCTTTAAAGTTCGCCACTACTGGCAAATGACTGCAAACCTCTGGCGACGTTTTGTGGTTAACTCTTTAGTTTGCTGCAAACTTGTGGCACATTAGCTACAAGCTTGTCGCAAACTATACACTTTTGTAAGGGTTTCTACACATGTATCCCTAAGCAGAATCCATAATAATAAACAAATACTTAATGTTTAAAATAAATAAATAGATAAATAAATAAATATCGTCTTGGAAAAAAGCTAAATGTTTGTATGGTTTCTGAAGTACTTTATAATGTTCCCCAGGAAAAAAGACATCAATGCCATGATGCTACTGTAAAAAATAGATTTTTTGTGAATTTTTATAGGAACAAAGTCAACTACAGCCAAAAAAAAACCCTGGTCCTGATGGAAAAACCCTGGTCCTGAAAAGCCCACTTAAAAATAATTGGTCCTTACAGGGTTAACCACACACACACACACACACATGTATGTAGATATGTATATAGTCAGTATTGTTCCCCTTTATCTGTTTTCTTTTATTATGAGTGTGTTTATAAATTAATATTACAGCTCCCTTTGATGCAATACCAAGCATCGCCTTCAAAGCTGCCATGAACTGAAACAGCTTCAGACTTCTTTTTTTTAGCCAGCATTATTTAAAAAAAAATTCTACATCTAGCATTCCCATAAATGCACATATTTCTAATCTGTGCTTATTCTACTGCTTGTGTTTACTCTTCAGAGAAAAAGAAATGTAATCTGTCCCAGCCTTTTCGCTCGGCATAAAAGTAACGCACTGCATTGAATATTCCTAACTCGGTTGGAATGACTAAATTAAAACAAACAAACAAACAAACAAACAAACAAGTAAAAAAAAGAACCGTTAAAACCATGGTTGTAGTGCTTTTCATTTTCAACAGTATAAAATATGTGCTGCAGTTTAATTGCTATTTCAGGTTTTTCACTCCATCTTATTGATATGATTCTGCATGACACATACATCCACAGTGCTTAGAATTCACATCCTAGCCTTGCATTTAATGGACTATGCCTGTATTTAATATATTTGCATTGTTTGTTTGTTTGTTTGTTTTTTACTGTTTGTATTTAATGTACTATTCCCTGTATTTAATATATTATGCGTTGTTCCTCACTATCTTGTAAAGTAGTTTGTGATGGTTGTCCACCATGAAAGGCACTATATAAAATAAATATTGATTGATTGATTGAGTGTTGCCAGGGATATAGGAATATCCCTACTATTTCCATAGTCTACATTTTTGGAGAGGTTAGCTGCATATATTAACTATATTATACTATATATAATATATTAAGTTAATGTGAAACAAAAAGAGACTATATTTGTAGCTTGACTTGTGAACTATACCATAGTGTGAATGATCAATTTCTGCTCCATATTATCATATGGGTTTATTCAGCCAGGTTTAATATCTCACAAGACTGTATGCCAAAGGGAAATTCTGTTAACACTACAATCTGTTCTTACACCATCATATTTAACCAAAATGCTATAAATCCTATCGACTGTGTGCACCACCAATCCCATTTAATTTACACATCACAGACGACCAGAAGTGGTAAGTAACATCCTGTACACTCTCCAATATTTTTTGTTCTATTTTTCAGATTGCTTCCCACCCACCTCGTCCTCGAATTCCAGTGTTTTTTTGTTTTTTTTTATATGTACATTGAGCAAAGTCGGTGACTCAGTGAGTGCAATAAGTCACATTAGAAATGGATCGATTGATTTGCTACACGAGGTAACGGGTGAGGGGACCAGCACGTATTCACATTTACTGGATCCCAGGATGACCCAAGCCCCAGTGCATTATTTGTCAAAAAAAAACTCTAAGTCCTGCAAAATTGAGAATCCATTTATCTACAAAGCATTCAGAATGTGAAAAAAATAAATACTTTTTTAAACAAAAGAAACTTTGCTATCAGCAACTTTCAAAGCATAAAATTACAACATTCCTTGATGACCTGGTAGCAAAGAGTCAAGCCTCAAACTCTCATTAAGTTGGGTACATTATAGAAATACTTTACCTTCTACACGTACTTTTACATCTACACATAACAATGGTCCATGGCAAAAATCCAAACACCAAGGTGGTCCCTACATTGAAAAAGGTTGGGAACCACTGGTCTACACCATATCATTACTCTCTCTCTCTCTCTACAGGACAGATAACTTACAGTAATGGAGATTCAGAATACACAGTTTTAATTTATTGAAACAAAATGTTGATCTACATTCCTGTACTGTACGGCAAAGCACTGGACATCCAAAATTATGATTAATATTTAAATAATTGTAATAAACTTGACTGATGAAGGACAGAGTAAGATCCTGTAGGAATGATAAAAACCATGAGAAGCCTTTGGACATGGGTGAAAATAAATACACTGGTGGACCAAAGAAGAATATGGTATGGTAAAGAATTTATTTTTTCTCACCTCTTCTCTCCACCTTTTTATACCATGCCCTATATCACCTCTACCATTCATTAACATATTCTAATCATAAAGAAGGGCCACTAATTTCCACAGGCAAGTGCCCTAATATATACATTATTCAAATGTATAAAAACACCACTACAAACTTCAAACAACACCGATCAAGACATTACCCAAAACATGTCTGTACTGTGTACTGGGCACTGATGAAGTCATATTAGCTGTTTTTATAAGGAACTGATCATAAGCTATGGAGGCACCTGACAATTGAATGGGTGTTTTTATAGGGAGTCAATAGTTGGAGTTAAGCTTCATAAGATGAATATATCGGTCATTCTCGATGATAGATTTCACTGCAGTACTCATTATTCTACATACTGTATATTGTAAATAACTTAACAACAAAAGCAACTGCAATCTTGCAACCCCTGGAGGGTGGCTGTAACAAACACTAAAGTGATTGAAACCAGGTGAAAGGTAAACCCATACCCTTCCCAAACCCAATGGCTCACAACCTAGAATTCTTTAGATTGACTACATAGGATTTAGAATTTCTTCACATGGTGTGATAAACATTGGAAAGGGCTTATCAAAATGTATGCCAACTAGATTGATTAATTATATACTAACACAATGGACACATTTAGATGCAAGAAAAAAAAAAACTGTAAAAACTGAACAAGTCAACCAGTTAATTTTCTTTGCAGGACAGATTCACCGTTCTATGCCATTTTCATTGTGGAATACATGGTACCTTCATATCACAATGCTGTCATATGCCATAAACCACAATACAGCATTCATCTCACATGTCCAAAGATAATGAGCAATACTATGCAGCTACAAAAAAAGTGGGCCTCCTGTATCTAAAAAAAAAAGCTGACTCAAAAATTCCAGGAAAGATCCAAACACTAGAACTATCAGATTTCTTGTATTTGATAGTTTGTATCAGATTGAAATACTAAAATGAGCTATGCCATTTAATTATCTTTATATAACTATATATGATTACAAATGGCTCAAGTTTTAAAGTCAGATCATTTTTGTCTATACTCTTAAACATATCTAATTGGTGTAAACCTCCAAATCTAAACCCCAGCTTTCTAAGTGTAAAAAAAAAAAAAAAAAAAAAAAACAAAAAAACTTTGAAACACTCGTCCAAAAGTCAAATAAAACTGTGAATTTCTAAGATGAAATACTGTCAGCTGTGGCCACATGCAAGCAATTAGGATTTATTTTCTTCTTTTTGTTTTTGTTCAAGCAACAATTTTTCACTGCCTGCTAATTGCTCGGCACTGGGTAGTATGTGGTTTCAGACACATGTCACTTCCCACACAAACTGTCATCTTGTCTTGAATTTCTTCATTAACAAGCTGTCAATACAACGTCAGCACACTCTATTTGGTTTGTGGAATTGGGAGAGTGTGGTATGCTGGCTCTATGCTTTACAATAAAAAGAGGAACAAGGCAGATGGCTGCCAGTCTGTTCAAACTGTTTGCTTTGCAAACAGCAGGTTTTCAAGCCCACCGTAGATGCAGTGAGGAAACTCCTGAAATCAGTTAAATGAATCTGAAAGGTGGCTGCAGGTCTTGTTTCTTTTTATATAACTAAATTATCTATTTGTAAATTGTACATGTTCATTTTCTTTTGAACAAGCTTCTTTTGAATACCTTATGACATTAATAGATAACCAAACATTATTTGGGATGTTTAGCCTGTGAGGACTATAGGAGGGTTAACTAGCGCCTTAATAATAGAAATACCTGGCTCTTGTGACACCTTTTTTTAAATATAAAACAGAACTATTAAACTTGGCTATTTATTGTCTTAACCTTGACCTACTAAAATAAACGTGCTCAGTGCTTGTAACTGCACTCAGCGTCCTGGCCTAGGTTAACAACATACCAGTCAACCCATCTTTACATGATTTGCATATAAAAGGCAACTACCCTGTGTGTTTCCCACCATGATGTGTAGAAAGCATCTTATAACAGCATGGATATGGTAGCCTATTTGTGCTGCAAGATGCTATGGAGATATTAACAAATCCGAGCTGTGCAATGTTTGAGCTAAACTGCACATGATTTGAGCCTAATTTAATTGGAATCCAAAGTCTATTCGGGGCTGAAGCATAACTGCAATAGTTTTGCTTAATGTAAAATGCAATAGATTGCAAACCTTTTAAAAGACAAATTCAGTTTCGAGAAGTTTTTGTTCCTATTATGTCTAATGGACTATAGTGCCTGTATTCTTTCTTTTGCACTAGGGAGCCCAGGCTTCACTCACTGCCATACAGCTAATGCCTGCTTCACTGCCTTGAAGACAACCAGCATTGTCAGGTTTTTAGATATTTCCCACTTTTTTAATGGTGAGGCATGTTGTTGTGAATCTTTCGTGAGTTTTCGTAGTAGCTGGCATATTGTATATCAATTGGTTCAGAGAACTACCGAGTATCTGAGTCAGTTGATTTATGCTTGTTACATCGTATTGATTTCTTTAGTTTTTAGAATAGGGGCCTTTATCAAATCAGTTCCAATAGGCTAAACTGACTGTGACTGCCCGGCAACGTGCTTCCAAACAAACTTGACATTTAGCAACCGGGTTTATGCATGCAAAGTCGCTGGTTGCACAGCAGCACCAGACAAGCTCAAAACCAGGCAAACAGAATGATAATAACTCAGCATGGGAGCAACAGAACCCAGAATCATTCTGAGTGATTGCAAACACCACTAAATATTAAGGGGAACATAAAAAAGAAAATGCTTCTAAAATGACATTTGAAGCTACGCACTTGCTTAACATTAAATTAAATGCATAAGAAACCTATTCACCCTCTATCAAAACCCCTAGGCTTCAGAAATGTTGTCATCTGCTTCTTAAACTACCATGTCATGTTAATTTTCTCCTGTTTAAAATAGTGCAGGCTTTTGCTTCATGAGCTGTACCAACACCTGTGTGCTTGAAAACAATTACCACTTTGTGGGAAATGTAAGCACTGCCACCTACTCAGTTCCAATCTTAGCATTTGATATAAACATAAAGCTGATGAAAACTAGTCTTTGTGTGTGATTATGTCACCTTCCAGCCCTGCTGCTGCTTTCCCCAGTGCATGCTACAATAACATTATATCTGCAAATTAGTACAATTTGTACTTCACCAGCTACTGTATAACCTGTTAGTTAACCTTGTATGTAGAGCTTTGGCTTTAGAGACACGTGCTGGTTGGTGGAATACATGTATTACATTTGCGGCTGACTGGAATGTACCAATCTATCTCCTAAGAAAAGGGGTTAGTTTATAAGCAAAGTACTTGATGTGAATGTTATGTTAATTGTTTTACAGTGTTTCATTAATAAAACAAAACTTATAAAATGTACTGCTTTAAATGTGGGTTTTTAATAATATCATGTTTATTGACTGTTTATCCTTTTAGTTGTTTTTACCATCATATCCAGTCACTTCTACTATTTCCACCAGTCAGGTAAGATGTGTTTCATGTTGCTCTGCAATTGTATTATTATTGCGAAAAACGCTCTTTTTTAAATAATCTAAAAGTTCAATGCATGTACCTAGCTTGCTGCTTTTGTGATGTGTAAACTTTTAAATACGTTGATTTACTGATAACTTTAGTAGTCGCTAATTCAAAAGAACATATTGTAAATGAAAAATACCAATCTGATGCCTTGTTTATCTCCAACAGGGTTGCTGAGGGGCCTCGGCATTGTAAAAGGGGGGCAGTGATCGGATTGTACAGCCGTGTTGAGGAACTGCTTCTGTTACATTGGTGCCATGACTCGTATTTCATAGATTGGCTGCAGCTGATTGCCAAGGGTAAAGGGGGGAAGCATGCAATGGGCAGTGTTGTGTGATACACTGCTGTTACAGATTCTATTTTGTCCCCTGTTGGTGAGATGAGATGACATGCGATGAGGTGAGGTTAAAAGCTCTAAAAGCGCAAATGCAGACAAGTCTGTCTTCTTTGAATAGTGTTAAGACGCTGACTTGCAGTGTGCCGGGTCGTTGGTTCACGCCGAGCCTCCCTGTTACACTGGCATATGTCTGCATAGTGGAAATATGCCAGCCTTAAGGCATGCTAACCAAGGTAACTCCTTGCAGTATCTGTTACTATCACAATAATCACTGCCTCCTTTTTCTTGTGTTGAAAATTGTTCGTTTCTTTCCTTTTTTTTGGTTTTGTTATTTCATACTTCTTAAAAACTGCTATAAGAATAGCTGGCACCATAATTTAAACGTATTGTAATCCCTGGATTACATACTTTTATTGTAACTGTTAATTGTGGTTCAGAGGGCTGAAGCTAGAGCTCCTTCCCCATTTTGTCCTGCCAAAATATCTGTCAATCTCCCAATTTAACCACCCAGCTGCCCATTTATTTTGGCAATTTCCATGTTAAAAATGATCTTTTTTTCATTCTTAACCCTAAAATAAGCAATTTGTACAGTTTTCAAGAAAAATTTGCTAATTGATTTTTGTTAATTCAAAACAAACAAGGCAGTTTGTCATGTTGTGGCAAGAAATTGACAGTTTTACTCCATTAAAACAGATGCAACCTTTTATCTTATTTAGTTGAAAGAAGGAAACATGGCCAACAATAGTATGTTCAGAGAGCTGCCTTCAATTTTATGAACTCCTTTCCGCATTTGTGTACCGTATTTCTTCAAAATCTCCAGTGCTAGTGTTATTCTGCCGTCCTTAACAATTGAGTGTCTCTCTTCTTGGGATCCTAGTGTAAAGCGTATTATTCCTCAAGGGCACATATAATATCAGATTCAACTAAAGCCATTATTGAACACATTAAAATCCCACAAATTATAACTGCTTCAAATCCAGTAGATGCCTCTTCAATCTATGGTTACCATAGCAGCACCTTCAGCAATAGACTCCCCAGTGCGGTGAGTTGCCATGGTAACAGGCAGATTTGTGAGGCACTCAAGGCTTGTGCGTTACGTGGCAGTGCGGTAGCACTACCTGTTTCTTGCTTTCTGTTTCTTACGCTTTCGCTACTGGTGAAAGCAAGTTGAAACTTTTAAATAACGTCACTAGAGCTTCTGTGGACGTAAATTTAATATTTGTAAATGTTTTTATATTTCTCAATTAAATAATATGAACATGAACATGCAAAATGTTTTTTTAGCCTTTGGGAATTATTGATGAGGCCATGCCCCACTTGCCTCAGCTGACGAGCCGCCACTGTTGCATTTATTTTATTGCATTTGAGACTAGAACACTTGCCTGGATTGCTTCCTTTACCTCCACATTACAATGTATATTAAAAATTGTGTTGCAACATATTAAATACCAGTTTTAATTTTCAATTCAATATCAAGCATTGCAAACATACTGGCAGTAGTCAGTTGTGCAGTTTTTCGTTTTTTGCAATATGCATTTGTAACAAGGAGAGATCTGTGTTGACTCTGCTGGCGTGTTCACGGGCTGCAGGAAGAGGACGGCAGTCGCCCAGCAACCGCCTGTGAGTCATGGCAGTGACACGGGGAGGTGGGAAAGTGGGTGTGTGGACTTTCCCCCTCTCTGAATGGCTGAGAGGCGCGTCTTGGGAGATTGTTAGCCCTATAAATTAATGCTCTGTTGTTTCCACAGATCTGCCCTTTTAAACGCGTAGAGTGCGTGGAAACGCTGGTCCACGACCGAACGGAACTGAACGGAACGGAGGTTCAGAGCGAGACAGTGAGGGAGGGGAACCCTTGTGCAGATCCCTGAATAAGTATAGCTAAGCAGGCTAGGTAGCCGGCAGCGTAGGACGGTGATCCGGGTCTCACGGGCAGCGGCGACCGGGATATTGCTGCAGAGTTCAACACCTTTTCTAGGTAGTTTTGTTACTGTTTTATTTTTCCTGTTTCTTTGTGCCTTCGATTTTTGTAGTATTGTTTTGAAGCACCTGCGAGTGCGCCTGAACTGTTTACCCTTGCTTGGTATTCCCGTGGTTCTGTTTACCATAGTTGGTAAGCAGACCACGGACCAACAGCGCCCTCTGCGGGCTAAAGAAACCCAACACGCCCCTGAAATAAAACTGGGCACCTGTGTGGTGTTTTCAATTACACCTGTCTCCTGGTCAGTGAATTACCCACCCCCTTCCACAGCATTGTAAACAGGTAGGATACATTCATCTCCTTTTTAAGAACGTCTTGCTGTTTAGCTAATTGATCAGCTTTCTTCTGGAAAAAATGTTGTCGTTTCCCAACGTAATTTGTATAACATGTCTGTGACGGAAAGATGAGTTCTGGTGATGAATCTTCCTCCCGACCTTTGAGGGCACTAAAGAACGGGAGGAGAAGTATCTGGAAGGGCTGGCCTGACAGTTCGTTTCCGGGTCAGGGAAGTGGGTCAGCCTGGAAAGAAGTGCTACTCTGTTGTAAGACCGTATTGATTTGAAAGGTAAACGAGAGGCAGCTGCAAGTAATAAGGCAGCTGCAACCGTTTACCTAGATATCATGCAGGATTACATATAGGGGCCAGGGTAACGCTGATCTTTTACTTCGTTTGGGTAAACGAATGGAGAGAGAAGGACCGAGAGAGGAGCTCTCATTATTAAAAGAAAAGACGGGTTACGTGTTTTGTGTTTGTCTGAGTAATAATTGTTCGTGTTTTGCACCACCAGACAGTTGATGCACAAATTCGGAGCTGTCGCCGAGGGTCAGCATGATCCAGATCACTACTGCACCACCGTCACGAAATACCTGTGTTTGCACTGACCACCAGCACAATTGCACTCACCCAGGACTGGTGACCGTGTGTTTGTTTTGTTCGGGACTGTGCCCTATTATTGCTATCCCCGCGCTTTACACATTGTTGTGTATAGCCGGGGATTTATTATTTAACGGTCACCAGACCTGGATTATAAATAAAAGCACCTTTTCACTGGAAACTGTTGTCTGCCTGTCACTCCTGCATCGCATCACTGCTACACCTGTTCCCCTCCACTAGCCACTTTGCCACAATGTCTTAAAATGCCAACGCCTTAGCTTTTGTGAGCCAGTACTTCACAACAAATGACACATGATGATGCAGATCATCCTCGTAATCAATGTAAGAAAAACTGGTTAATATAAGATGGTATTTTTTTGTTTGTTTCTTAGAGCTGCAATAAGATTAGACTTTATTTTTTTTCGTTTTGCATCCATTTTAACAACTTTTGTTAAAATCCGAAGTAACCGCACTTTAAAATGCCACCTTATACTTTATTTTTTTGGTTCATATTTAAAGCAGAAGACTGGTGACAAAACAACACATTGTTTACATAATTACTGCTAATAATTTGTATACAAATTATATTTACTTTTAATATATGCATAATAAGTTGTATAGTGAAACTAAATCTTAACAATGTGCACTACATTTTTTTCAAATTTTTTAGATTGCTCGGTGACCTATGAGAATCCTTTGCGCGATCCATATATGGTATGTGACCCCCTCTTTGGGAAACGTTGCTCTATCCTACTTTCCATTTCCCCTTGGGGAAGTAATGCTTGCTTCCTAGCCTTGGTTCAGTCTCACCTCCATGAGGGCGACTCTCTGCGTGCCAAGGGGAAACCCTTTCCACTATTTAAACTCACTACTTTATCTCCTACTTTATCTCACTACACCACTATTTTATCTCCTATTTCAATTCCCAAGGCATTTCCTCCACACAGCTCTTGCTCGTGTCCCATGAAATTCTGTTTATAAAAATTCACTGTGAACAATGCAAAGTTCTTGTATTCTTATACTAACAAACACCTGACATTTTTACAGCTTGTTTACATTCAAAGATTAATATACCACCGTTTTTATCTCAAAGATATATATGTTTTAAATGAAAGTCTAATAGAACATTTTTTCGACTCTTGCAAATGCTAATACAGAGTTTTGTTTGGGGGAGGGGTGGAGGGGTTGGCTGGGAGTTTGATTGAATGGAGCCATAAAACAGGGAAACCACATGGGTCATAAAGAGGGTCTGTGTTTTTTGATTGAACGTTGCCTTTCAAATCCAGATAGTCTGCATGTTTAACAGCGTGTGCACACTTATCGAGCACACTGTTGACATACTTATGATAGGAACAGATAAATAAGAGGACAGAGAGTAACATATATATGCGTGACTGGACAGAGGATTAACAGGAAAAAGACAGTCGGGCAGATGCAGGGAAACAGGAATAGAAGGTAAATGGATGAATGGATGGATAACAGGTTGACAGAGAGACTGCTGTAGTGTTTTAACAGACTGCACTGACAAGAAGACTGAGATTAGATAAATAAACATTCAAATGACTGGGCTCTGTTTGGATTGACTTAATCCTTTCAGTACTACAAACGAGCTGTAAAACTGCCTCAACAAAGCAGTGAAGATACTGTACAAAGACTTTTAACATCAAGTGTAATGTATTGAGCCATAGTTTTAGAATTGTCTTGATTTTATTTTGTTCAGGCCTGTCACAATGTAAAAGACGGACTACAGACCCTTTCAAAAATGTTTTCTCAATTAGGTGTGACTCCTAAGGTTTTGTATAAATACAAGATTATTAGCAACTTTAAACACTATCGGCACTGTCTAAGTAAATATAATTCTCAGTTGACAAACAATTTAATCTTGAAAGAAAGTGTCTTTCTCAATGTCTTTCCTTCTTGGTTGAGTTTATTGTGATTTCTAACAAAACAGAGGGGATATTTTTCAGTCTAAAGGAGATTTGTTTTTCAAGAAAAGGCTTTAACTTTCTAGATGATTTTTCTCAACTCTACAATCCGCATCAGTTGTGTGAAATATCCACGATTGAATGGATTAACATCCCTCGCGGCAACTTCAAGCCCCTCCTGGAGTAGACAACATGTTGAGTCAATGCTGTGATCAGGGTAAACAGTGGCTCAACACAATATGAGGTACAGGCCCTAATAAAGTAGCCAGGCAGCATATGTTTGCAACAACACTGTATAATTGCAGCTTTTAAAAGCACTGACCGTTGTTTTTTTTTTTTAATTCCAATGTCAGCTGGAATTATTGAATATCATTCATGGATTGTCTTTGACTGTCTGCAGTTTCCTGTTTCAGATCAATGGCCTTTTTCAGTTTTAGTTAGGTTGAACTTTGTTTCAAGCCTTCCAGTCTCCCACCATCAATAGATATCTTAATCATAGCCGCATTGCTCACTGATTTAATCCATCCACTTCTTGTCTCTCAAGTGTCCAGGCTGATTTAATCAGGCAGTTTCATTTTTGCCTCTGATAATGTTTAAATTGAAACTAATGAAAATACAAAAAAGCAAAGAATGACTGGCATACTGAAGTAGCCTTGAATGAAACAGTGTACACGGATTGATTAGATTCAACAGTGTTCGAGTGAGCATGAATTTCTCAATAGATCATTTTTAAAGGGTCGCTTCCTAGAAAATTATTTTAAATTTGCTGACCTTTATGTGCTGTATAATGCATTCCAGCAGTATTTTTATTGCACGGTTTTCTAGTGATGTGCAAAAATGAGGGTGGTGCTATCGTTGAAGGCTGTCGTGACCTATTTTCGTTTCACAGATTTACTACAAAATCATTAGGAACTTTGTACTCAACTCTATAACTGTATAAACGTTTAACCCTATAGATTTATCAGTGATCACTTATTGTGAGAATATAAGATTGGCCTTGTAAAAAACAGGTATAAAGCACCTCTGGGACCTCAAAGGGACTCTCAAACATTTCTTCTCTTTAGTTCCTATGTATCATTGTAACACTCTGCCCCTAGTGCATGTATAAAGTATATCAGTATTAAATACAACATAGAACAAATATTGTATACCTCTATCCATCTATACATTCTAATTTAAAGACTAGAAAACCTGATTTCTAACTGGTATTTTAATCATAAAACCTTTTTTTCTACTTATATTGTAGGCATTTACCACTCAAAATGCACTAAACCCTTCTCCAGACAGACTCTCTCTCTCTCTCTCTCTCTCTCTCTCTCTCTCTCTCTCTCTCTCTCTCTCTCTCTCTCTCTCTATATATATATATATATATATATATATATATATATATATATATATATATATATATATATATATATATATAATATCTCCTGTAGGAATAACCATTCTGTTAGAATGAGATATTTTACTGCAATGTGAACTGGATACTGTATTGTATCTCTATAGATGTTGTTATATAATTCTGATGCAAGTAGAATTAATATAACTACCATTGACCCTATATTGGGTATATTTCTGCACTACCTTTTGAACAGCAAAAATAAACTAAAAAAAAAAAGGTTTGCCTCAAGACGACTCTGGTATGTTCAAATTTAAATCCAATGAGTAAAAAAAAATGATACAAAAAAAGCTTTATCAGACTCTGTAGAGCCCTGATCCTAATTCTTTAAGACCATTTATCACCACTTATGTTCCCTGTAAGACTCCTAATAAAGGAAACACATGCTTCTGAGAAGGTGTTCTTTGTTTCTTTTGTAATTCTCTCAGGGGGCCAATTATATCTGCTATTATAGTTTAGGAGCAGTTAGGCTTTAGAAAGCTTAAGATCTCCACTGCAGGATCCTATTTGTGCTGGTACCGCAAGAATCTGAAAACATTTATCTGACCTAAATGAGGGATGCCAATTTCTCCGAAAATCCTTTGACTCTGGAGATGAGGGGCTGGCAGGCAGGTAATTATTTTTTTTAATATCAATGGTTAGTGCTGTATATGTGCTTCTAAAATGTGTAGTGCAGGACCTACAAAGATGTCAAACACCCCTCTTCCAGAAGTGGTTTGCTCCCCAGTTAATGAATCTCAGCTGTCAAAGTTTAATTAATTAAACCTGTGTAGCCGTCGCCTTTCGGATATTGCCTTCATCAGTGCACACAGTGAAATGTAATGTTGGAAACGCAGACACTCCAAGCACTGAATGTGCAAATTAACTGACTATGAACCTGTGTGAGGTTGACCAATTATATTCACGTCAACTTTTTTTTTTTTTTTGCTCTAGCAATATTGTCAAACTTTATTTAGTTTTTGGACCATCAGCAAATTTTTGTTGTTCTTACACTTTCATCTCAAACCTGAGCTGGCTTGGTGTAGATTAGATTAAAAGATTATTATCATTTGAGCCATCCCGTTTACACTTGAGCACAGACCTAAGCTGGCTCTGGCCCGGAATGTGTGAGCATAGGTCCTGAACTGTAATGTGTGTATGATGACGTCATATAGCCCACCTCCTGCGTGAAGACGTTCTACCTCCCCAAAACACAGAAGCAGAAGTGTTTAAATTATGTACCCGTGTAGGTTCTCCTCCAGAACTCAAGTTTATTCACAATATACTAACAGTGCATCACGGTACTATCGATGATACAGTTTAAAAAATAAATCTTTTATAAATCAAAAGATTTCCATCTAGGGGTCGAATAAAGTCCTTTGTTTAAAAGTAAAGTGCTTTTGGACCTGAAGCTACTGCTTATACAGATATTCACATCACGGCCCTTACTATGATACTTTTTTTTTTTTTTTTTTTTTTTAAATAAGGCTTATACTTTTAAATCGATTAAACTTCCACAAGCTTGGAGGGTTGTTTTTTTTCAAAGTGTTCATATATTGAGTCAAATGAGTTAGACCTATTGTGGAAGGTTGGGGAAATCACTGACACAGAGAAGTGTAATTGGAACACCACACAGGTGCCCAGTTTTATTTACTTATTTTCTTTTCTGTTATGTTTAGCCCACAGAGGGCGCTGTTGTCTGTGGCCTGCCTACCAACTATTGTAAACAGGACTACAGGAATACCAAAGGCGGTATACAGTTCAGGTGCAGGTGCACTGGCAGGTGCTCAAAAGAATAATCAAAACAATAGGCGAAAGAAAAAAGGAAAATAAAACACAGTAATCAAACTACAAATAAAAGGGAGCTGTACTCGGCAGCGTCACCCCAGCCGTCGCTACCTGGATGGCCCTGATCTCCGTTCTACTCTGTTGTTTCCTCAGCTACCTGGCACACTATCGGGGTCTGCCCAAGGATTCCCCGCTCTCTCTCTCTATTTCGTTTGCGTCTTCACGTTGAATTTCTTTTATTTTCTTTCCCTTTTGTCCATGGTCGGGACTAGCTGCTCTTCCGCTGGCTTGGGAACCTCTCAGACTATTCATTTATACTCCAGCAATCCCCCCAAGGCCTGCCTCCCAGCCACTCAGAGAGAGGGAAAGCCCACACACCCTATTCCCCGCCTCTCTGTGTCACCGCCATGACTGGCAAGCGGATCCCACGGGGTTGCCGCCCTCTTCCTGCAGCATCGTGCATACGACAGACAGACAGTTCAGGTCTCCCCTGTAACACATATATAATTAAATAAGCGCTATGTTCAGGTCTAAAAGCATGTTACTTAAACAAAAGACTATTTCCTCCATGAAAGAAAACTTTTATATTCTTACCGACTTTGCTGTAATGATTTGTTTAATTCTATATACAGGTACCCGCAAAACCGAACATTTCTTTGCGGTGTTCACAGGTTGCGTTTGTAGATATGTCCGAAAAATAATATTTCTGAAAATAAAGTTATGTGGCAACTAGGCTTTATCCCACATAAATTATATACGTTTACATGTATTTTCACATTATAGCACAAATCTAACAATCTGTTTGTATTTTGGAATCTTCTGCCTCTGTCACTCTCAGCGTGTCTGTCAAAGATATTTTTTAGTTCTGTTGTCCGAGTAACAATCACAACTTCCTGTTACTGTTGTCTGCGCCTGTTTGACACTGATAGTGGGCACGTTGCCCACAAGTCTATATGGCAAACTTAAGCTGTTGCAGAGCCCCTTTCTGGAGCAGGCCACTTAAAAGCCAAATAAAAGTTTAACATTAATCAAAATTAAATATTAAACATTAAGTAGCTTATATATATATATATATATATATATATATATATATATATATATATATATATACATATATACAGTATTATATATAATATATATATATATAGAATTAGAATAGAAATTTACAATGTTTGCAGTCATTCTGTGCGTTTCAATTTTGATGCCTCGAACATTGCATTTGATCTTTTATCTGTGTAAATGTGTTAATCAGTTCTAGTTGCCTGTCTTCGATAAATGTATAATAGACTGGATCAGACATGGGGTCTGTATAGAAGGAGTTGCACTTTGAATCAGGTTTCCTTTTGCTTTTCTGTCAAAAAAAGTATTTCCTGAAGAGTAGTCCCTGAAATCAAGGTAAAAAAAAAATATATATAAATGCAATACAAATAATTAGAATGATTCCAAATATTATAAAAAGGTAAGGGGACAATATAAACAGTTGTGATTGTTTAATTTAAGTTTATTTCTATTCCATTTCATTACATTTGTCAATTCCAGTTTCAGTTTCATTATCAAAACCGCCAATCAAAACCGCCAATAAAGCCAAAATAAATTCCTTGCCAAAATTTCCCATTATACGTAATTGAATCAGTGGGTCCATTAAATTATAAAGTGTGTCACCTGACCACAGAAAAAAAGAGCAAGTATACCACATTAATCTACTGAAGCGTGGAAAGATTGAGAGTTTCTGTTAGTGGTGGGAAAACAAATAGAATGGGATAATGGGAACACATTTAAACGGGACACAAAGTAAAGAGGTGAAAGGGCTGTTAAACAGAAACCAGGACTTGTTCACTAGTTCACCAGGGAAAACTGATTTAGTCTATCAGGACATAGTCACTGAACCAGGAGTAAAAATAAAATATACAGGATACCTGAGGCAAATAGAGAGGCCGTTAAAAATGAAGTCGTTGATGTTAAGATTGGCTGTAATAGAGGAGTATAATAGTGAATGGACTAGCCCGATAGTGGTGGTGCCGAAGCCAGATGAATCATGGCAGTTTTGTAATTACTTTTGTAAACTCAATGGGGTATCAAAATGTGGTGCTTATTCAATGCCACGAATGAATTAATCGAGAAATTGGGCAGAGCCAAATTTTTGACAACGTTAGATCTTTCTAAAGGCTACTGGCAGATCCCACTAACAGTCCAGGCTAAGGAGAAGACAGCTTTTGTTACCCAACAAGGTTTGTTCCAATACATGATCATGCCCATCTGGTTATACAGTGTTCCTGCAACATTCCAGAGGGTAATAGATAAAGTATTAAGGCCTCATCTGCAATATGCATTTGCTTACCTTGATGATATTTTCATATATAGTGAGGACTGGGAAAACCAATTTAGTTAAGCTGGAGGCAGTATTAGACAGGTTACAGAATGCAGGGCTGACAGCTAACCCTGAAAAATGCCACTTGGGGTTAACTGAAGCGAAATATTTATGTTGTTGGAGGCATCAATTGAGCAAGTTGGAAGCCATAAAGAGTTGGCAAAGGCTTGTAAAAAAAAAAAAAAAAAAGTACAAGCCTTTCTGGGTATTGTTGTCTTCTACTGGAGATTCCTTCTTGACTTCGGCTCCAGTAACTGACCTGACAAAGGGAAAAACCTCAGAAATTATAAAATGGACAAAGGAGGCTGGAAAAGCCTTTGACTTGTTGTGGGGAATGATGTGTGTTGACCCGGTGTTAATAGTCCCGGATTTCTTTAAATCATTCCTATTACAAAGTGATGGTTCTGAGGTGGGTCTTGGGGCAGTCTTGTCACAACTGGTGGATGTTGAGGAACACCCAATAATATATCTGAGTAGAAATTTGCAGCCGAGAGAACAACGCCACACAATAGTTGAAAAAGAATCTTTGGCAATAAAGTGGGCTATAGAAACCCTGCCAGGGGACACACCGGCCCTCCAGGACCAGGATTCCCCACCCCTGATCTACAGGGTAGATAATTTTTATTAGTGACTAATCACGCTCCCCTTAAATGGATGAGCGTAAATAGAAAAAATAATTCTAGATTGAACCAGTGGTCTTTAGCATTGTAGCCTTACCGCTTTTCCATTACACAGAGCTGGTTCAGTGAATGGAAATGCGGATGGTCTGTCCCGAACACACTGTCTCTCGGTTGGGTCTGTTCTAACCTTATGGTTTTAGCTAGGGGTGGGGGGGGGGGGGGGGGGAGATATGTGGGACAGTGAGATCAGGTAAATATGTCAGTATTTATTTTCAATTTATTATTTTTTTTTGTTTTTGTTGTGTTCGTTTCTATTTATGTTTCGTTTTAGTTTTTTTCTCATTTCCTTTTCAGTTTTATTGTCAACGGAATCATTTACTTCCTGTTTGTATCTGTTTCAGTTTCCGTTTTCATTAAAGATTGTAACACTGCTGAGGAGACTGGGCATGGCAGTAATAGAGTGTGTTTGGATGTTGATTCATGCTAAGTCTCCATCTGGTTGCACTGGCTTCTCAAGGCTTAACCCTTAGCGGTCCGTTTATTCAGCATTTGTCAGTCACGTCAGGTCCAATTTATTTTCACACGTGCTGTTTATTTTACAAGCACTGTTTAATTTGTTTTTTTCAGAGTAAAACAGGTTTAAAAGGCACTGAATTGCAAAAGGACACTCAGTACTGTATCTCCAGCCAAGCCCCACCACTTGTTCACTGGATTTTTCACATACCTCTTTATAGTCGTGCATACTGATAAATCCTCTCCTGATCACTCATTTTATCAGCAAACTCCTCAATAATGCGATCCAAGTCATTACTTTATTACTATAACATCTCAAAAAGCTCTACAAATGTTTGTGATATTCTTTGCGCACTGGATGCAGAAGCAGCTACCTCCTTTGTTTATGTCCGTATTATCTCTGTGGTGTATGGGGCTATCAAATACGCCTTTTTTTCGGCTTCATTCTGCTCCTATCGGTCTCACTCGGCCATTGAAAGGTTTTCTCTGCTTTTTAGGGAGAAAAAATGACTAGAGACCTGTGCTTTATGTTTTTTTGATGATGTCGACAGGGTCCAACAACAGACTGGAAAGGGAAAATTGTAATGTCGGACCTGGTCCAACACAGGACCGCAAAGGGTTAAACTACTTTTATAGAATCACATTGCAGGTGATTACGCACTGAAAATAAATCAATAAAATATTCTAAAATGGTTCCTGGTTTGCTGCTTACATTTCAATTCTGTATGGTATAAATAATACAACCAATGTTTCAGATCTAATTTAGTTTCTATCAGTTTCTAAATTATTGCAAGCCATTTTGTAAGCACACACACCTGAAGGCGTCGGTCGTGCTGCTATAACCCACTTCTCAGGTGGCTGCTTAAATAAACAAATAGTAAAATCATTAAAGCGATAATAAAAACCACAGTTAATTTTGTCTTCTGCTGCCTGCAATATGACACCTGTTAATTAAGCGTAGAAGAGAATGGGTACACCCATGCACAAGCAGACAATTGTCAGCATGAGATTATTGTTATTTTTGCAGCGCCCTGTCAATCAGATGCATCATACGCACTCACTAATTTGCACCTTTTGCTCTCCTCACGTCTCTAACTATATTTTGCTCAACCTTTCAGGATTGAATCAACTTGCATGCTTGATTCACTTCATTATCCTTTTCCGATCTGTAGGAAGTGCTGTGTCTGAACTCTGAATAATTAGCTGTCTCTTTCCTGTTTTTTTATAGCCCATTTATAATGAGTTACAGAACGCTTCATTAAAGCATTTTTGACCACATTCTTTCCCATTCTTACAGGATTGTGTTTCCTCACCATCACCCAGGTGGGAATATTGTCTTTCAAACTGCTATAGACTGTCAAAAAAAAGCAATATTGTGCACTGTGTCTGTGCTACACAAATCCACAATCTGATGTTGACTACTGCTTCACTCAATATAATGATAGCTAAGTCTTCAGCCCCTGTTTTTCAACATACTGATAATCAATATGAAATACAATGTACTGTATTAGTACTTTTCTTAAGGGATTCTAGATAACAGAATAATTCCATACATGTCATGCACATTCATTCAATATATAGCAGGTCTCAATGTGTGGCTTTTAGATGAATATATGTTTTAGCAAACATTTATTTTTTGAAAATATTACAGTTTGGGTACAGTGCTGATTTTCAAGCCCTCATATTTTCCCGTTCTTTGCACATGCGAGAGAGAGAGAGAGAGAGAGAAGGAGGACGTGCATGGAGTTGTTGCTGTAGATCGTCATTACATGCAGCAATACTGGCTCCAGATCCAATCCATTACCCCTGCTCTTCATCCAGTGCTGCCTGTTGGCTCCACCAGGAGAACCACCGTGGCTGATTATGCCTTTTGCCAGCACCACCACAGCAGCTCAGGTGCATTTCAACAAAGCCCATGCTAAGATCAGATGCTTAATAGAACACCTAAATGGGGTGCTTGAGAGACAGTTCACTTGTTTTAACTGCCTGCCTGTCGACACACACATGCACATACATGCAGGTGTATAGCATATATTTGCTGGACAAATAACATTTCTTTCTAGGTTGAACTGTTAATTCTTATCAGTTGAAAAATCAGGAGTTAATTGTGCTCTCAAGGAAACAGCTTTGTTTTTCTTTTTCTTTATCTGATAGATGCTTTTAATATAGTGTTATGTAAAACATGAATAATACAATAAAAACAACAGTGGATAATCTGTTACATTATTTTTAATACATATTATTATGTTTTCCATCAAAATGGAGATGAAATTGTTTTACAAAGTTGTATCATTTAAATCCACCTTCCAAGTAGGATCAGAATGATCCTGATACTTTGCTTCAGAATAACCGTGATCTCTTGAAATTCTGAAAAACCCAATTGTGACATTTAATCGTCATTAAAAGTGCAATCAGATTACCAAAACAAAATCCAGATCACAGTAATCCCGACCACATTTCGATGTTTTGAAAAACCCAATTTTACAATATAATACAGATCAAATGCAGAAATCCAATTACCAAAGTTTTGAAAAACCAGCCCCTGATGCTTATAGCATGTCTAAAATTATCATCCCATGGCACATAGATGTGATGGATTTCTACAAAAGCATATAATTAACAAGAACAACAGTTCCGAGACATGATAATGAACACCAGCTTTTAAATTCAAAACTCCTTTGAAGTGCCATACAGTACATCTATTTTTATATAAAAATCCTTTACTAAAGAATATAATCATCTTGCAGTAAGGGTAATTATAGCAAAAGCAATAATCATAACCAGTAGTTGCAGCATTGAAATTATGCATACATTCAAAGATGCTGGTGGCTCATCAGGCACATGACCTATGGGGCCATGTTCACAGTGCAGAGTGTTCCAGTAAGAACATTGCAATCCACAGTTGTCAAACAGTAACTAATATAACTTCACTGTTAATACTGACTTCACCTTTTCCATACTAATAAGACATTTTCTTACAGGAATACTTTATAACTTCTGCATTTTCCTAATGTTTAATTTCTTGTCTGTTACCCTAACATATGTGTTCTGTAGGATGTTGTTTCTGCTTACTAAATATTCCATAGCAAAAAATTGCACCTGAAAAGACTCCTCTAGGACCATTGCGGGAAAGGGAGGTGGGGAAGCATATTAGCAAGGTTTCAAGTTATATTTCGTAATTTTTTTTGTACTAGGGTTGTTTCTTTGGGGTTAAGAAAGACCGTGTCCTGTGTGCACATTCTGTCCCCGGGGTGCCATGGGCTCCTTTCTACATACAGTCTGGGCGTGTCCGGATATGGGCATGTTCTAGGATCAGGTTTTTTCAGCTTTGTCCACCATTCTTGAAAAGAATATTCCTTGTTCTGCTCAAGTATTACTGTTGAATGATGGATCATCCCTTGACCTATCATTGCAGCAAACGCGGATTTAGTTGGCTAGCCTTATAGCAGCTATAAAGATGATTGTTCTTCTCTGGCAGCCTCCACATTCCCTTCCCTTTCGTCAATGGACCCTCGCCTTTCTCAATATCATTTATATAGAACTTTCCACTGCTCGGTTCCACGGCACTGGGGGGAACAGGACCGTATGGGCCTGGAGATCGGCCACAGACTCCGCTAGATCTTTGATAAATCTATCTCCAACTGAACTGCGTTTTTGAGATCGTTCATGGATGTGTGTGGAGGAGGGGGGTGAAAATGAAAAACCTGCAATTGTTATTTATGTTGCATTGCTTGTATTGTTCTCTTGATTCCCTAATAAAACATTTGATCACAAAAAAAGAAAGACTATGTGAATGTTAATGTAGAGCAACTGTTAGAAATAGCTTGCTAGGGGAAATGGATGGATCAGCCAATTGGGAAATATTGGGAAGGTATTTTTTCAGTGTTTACGCCAGTCTTATTTTTTTAAAATATTTTTTTTAAAAATATATTGAATATGCATGTTTAATTTTTAATATTTCCTTGCATAATATGAAAAAAAATAATATTAAGCACATACTGACACATTTCTTAATTGGTAATAATATTTTTAATAGATAATAAGGTGTCAATACTTTTGGACATCGCTGTACATTATAGCTATTTATTTACAGCAAGGTCAAAGCTAATGGGAATAAATGTATACTTAAAGTGTTGTCAATAGATCAGTTTGTAGCTTACATAACATGTTAGTCTGCCTTGGCTAGTGAATTTAATATTGTATCAGGGGAACAGCTCCAATCCTCTGTGAAAATAACAATTGTGCTTTAATTTCAGTTTTAATATAAAACTAGATTGCAGTTGCAGTGTATGTGTACAGTCATTTTAAAGAGACCCCAGCTGTAAACTACATTTTTGAACATCAGCATATTTGCTCAGGAACTGCAGTAATGCCACAGTAGTTATGACGGTTAGGAGGAGTTGCGTATTCAGCAGTAAAATGTCCTAATTTGATGTACTTTTAAACACAATTTAATCGCAGTTGTATTTCACCAGGGATTACACCCCCTTCTTGTTGCATCATTAAAACTCCAGTTATCCACCTTAAATGCTGTTTAAACACTGCCAGGTCATTAACCCGGCTGTTCTCTTTCTTATTCTCTCAATGCAGTGAGTTCAAGACAGGATGCGTGCAGAGCAGCAAATAGGGGGATTCGTCCACTTGCTGCAAACTCAAGGTATTTTAAGGAATATTTCCCTCTGGTGACATATTAAAAGTATCACAGGAAAGCTTTCTGTTAAGGCATCATTATCAGTAGCAACAGCCAGGTCAGTTTTGTTCAGAATTTCTATATTGCTGGCACAAGTATAGCTCTACTTCTTCAACATGTTTAAGTAAAGGAAACATGTCACAATTCATTCTCTATAATGTTAATAATTATTTTGCCCACTTGTATGTATTTGTTCTATTACCGTATTTCTCCCTTTAGAACATAAATCTTTTTTTACTGCTCTTTCCACTGCAACTCATATTGCAGTGTAAACAAATGCATGATAAACAAATACATTATTACAGGAATTACAAAAAACCAGGTTCTTCACAGATTTGTTTTTAGATCACTGTTAACTTGGGTTATACAGTCCAAACAAATCTTTACCTAGAGCATGTTGGTCAGTCTTTTCCATTTTTGTCCAAGAAGTAAAATAAGGGAAGTCTGTTTGGATCATTTGGGACTATCCTTGCTGTCTAAATCACTGAGGTCAAAATATAATTGTGAAACAATTTGTGCAGCACCTAGAGACTGCAAACACAAATAAACAGAACAAATTATGAAATTGTGTTAATCCAGTCTGAGGGGAATAACAAACCCAACCAGAACAGGTTTTAATCCCATGTGATCCCTCACAAGTAGTTATAATACAGTAACTTATGAAACTAATAAAACAGTTTGACAAACATTTAACCCAAACTCTCCCTCAATATCATTCGAATCAACCTCTTTAAGTATTACTATATATTCTGTTTTTTTTTTAGTTATGAATGCCTACCTTTCACATTTACTTTAAATTAGGGACAATGATTTTTGATAATAACTTTTTGTCAGTTCTATTGTTTTATCACAAACACAGTATTAAATAAAGTTAAAATTCAGGTCTCTCTCCCATGCATAATGGCTTACACTCACACCACATAAAGATGTAAGAACAAGAAAATGTACAAAACAGAGTAGGACATTCAAACATTCAGTGTTTGCTTTGTTATTAATCGCTGGTTAATCTGAAACTGGCCCAGGTTTTTATGCTGCACTTGAAGTACTGACTAGTGTTAATAACAAAGGTTACATCTGACTAACATGAAAGTCACCGAGACACCCAGAACTGATCCAAAGATAGTGACGGCAACCAGGCTGGTAAATCCTTGGACTACTTTTACTTGCCTCAATAACTTTCAAAATACTACAGATGTATGCATTAAATGATCCTATAAAAGTGTGTTTAATCTCCTTTTTATTCTTTTGCCAGTTTCAGGCTAGTTGCGGCCATATGTTTTGCATTTTTTTAATTGCACCACGTTTCAGAGATGCAATTTTTAGTTGCAAGAGCTGGTAATTTCACCAGTTCGTTAAATAATTCATGTGTAAATTGGTAGTGTCACAGTTTTGAATCTCCTTATTAAAAAAAACAACAACATTTTTTTACTTCTTGTTTATTTTTAGATCTGTTGTGCATGATCCCAGAATTCGACAGAAGGGCGAGGGGTAAGCAATTATAAATGAAAGTGTTACTGAACGCTCTCTCATTCCACCTATTTGGATACCTGATCATTGCAAATTTCTTATGAAAAATTGACTGTTCCTAATAATTTAATAATCTGAATAATATTGTTCTTGTGGTGTTGCTGTAATGCTGGTTTATGGGGTAAAAAAATAACCACTGTTGCACAGTCACTCATGGGCAGAGTTTGATTAGGACTGGGGGGGGGGCTAATTGTTCTTACAAATATGCTAATTTGAAAGCCAGAATTTAGGTACCATGTAAAACACTACTTAACCTAAATGTCATTTTAATCAATCTTTACATTTCCCTTACTATTTTATGGTGTGTCCAATCCAGTACCAAAAGTGAAAAAATTATACACATTTTATATATATATATATATATATATATATATATATATATATAGTGTGTGTGTAGCATTATAATATAATAATAATATTCATTAAAACAAAAATATTGTCTAAAATGCAAGAAAAAAATTACATTTTAACCAACATTCTTATATTAATAGTAGTGCTGGCTCTTCAGAGGAAGACTTGCCCATACATTGAGACTGCACGTTGTGCATCCACTGAATTTGTTGGAAGTATAATGCAAAGCTTTGCCGAGTAATACAGATTTGGAAATCAATTAGAAACAGTCCCAAAACTCCATTACCCAAGGGTATCTGGCAAAAGAAAGAAAACTTGCCTATTCGGGTATAAAATTCTAACTGTGTTGAAAAGTAAGCAGAGGGTTGTTTGAAGTGAGGTGGCAGTGCTAGATCATACCTTAACTTGGCTACGACCGACAGGAATACTTTTGGCTGCTAAACGTTCTGTAACAGAACGTTTAGCAGCCTCTGTAGTAGATTTTTGTTTAATGCGAGACCTACATCTGCACGTAAAGTTTCTTTGGAACATTTATTGACCAGATCCTCAGCCTAAATATACTTAATTTTTTTTTTTTTTTTTTTTTTTTTTGCTTTGTTGTCCATTTTTGGTATTGCCGAAATGCTGAAAACTAGATTTTAACAACCTAAATCAAAATAAAATGCAACACTGACTTTGTCCCACCTCCAGCTGTACAGAAAAGCCAGTACAGACGCACTGATAGGCTGATTAAAGCATTATTGTCATGTGAACAGTAAACAGTAAAGTTAAGCTCTTTAGAGTATTTTTTAAATATTATTTGTCTAAGGTCTATTTTATTTATTTATTTATTTTGCAATACACGCAGGACGGCGAAGGATATAAGAAAAAAAAGCCTATCTACAGAAGGAAGATACATAGTTTGCGTCACTCGCGATGTGCAGTAGTTCATTTAATTAGGTTTCTGTTTTTCTTTCTTTCCATACTACTAGTTCGGTATGCATTAGCCCCTAGAGAGGGGAATTTCACGGTGACCCCTCAAAGTCCCAATTTCCATGAGATCACAGATTAGGAAGTGTCGTGCATATTTACATTGTATAACTAGGATTTATGTTACAACTGTGTCCTCACAATTACCATTAACGAAAAAACCCATTATGCTCATAATGTAATTATTAACCATAAACACAAAACCTCAATAAGAACTAGCATTTTTGGCTTAATTATCCCTAAATTCATGATGAATAGAGATTAACAATTAATATTATATATGTTTAAGTATTTCAAATCAATCATAAATGTGAAGAAGAAACTAAATAAAACATTCAAGGAAAAGTAATGCATTGTTAAATGTTCATAATGAATCCTTGATGTGCTCTCTGGTCATAGAGTTCTGTATTAGTGAAGCAGTCTTCATAGTTCAGCATTCATTGTTTGGTTCAGTCACTCATTACGTATATATGCACTAGCTTCCAAGTGGCTAAGTATGCATGTACAATGTTCCAACATCTAGTTGGATAGACGCACATTATGTATTGTGACAATATCAATAACATGGCTTCAGTTCAGTTACTTGTAAACACACTGTATAAGTTTGATACTTATTCGGTTGGTGCGATGTTTAAAACATAGTCTTCTTAACACGGTCGTCCTCTCTGTAGAAGATTACATAATTGTGTCTTCATTGAAGAACTTCAGAGTTTGATGAGTTGAGAGCGATGAGATGTTTTGAAGAAAGAGCGAATCCTGCAAGCAAATCAAGAGAGCTTGAATCCAGAGAGAAAGAAAATCCTTGTTTTGAGTTTAAATAACACAATGTATAGGCATTCCCTTGTATTGTAAACAAGTCCTTGTCGGTCCTTCCATTGGTTCATAGTATTTGATAGACAGTTGCGTGTCTCACAAAAAGCTTGTGTTAGAAATGGAATGTATTCACCTACTTCGTTATCAAAAGATTTTACATTTATCATTTAAACCTCCTATTCAATATAACTTTAGTTACATTCATTAGAGAAGCATATGCATTTCAGTTTCATTCTCTATACAAATTACGATTACAAGCATATAAAACACATCATGATACAATCAAAGGATAATATAAAAAAATAGTTATTAGTTTATAATATTCATTTCACGGGGCGTGAGCTGGGGGGTAGGGATAGGGCAGAAGAAGCAGAAGGGAGCGATAAGTAGGACAGAGTGCCGGCTAGAAAGGACCGGACCTAGGATAAAAGAGCAGGCGAGGCCCACTCTAGTAGCAGACCAGCGAAGCCGGACATGGAAGCTAGGATAGAAGGTGGTCACTGACTGAGGGCGGCGATGCCAACACAACCCAGGGGCGAAGGACCCAGCAACCGAAATCGGATAGAAGGATGGTCACTGACTGAGGGCGGCAATGCCGACATGAGCCCAGGGGCGAAGGACCCAGAAACTGAAAACACATATGAGGGTTATGACTCGGGGAGCCACCCCTCAGAGGAAGATGGTCCCGGAAGACCGGGACATGAAAAGAGATAGTGAGGGAGAGGTACCCAGCGTCTGAGACTTCTGTAAAGGGGTACTCGTTAGACCCCCAATTGGCCGAGACTTCACGCTGCCTGGGACCTGAGATAAGAACTAGGCATAGAGGTTAGTTGGGACTCGAGCATGAGTAGCCATGTCCCGAACTGAGACAGTGTATAGAAGAGAGCCTTGAGAGAGGCAAGATAAGCTCAGGAGCTGCAAAAGAACAGAGTGTGGCCGGGGGTCCGCTCTGACTCACATGGTGAGAACCCCCCTGAAGGTCAAGGGAGGCTGAAGCCTGCCCTGAGGTCGGGGAAGTGAGATCACTTGCCCCCCAAAAGGATGGCCCCATGGCTCCTCACCAAATCTCCCACACCGTGAGACAAACAAAAGACAGCACATGCCAGTGCATAACAAACAAAAGACTAGAAGGACAAATGGGACAAACAGGAGGATGGTTATTAATTTAGTGGGATGTGACTATGTGTATACCTGCTGTTCAGTGGAGAGGAAAAAACCCCTTGAAGCTGATTAGGGGAAAACCTCTAGTGGCCCCAGCAGACAGGTAGCCCCCACTCCGGACATACTAGCGTTTTTAGAAGGAGCAGCAACTATATCAGGGAAGGATGAATGAATGTAGAAATACACTGCAGAGGAGGACCAGCTCCCCACATTCTTGATCAGGCTGGGGGGAAGGGGGGGGGGGGGGAGGCGAGGGCGGAGAGGAGGGAGGCCTGCTCTGGACGCGAGGGTGGAGAGGAGGGAGGCCTGCGAGGAGGCGAGGGTGGAGAGGAGGGAGGTCTGCGAGGAGGCGAGGGTGGAGAGGACGGAGGCCTGCGAGGAGGCGAGGGTGGAGTCGAGAAGTGAGGCCTGCTCTGGAGGCGAGGGTGGAGAGGACGGAGGCCTGCTTGGAGGCAAGGGTGGAAGAGAGAAGGGAGGGCTGCTCTGGAGGAGAGGGAAGGTTCGAGACAGGAGGTTTGCTCGGAGGAGAGGGTGGAGTCGAGAAGGGAGACCTACTCATGAGGCGAGGGTGGAGAGGAAGGAGGCCTGCTTGGAGGCAAGGGTGGAGGAATGGAGGGAGGTCTGCTTGGAGGCGAGGGTGAAGGTGAGTGATGATAGAAGTGAGAAGAATCAATGAACAGGGGGTCTGAGGAGGGGGTGGGGGGGTTCCTGCTTTGGAGATACCTTGAAAAGGGAGATAGGGGACTTGATACTTGACGTGTTAGTGGACCGACCGCGCTGAATTGATCCGTCTTGAGGTATGCAGCCAAGTGATGGAATAAGCATGGAAGTTGGCCGAGAGGCAGCTGATCTCCATGGGTAAATCATTATAGGGGGAGAAGCGGCTTTTCTGAAGAGTGGAAATTAGCAAATGGAGAATATATGTTGATATAGACAGACAAGAAGGTGAGGCAAGGGGAAAGCTCTTAAGAATCCCGCAGAGGGTCAGGTGGAATGCTGATATGGAGAGACTGGAGGGAGTTGGAGAGAATCCCTAGCACGGACCATGAGAGCCAGGTTTTGATTGAAGGGCTATGATTATTCGAATCTGGGAGCAGAGGATTGAAGACACTGAGCAGGCTGTAGAATAGGAGCTCTTGAAGAAGGTGGAGGGCTGCAGACATGTAATGCTGAGCAGATTGAAGGAGGTTACTGAGAGTAGGATTCAGTCAAATAGCATCTGGAGAAGCTGAGGATTCTGAATGGGGGTTGTAGAAGCAAATGGGACCAACTGACTGAACTTGGATACCAAAAGTAAAGGCAGAAGGAGAGCTGGAACTGAGGGCTGAGGTGACAGCTGGACTGAACGAACATGAATTGGCTACTGGGAAAGCACGGCGCCTTTGCGCCCCATATTCTAGAAATGAGGGCAGAGATGAGATGTCGCCTTTCTATGTGTTAGTTAATACAGGATCAATCAGCGGTTTGCTACTATCATGTCTGCTTGAAATGGAAAAGGTAAACTCACATTCAGAGATTTGGGTTTCGCAAAGCCAGTTATTCTTTTAATAGTGGAAATCCTTAGCTCATAATTAATGCTGTAACATTTGGGAGGATGAGCAGAAATATGAATAGGATTGCTGTGGAAGTGCCTTGTATTTTGATTAGATGGGGATTAGCGTTAGCCTTGATTGTGGGAATGCTGCCACGATCTATGTATTGGAGGAAGGCTGGAGCATTGTAGGCTCTGGAGAAGTGCAGTTGCAGATTTAAACAGTAAACTAGAGAGACTTTTGCAGCTGCAGTAGTGAGCTGATCTGAAGAGGGAGTGGAGATCTGCTGTAGTGAGGAGCGATTAACAGTAGCGGGCTGGATCTGCTGAACAGAGCAGAGGTCTGAGGAAGAAAACAATGGAGTGCTGTCAGTAGTGTGCAGAGGCCCAGCTGTGAGAGCAGAGATCTGCTGAAGCATTGATCTGCAATAGAGAACAGAGGACTACCATTGGTAGAGTGTGGTGGTCTGCTGCAGAGAGTAGGGATCTGCTGAATGCAGTAAATATTGGTCTTTCAGTGTTAAGGCAGATTTAGATGGATCCAGAGATGGGGCTGCTTTTGGGCAGAGATGAAGACTGCAGAGACCGCTGCAGAACCAGAGAGGATGAAGAATGTGTTGCTCCGAGGCATCTGCAAAACCTATTGATTGGTCGGTAGCAGTTTATTGTCTACTGGGGATAGGAGGACATTGACTGGAATGTTGATATATCATAGGACATGGTTCCAAGACTGACTAGCGGCTTGCGTTGATGAAATGATGACTTTGATGAAGCTGGTCGGATTGGAGGAGCAGAGCCAGATGAGGAAACACGAATCTGAAAACAGGAATAAGTCACAGGAATTGATACGTGATATGCAGGGAAGCAGGACGTTACTATGATGGTAGATACTGAGCATCTCAAAAACAGCTGAATAAGGTTGCTTCATGACCAGGTCCTTGAAGAGAGGAAGAGTTGAAATTGGAGAACGTCAGTTGCTACAAAAGTTGAGGAGGAGGGGGACTCCTGCAAATCCCTCGGAGTGACAACAAACTACAGGAATGAATAGAAAAGCTGGAGAGTGCAAGCTTCAGTGATAGCAAACCAGCTTAGAGACTGTATAAAATGTGTGATGTTATACTGCGATCTTGCGGTTATGATTAGAATTAACCATTGGCTTGAGTGAAGCCGGGTAAAATATATTTGGTTATTGTGATTAAAATCCTTGTCGGTGTAGAACAACAATTGCATATTCTTTTAGATTTGAATATCTTCGTTACATGTTTTAGGACAGTTAGTCATGTATATAAATACGTTAACACAGTATTTATATGTCACAATTCGACGAGTTGAACGAGCCCTGGCAGATTGGGAAAGCACAGCAGCAGCAAGCCAGAAGATTGCAGTACTGAGGCACGGAGCTCGCAGTGCCGGATGAAGCTGCCTGGTCACCATGGCGACTTACCACTCCCCGCAGTCGCACAATGAGGGCATTGCCATGGTAGCCACGGACTGAGAGGCACCGGTGGAAAAGTTGCAGAACAGCAGTGTTGTTGAAGCATGTTGTGACCAGTCGAAAGCACAAGCCGCCACACGTTGAAATGGAGTATTAAATTGACTGGGTAGGTCTTTAAACCGCTGAATGTAGCTAATAGAAATCCAGGGCAGGATCTTATGAAGGAACGATAATTTGTGCTGGCTCTAGGAGCGGAGGAGGGGCGCTTGAGTAGAGTAAAGGAATGTTCGAAGAGTAAAGGAATGTTCAGCTGACAGATCTTTGTGGTGGATTAAAAAGAGGAATTATGGCAAGGCAAACGCTAACGACAGGAATGTTGATGTCTTGTTGAAGGAGCTTTAGAGGTTTTAGTGGAGGGCCAGTCTGTCTAATAAAGACGTGGACGAGTTGAGAAATGAAGCTACGGTTTGGACGGTGCTGTTGCTGGGCTGGAGGCTGGAAAGAGCAGGAAAGACTAACGCTGGAGCTCCTGCAGCCGAATGGAGAAGCTGAATGATGAGAAGCAGCACCGGAGCAGGTAGGAAAATATTTGATAATATCTTGGGAGCGCTGCACAGAGAATTGACCTCCAGTGAAAGGCAACGAAGTGTAGATTAACGGTGAAGCACGAAAAGACGGCGAAGGTGCAAGTGATCAGGGCTTAAATAGAAAATAGGTACTAACTTACAGGAAATTGGAAGCCCCCTGCTGCACGCCCCCTGAACTACGCGGGCTAACATTTAAAATACAATAAACTCTACAGATGTATTGAGAAACTTAAAATAACTCTTAAACTTGTGTTCACAAATTATGTAATTAAAAATGATTCTTAAAGCATTTTAACTAACTTTTAACACAATAATGGTACACCTGCATAGTCACTATAGCTTGCCTTGGTAAGTTTTATGACACTGTAACAGGATGATGGCAAGTGATGATGTCAGGCCAGATGCAGGAAGAATAACAAAGAAGCAAGGTACTGCAGTTCAAAGACACGCTGTGGTGCCATTTATTAAAGAAGACAAAAATCAAATATTTAAACAAAAACCACTTTTTAAATATTTTATTTTAGTGCTTAAATCAGTTTACATCCGCACTAAACACGTTTAATAACAACCGAGTTCGAAACCTACTCAGGAGGTAAAGTAATATTGAACTTGGTTATGGTCATAACTGGGTTAGATAAACTGGTTCAACTGTAATCTGGACATGAACCGTGTTTGATTCTGGTTGGTATCCTCCGATATCCCATAGTGCCTTGCGGTAGTACATTGCAATAATCCCCCTGGTTACATGAGACGAGAACAAAGAAAAGACATCACAGGATCTGTCTGCTCTTTCAATTTTCGTCCACGTCAGGGAAAATAGATTTTGTACTGACAATGTCTTTCTGCTGGAAAATGTCATTTATACAAATGATATTCAAACATTTTGCATATAGTATCAATAACGACAAACTCCTTTGCATGGTGGCAGATGTTCGCATATTAGTGATGTATCAACATGATGAATCTGTACTATAGACTTTCCTACTGTTTTGTAGTTTGTGTATTTTATCACCCTCCCTGTGACTTGAAATCTAAATGCTATATTCATGTTGTATACAGAGCATTGTTAAAAATACGCTGGCAGTGTGTAACAGTTAAGTATAGTAGAATACACTATGATGGGCTGCTGTTTTATTTTCTCTGCTGGCTAGTGGAGAAAATGCATTTAACAGCCAAATTGGGGTAAAATGTTAAGAAGATATGAAAGTGTTGTCCATCAGAATGCAATAATAAGATTCTACTGCTGCAGCCACCTGTCTTTTTTTCTGCCTCCCTGTTTTTTTGTTTTTTGTTTTTTTTATTTTATCAGCTGCCACTGTTGCAGTCATTATGAGTGATGGGGCTGGTACAGTTGTTAGGTCACATTGCCACATGATTTAGATAGAATGAGTTCAGTGCCAGGCACTTGAGATTCTCCAGACAATATCGAAGCAGCTCAACACCAGGTGAAGGCAGGTTTAGTGATGAATGGCAATAAGAGAAACAGAGCCCAAAATAGTAAGAGATGTAAAAAATAATTGAAAATGACATTTGAAGCTGCAAGTATTGTATACTCTTCAGAAAATATCCTTACAAATCTGAAATACTTCATTAGATTAAATGCCACATCTCAATGAATAAATACCAGTTGTGTTTAAACAGAAATTTAATTACAGTACCTGTATAAATAGACACCACCTTTCTTAAGTCCAGGGCAGTCAATAGAAAAATGTATTAAACTCAAACAACCTTTTTATTTTCAGAGAGCCACAAATGTTATGCTACTTTTCTTTTGTTAAAAAAGAAAATCATAAATCTGAGTTACTTTATATTTGACAGCTAATAAGCTTGTATGATCAGTATTTTGATGCTTTTACATTTTAACTAGAATAGTAAAGACTCCTGACTGGTTTTTCTCTGGTATCTTAGCAACAGTCTTAGATTCTAGCTCTCACACATTTCCATTGCCTTGTTGTTTAACCCTCATTTGCCCTCAGTCCCCTTCCCTCCCTCATCAAATTAGAAATCTTCCAAAACAGTTTGAGTTGCTAGCAGCCTTCTTTTCCTTTTAATCATTGCCTTCTCAAATATCAATACATACAAAGACAGTATCTCCTGCCTTGAGCTTCTTCCTCACATATATATATGTACCCTGTACCCATGAGAGCAAACTGGGAACATTTTAACTGACCTTAAATGCTGGAAATGTGAGTTTTACTAGTGACAGAAATCAGTGGGATTTAATATGACTTGAACATGCACCTTATCACCCACCTGTAAATTAAAACAGTATCTGCTTCAAAAGCAATGGTGAAAGAGCCACTTGGATTGATGTGAAATAGCACACATATTTTTCTTCTTGTTTAGATTAACTTTGTGTATCATTTTCTGTTTCATTCGTCTTTTTAAAACGCATTTTTTTAAAGCACCCCGGGAGCCTCCTATAGTCTCTTTAGAGCTCTGTAGAAGGCACAGGGATGGTTTTAACATTTGAGTTTTAAAAAGATGATTACAGGTACAGGGCTTGGGCTACCAGCTAAAGATCAACTCTGGTTCTCATGTTTAAGTGTTACAGACACCCAGGAAATAGAAAAAGATTTGGACTGCATACAGAACTGGGGGTATAAAACTAAAACAGGCTCTCCAAGCGAAACACCTTGCACAAACCCAGCGGCCAGACAGACTGGGGAAACCATGAAAAAGGCAAACAGAATGCTTGGGTATACAGGGCATTGAGGCTGTGGGAGGTTGCGCAAGAGAATTTGCGTAAATGGAACTGATGTTTTTGTGTACTAAAACTGTTGACCCTAGAAATAATCGTACTGCCCTCTCTTCCGTGTTTTGTGTAGATTATAATGTCCCAACTGTAATTAAAGACAGAACTCTGGCCTGCATTTTATAAAAGCAATTTGTTATATTGTAGGAAATGAGGGACACTATGTTTTATTATGTGTAGCCTGAGTGCTTAATATGGAATTTCAGCTTAGCTAGGATTCAAGTTGCAGAATTCAGGCTGGGAACATTACAGACATGGGGTCCATCTGAATTGGGTTCAGCCCTGATTTTTGGAAGAGCTATGAAAATTATTTAAATGAGTCCTATTTAAATACTAAACTCCTTTTCTTAAGCTAACAGTGCATCACATTTCAAATTAGCTATATCATATTTTTCTTCCACACACCGCAATTATGTTTTTTATTTTTAAATTTAATCTCACAGCCCTACCCATTTACAATAAAAGATTTGTACAGCCCCTTCAATTAATTAATTGATGCAGTGAATTTTCATAATAAACACAATTGCCTTCTGTCAGCATGTACCTGCTGTGTGTTGTTTATAAGCATAATTCTGCTGAGTCTGCTGAAAACATGACAGAATGTCATGACAAGATCTCATTACCCCATCACACTATATATATATATATATAATATATATATATAATATATATATATTATATATATACTATATATATATAGATATATCTACTACTATCCCATATTACACACATACTGCATACTGCATACTACTATCTTCCTTACTTCCCACTACATATCTGAAAATGCAACAGTTAAAGGCTACAATATTTTATAATTGGGTAAATAGTCACTAGATGAAAGGGCTAGAGCTTTTGACAGCTCCGGTGGAAGAAGGTGCTATTTTTGGAGTAATGTATTCTTCTTCAGAAATGCTTAGTGACTGATAAATTGTCCTTTCCACGGGAGAGTGCAAGAGAGCACATTAAGCTTTATAGGCGCTAAAAGCACTGAACAATGCAATGGAGAGATAAGGGGGTGCTAAAAAGAGAATAGCAGAGATGGCCTCTATGGATTTTGCAGTGAATGAAAAAGAGAATGGATCCTATACTGCTGTCCCCTGCATCTGCGAGACTGATCTGATGAGTGAAACATGCTGTATCTTTTCACAGCATATTTCCGGGTTAGCTTAAAGTTAATATTTATAGGTGGGGAAGTTTAACTATCGTACTAGTCTACACCCATCACACTTTAGCAACTGTTTTATATTTAATGATTCAGGTTACCTCCTCTCTCTACTCCAGTTCACCACTCTCTGAACACTCTTCTCTCATTGCAACCAAAGCCGCAGGTTTTTATTGTGGTGACTGAGGGATTAGCTAGCTATTAATTATCTTGTTACCCCCTCGGTCACATTCTGCACGGGTTCACTATGGATGCGTGACTGTCAGCTAATTATATTATGTAGCTGGACAATCACGCATTCCCACGAGGTAATTTCAAAAACTAAAACAATAAGAAATAATGGCATGGCTTTTCGTCCGCACCGCAAACAATAATATAATACAAATACATAATACAATAATAATAACAGCACACATATATAGTGCCTATAGAAAGTCTACACCCCCTTTCAAAATTTTCACCTTTTGTTGCCTTATAGCTTGGAATTAAAATGCATTAAAATGGCTTTTTTTCATTTATCTACACATCCTACCCAACAACTTCCAAGTGAAAAAAATATTCTAGAAATTTGTAGAAATTATTTAAAAATAAAAACTGAAATAGCTTGGTTGGATAAGTGTCCACCCCCCTTGTAATAGCAATCCTAAATTAGCTCAGGTGTAACCAATCACCTTCAAAATTACACACCAAGTTAAGTGGCCTCCACCAGTGTTAAATTGTAGTGATTCACATGATTTCAGGATAAATTCAGCAGTTCCTGTAGGTTCTCTCTGCTGGGTAGTGCATTTCAAAGCAAAGACTCAACCATGAGCACCAAGGCGCTTTCAAAAGAACTCTGGGACAAAGTTGTTGAAAGGCACAGATCTGGGTATAAAAAAAATATCAAAGGCCTTGAATATCCCTTGGAGCACGGTGAAGATGATTATTAAGAAGTGGAAGGTGTATGGCACCACCAAGACCCTCCCTCCAGCAAGAGCTACATGCTTTTATGGCCGAGACTGGTCAAAGTGTGCATGTGACAACAATATCCCAAGCACTCCACAAATCTGGCCTGTATGATAAGGTGGCAAGAAGGAAGCCATTACTCAAGAAATGAATTCCGTTTGAAGTATGCAACAAAAAAAAAAAAAAAAAAAAAAAAAAAAATCAGTGAAATGATTCAAGACAGAATTGTTGTGGGCCTCAGAGACTAAATTGAAATTAAAACGGATATAAATCGACCTGGATTTAACACTAGAAAAAGCACTACATTTAGCTTACCAAAGTGAATCTATCCGAAAGCACCAAGAAATTGTGCCTTGTGCAAAGAAAGCGAAATCACAATGCAAGAAGAGTATGTTGTTTCAGGTCTGAAATCAGCACTGCTTGGGCGTCCAGCTTTTCAAGCACTCGAACTGGTTGCGAGAGTGGAAACAACAAACTCGCATCAGCTGCAAAGCAACAATTTCCAAAGCTATTCCAAGGCTTAGGAAAGTTAGAGGGTGAATGTAAAATAAAACTAAATGTTAATGCAGAACCATTTGCCATGACAACACCTAGAAGAATTTCACTCTCACTTATGCCAAAAGTGAAGCAAGAGGTAGCCAGAAGGCAAGAGCAATATTTATAGTAATATAGAGTAATATCTTGCATAGACTAACCAACAGACTGGTGTGCCGGTATGGTGGTCATTCCCAAGCCTAACGGGAAAGTCAGGATTTGTATAGACATGACAAGACTTAACAAGTCTGTACACAGAGAAAGATACCTGCTGCCACCAGTAGAAGATGCACTGGGACAATTGAGAGATGCTACAGTATTTTCAAAGCTCGACACAAACTCAGGATTTTGGCAAATAGTGTCAAAGAAATATGCTCTGCTTTCAACATTTATAATGCCATTTGGTAGATTTTGTTTCAACAGGCTGCCATTTGGGATTTCTTTGGCACCTGAACGTTTCCAGAAGAGAATGTCCTGAGTCCTAGAAGGCCTGGAAAGACTTCTGTCTCAAATGGATGATGTTCTGGTGTTTGGAGAAACACAAAAAAGAACACGAACAGCACCTACATGCAGCTCTGCAGAGAATACAGGATGCTGGGATCACCCTGAACGAAAAATATGAGTTATTGAAAGACAGTGTCACATTTTTGGGCCAAATTGTCCATTCGTCAGGAGTAAAACCAGATGCAGAGAAAGTACAAGCTGTTGTTCGCATGAGAGAGCCAGTTAATGTCAGTGAAATAAGATGATAAATGGAAATGGTGAACCACCTTGTCAAATTTCTTCCACATTTAGCACAGAAAACAAAGCCTTTAAGAGAACTTCTTAGCAAGTAAAACAAGTGGACCTGGGGAGCCAGCCAACAGCGAGCATTTGATGAAATTAAACAAGATCTGAGCACACCACCTGGACTAGCTCTGTACAATCCAAAAGCTGCAACAGTCATATCAGCTGATGCATCATCTCATGGCCTCAGAGCTGTTTTTTACAAAAGCAAGACAAAGATCACTGGAGACCAGTCGTCTATGTCTCAAGAACTCTTACAAACACAGAACAGCACTATGCCCAAATTGAAAAAGAACCTCTGGCCACAATATTGGCATGTGAACATTTTAGTGACTTCCTACTGGGAATGACATTCCACATTGAAACAGATCACAAGCCACTCATCCCACTACTAGGTTCCAAAAACTTGGACAAACTGCCTCCAAGAATCCAAAGACTTCATTTGAGACTAATGAGATATGCTTTTAACATCTCTCATGTTCCTGGCAAGTCTCTAGCAACATCAGACACCCTGTAACATGCGCCAGTTCTGGAAACAGCTGATTCACAGCTCCAGAAGGAGATCAGTCTCTATGTAGACTCATTTATCCCTACCAGCAACTGTGAACTTATTCCAGGAAATAAGGGCACACCAAGATGAAGACAAAATCTTTGTGCTACTGAAAAAGTACTGCAAAGAGGGCTGGCCTCATAAATCCAAAGTTGACAAGGCCTTAAAGCCTGATGTACCTTTTGCTGGAGAGCTGATAGTACAGAAGGCACTGCTTTTAAAGGGAAGATACCTGGTAATTTCCTTGACCCCGAAAAGACATACTGCACAAGATGCATAAGGGTCACCAAGGTATCTCAAAATGCAGGGAGAGATCCAAACAATTCGTATGGTGGCCAGGACTCAGCAAACAACTACAACAACTTGAAAATAATAGCGACAATTGTGCAAAAGAAAGAGTTAACAACATGGAGCCATTGCTACCAACAGCTTTACATGATAGACCATGGCAGAAAGTAGGTACTGACCTGTTTAAGTGGAATGACTCAATATATCTTTTAGTGGTGGACTACTTCTCCAGATACATAGAAGTAATAAAGCTCCAATACACTACTTCAGCAGCTGTAGTAGAGCAAGTACATTTTTGCACACCACGGAATTCCAGAAAAAGTAATATTGGACAATAGACCACAATTTGTTTCTGATTACTTCAAGAACTTTGCAGGTACATATGGATTTTCACATGTCACCTCAAGCCCAAGATATCCTCAAAGTAATGGAGAGGCAGAACATGCGGTGAAGACAGTTAAAGTTCTCCTGAAGAAATCCACAGACCCACACCTAGCTTTGGTGGCATATCGAGCAACACCATTATCAAATGGCCACAGCCCTACAGAGCTACTGATGGGTAGGAGACTGTGCTCACCTGTACCTGTCCTCTCGTCCCATTTGGATCATAAATGGCCAGATTTGTCCAAGCTCAAAAAGAAGAAGTAGTCAGACGCCATCGGCATCACTTGATCCCTACTCCCACTGCTCCAGCTGGATCTTTGAATGTACATCGAGATGTCAAGACCACAGAGGACACTTCAGGAACTGTGACCAACAAAGATTCTTCTGACATGCCAGCCCTGAAGCAATATCCATCTAGAGCGAGACAACCACCAAAGTACCTGAAGGACTTTCTGAAATAACAGCTACACTGAGTGAGCTAAAAAGGGGCATAATAATCCCCACACTCAGCAGAAGGTTTGGGTGGTCTACCCCATCCTTCTATAGTTTAGTGTTATTCTGTTTTGCAGTGTTGTTTTTTAGAAAAAAAGGATAATGGGGTAGTGTGGCAGGCTGGCGAGTGGATAGAGGCCCAGAGACAGTCTGTAGTTCTAAAAAAATAACTATTTTATTATAAATAAACACAAAAATGAAAGGGCACAATGGCCAGAACAAAGCAATTTAAACACAAAAAGAAAGACAAAAAGCAAAACTTACAAAAATAACAATTTCCAGGCTAGGCAATGCCTTCACTGGATTCAAACTTTCCAAACAATCAAAAAAACCAACCTGCTTCCTCAGCTCCCTCCTCCCAAATGAAAAGCAGAGGCCTCCTTTTATGTCAGGTGGCTGGGCGCTGATTGATCGTTAATTAAACTAATCATCTAATCAACCCCAGCCACCTGAACACAATGAACCAAGGCAGGTAGGGGAATTTAACCCCATCCCTGCCAATTTCTAAAAAGCAGAGCTGTGCTCTGCCACAGGTAGATAGAAAGAAAAAAAAAACAATGTTATGTTAATTGGTATAGTTTTCTTCAGCTCAAAAGGGGCGGTGTAATGAGTCACCAGGTGTGTTGGTGCCACCTAGTGGCGCTTTTTTATGTATGTCAAGATGGCTGCTGCAAACTAACTGTGTGTTAAACCCGAGAGCGCCTGTGTTATTATTAGTAGTAATAGTTAATAATACTAAGTATTACGTTGCAGGCTGTACCGTTATATATATATATATATATATATATATATATATATATATATATATATGAATGAAATAAAATGTCTATGCAAATTGTATTTAGGCCAATATACTCAAATATACTACTCAAAACACATTACTCCCACTGCTGCACAATTCGTAGTCACCAATAAGTATGTTGGCACGGTTTCAACCAATTAATCAACATAATACTTAATGTATTTTATAGTACAGAAATAGGCAGATATAACTAGAAGTAGCTTTCCTAGAACACTGACAAAAAAACTCAATATGACAAATGTAATATAATAGGAAATACAAGAGTATTTTATTTCAATGGAAATCTCAAACAGTAAAAAAAAAAAAAAAAAAAAAAGATTTTAGAGTATATAATGCTAAGTCTCTATATTTAACTAACTTATATTCCAAAAAATACAATTTTTAACAGCATTGGGGGACTGACAAGCTGTGAAAATGTGAAATACTAAAGAGTACCACGATGAAATGTATCTTTTTATGACTTCTGTCCAGACTCTTGGCACTTCTTCTCTCGCGAACTTGACAACATTGCTCATTACATGTTCTAATTCTGCAACGTTTCCACATAATGCCTGTTGATGCAGAATCCAGTGTAAGAACATTGGTACTTCTGCATTTCTTTAAATTTTTCCAGCACTCTGCTTGCCAGTCCACTCTTTTGTCCAGTCATATATGGTGCACCTTCTGTTATAATCCCAATTAGTTTCTTCCAGGTAATTCTGCACATTGCATGGCTTTTAGTTAAAAAAGCCATTTCTGTGATGTGTTGTTAATGGCATCCACAGCACTTTTCAGAAAAAACCTGTCATTGAGACTCCATAGTTTCTTTCACTTCCAGTAAACTCAAAATACGTTGCTTTGTGCAGCATGTCATAGTGATGTTGTATGTTATAATCTTTCAGAACTGCAACCATTGCACTGCAAATTAGACATATTGCCTTGCTGTCAAAATTAAAAATTCAACAAATAATCATCTGGCTAACGATTTTGGAATCTTTTGTGTTCTGCCTCCATTTCGCTTTTGTGACATCCAACTACTTTCTGGCTACTGATTTTAAATTTTACACAAAGTAAAAAAAATAGTTTAAACAAACCTTTGCTTCGTTATTTTACTCTCTCTGTGAGCTGTGATTGGTTTAATGGGAATGCCACTGATACAATGCAGACTGCACATGTTGAATACAGTGCATCAGTGCAATTTTAGAAACTAATGGGCAGGCCATATGCATTAAAAGAGAAAGGAAAAGGGCTTTTTTTATTTTTTACATCAGACAAGGAATACATTTTAAAATTAAAAGGTAAGCAGTGCAGTTTCACTTTATGTTGCCACTTCCTGTCCCTGCTGAGTGCTGTGTCTGTCGATCGCTCAGTTACGGTCAATGTAAGCCAACTCCACCTTCACAATAAGCTCCTGACCAAAAGATACGCCTGGACTGATGGGGCTTTTGATATCACGGTGGTCATGGGCATTATCGTGCACATTAAATTATCACTCACAATACATGTAGTGTGCATGGTATGGTATGTAAATTAGCCAAATACTGTGCACGTACATTAATGTGTTCTGTTAGTGAATGGGGCTGTAAATTTACATTTATCGCACACATCAGGCTCAATACTTTACATGAGTGCTAATTCCAAATGAAGTGCCCTTTAGTAAATGAGGCCTATAATTTATTAGTTTTTGTTAATGAGTGCAAACATCCAAAATGGTAACAGTGTATTACATTTTATATATTAAATAGTTTAATGGTTATAGTGAACTTTCAACTATTATGTTTTTACATTTATTTTTATTTGTATTTTTTTGCTGAGAGTATGGTACAGCTATGGCCACAACTTTTACATCACATACAATTGGATTGAGAGAGTTAAAAAAAAAAACAAAAAAAAAAAAAAAACGAGATTAACATAATTTAGATATTTTATTTAACATCATGTAATCAAAGAAACTGCAGAAAAAGCAGCACAAAAGTCTACCGGAAGCCATACTAATTGTGCAGTAGTATTTAAGGCATGTTGGATTTCGAAATGTCACATTTTTAAATGTGACAGTTTTTTGTTCAGTACGGAAAACTACAAAGCAGTACGTAATTCAGTATGCTAACGTAGCATTATTCCACCGGCTTCATTCAACTCAGTGAAACAAAATCATTTATATAGGGAGATGCAAAACTTTTGGTCATAGCTGTACTGCTAATTTACTGAATTCTAATAGATAAATTACAACAGTAAATGCAATACTGGCAAAATACAATAAACGTAGCCTCGATTTATGATGGTCTGTACTGTATAGCGAGATGTGTTTATATATTTGATTAAATAATATTAGTGTTATAGTTTATTACATATGATGTAACTACTGCTTGGAAATTTTTGTCTAAACAAAAGCTCCACAATGCACAAACAGCATCCCGAAATTGCTTTCAGCCAAAAGGCTAAAATCTGTTCCTGTTCCTCATCGAACAAGTTGAATGTGTCAGAGTCTTCCTGTCTCACCAAATTCCATCAACTTTGAATATTACTAATGGATGGTATTTAAAAAAAATATATCGATACATGCTTTAGGAATATTAATTTGTTAAGTTTGTTCACAAAATGATGTTTTCGCTTATGTGTTGTAACAAATGCATTTGTGCTGTGGGCTGGGTTTTGACATGCACATGGGTTTTTTTTGTAGAAATGTTTTTGTACTAACTTTTGTACTTGATAACATTAACTAAAAAATCCAAATCATGCCTATGATTAATATGTTGTGTGACTAATTTGAACCTATTAATATGTTTCTATTAACTAAATCGAGTTATTAATCAAATTGATTGATCTTGTTGCACGATTGATTTATTACAATGTTTGGATATACTGTTACTTGATTGATTACTGTCTTGTTCACGGTCATCTTAAAATAATGTTAGAATATATTTTGTTGAAAAAGAATATTTTTTTGACCGATGCAGATTTTGCTGCTAATGTATTTATTTTCTGCATTCCCTCCCACCCCTTTAAAAGCAGTGGGGGGCAAGAAAACACAAGCAACCACAGATAACCGTCATCAGTGAAGACAAACAACATACAACTCTCTGCAGAAAACACAAGAGACATCCATCATCATGGTCCACTAGGTGTATGAGGTCTACTGCCATGCCAGTGTGTTGGGGTGTCTTGTATATCTGGGCACTGCTTATGCAGGTCTAGTGGGAGACAGATGCATAATAGTGGCACCAACATCACACTGTACCGCTATGAATTCCACTGACATGATCAATGTCTATGTGGCATCCACATGTTTGATATGCGTCAGTTTGTTGGGTGGGGTGTGGGGAACAGCATGCAGGGCAACGTGAATGGAAGTATATATGTATGGTAAATAGTGACACACAGGTGCATGACTGAAGGCCTACCAATTGCGCTGTAATATGAATCTATGTCCTAGCATAACTTTCTGTTGTATGGAATTGCAAATGTTCAATGGCATAATACAGTCTTTTGCAAGGGAGGAAGGGGTGATGGGCCAGCATTAGCATGCATAGTGACATGGAAAGGGGGAATGGGAGCACTTTCAGAACAGGACACCCATGCGACAGATGTATGACACAATGATATTGTCACCTGCAAAAGTTGAAGAGTATGAGGGACGCTGTTATGAAACTGTTTACATGGACGAGTTAAATGTGCAGTGTCATGTCAGTTCGAGAGGGCAGCACCAACACCACGATCGACCAAGAGTTTTTCAGTGTCATATTGGATAAGCAACAGAATACAGTTTACTGGGAGGGGCGGCCTCACCATCATAGCTGGGCTGCACAAGATGTGCTGTAATACCAGTATGTTCGGTAGTCTCCAGTGTTTTAGGTCTAAGTTGGCAGATAGCACACACATGCATTCTCTAAATATCCATCCTCATGCAGTGCAGATGGATGTCTCTTGTGTTATCTGCAGAGAGCTGCATGTTGTTCGTCTTAACTGTTGGTAGCTGTCTGTGGTTGCTTGTGTTGCCTTGTCCCTTCCACTGCTAGTAAGGGGGTGGGAGGGAATGTAGAGTTAGGGTTAAAAACCCTAACATTTCATTTCCCTACTTTTGTCTTTTTAATATCAACACTAACTGATGCATTAACAAAGTTTTTTGCAAAGTTATATATATAGTTGTAGTCAAAACTTTACATACCCCAATGGAGCAGCACTTTTGTTTTGTAGTTTTATTACCGTGTTTTATTTTCCCTTTTTCTTTCCCCTTTAGTTTTTATTATAATACCGTTACCGGTATTATGGTGGCCCAGATTACCATTGTCGGTACTCAGGCCTCAGACAACAGCGCCCTCTGAGGGTTGAAATAAATCATTGCCGAAATACAATAAAAACCAATAAAAAGACCAATAAAACTGGGCACCTGTGCGGTGTTTGTATATACACTTCTGTCTCCCATGTCAGTGTTCTGTGTCTGACTCCTTATAGTGACGAACCACGCAGGTAACATCTCCCCCTGTTACACATGCAATCACTGCGATTTGCTACAATTAACTGTACATTTACAAAATATACATGTATTTAAGAGCTTAACATCTGCAGTTTTCTCACTGGCAGCCTTATGGAGACCCAAAAATCTGCTGTATTCTCATCACAGGTTTATTTTTTTATGACACTTTTTTTAAGAAACATTAAAAGGGGGTCAGAAGGTTCAGATTATCAATCCTAATTAACAGTTTTGTATGTGTGCTCCTTCTTTCTCCTCTGCTGTAGCCCAGCATGAGCGCTCAGCAAATGTACACCTGCAGGTGTTAATGATATGTAGCTCCAAACGAGCAGATGAAAATTGCGTCCGAAGAGAAGGAGCGATGTCTGACATGCCCCTGTTGTTCCCAGTGGGGGTATGAGGCTGTGATCTAATTACTGCCAAGAAGGAACTGACAGATGGTAAAAACTGCAACACCTTGATTTCAGCCAGCAGGAGCCTGCAGAAATGTTTCCTTTCTGTATTCCGTGAAATGGGCTTCTCTTTTTTAAACTTCTTAAAAAAAAAACACACACACACAATCAATAAAGCAACAGACTTTACTGCTGAAGCTGTCTGTTTGGCAGATGTTGACGTCATTGGAAGTAAGTTTGTAAAGCTTACACCGTGTAACAATTTTTATTTTTTTTTGGTTCCTGGGTAGTGTTATTTCTTAATTGCTTATGCCTCAAAAGTATAGAAAATGGCTATTATTCCCCACAAAGTTTGCTTTTGTGACCAGGACAGTGATATTTTGAAATTTACCTATTTTCCAGAACATTCCAGATAGATTCAGTGCTGAGTAAAAATGGAGTAACTTCTAGAACTTTCTAGAACTTTCCAGTAATATAAATAGTAGTATAAATAAAGAGGCCTTAAGCCCACCAGTTCAGTTTAGTTCCAGCTGCCTAAATGGATACATAGCTGCATTTTTCTGAGATGGCATCAAGAGGCTGCAATGGAAGCATTTCTGATGGGTCTCCCAGGCGGTTTTACCAAGTTTCCCTGCTATCTTTGCCTTTGGGACAGCAGGGACACCAAGGGGCATTACCACAGGCAGGACTGGCCACAGTAGATCGAGTTCTCTGTGGGGAGGAACAACGTCAAGTGGGAGCCACTGGTGGACCCCCGGAAGGTGCTGATGCCACCACTGCACATCAAATTGGGCCTTATGAAACAATTTGTCAGAGCTCTAGATAAGGAGTCGGCAGCCTTCAAGTACCTTCAAGACTTCTTCCCTAAGTTGTCTGAGGCAAAGGTCAAAGTCGGTGTCTTCGTCGGACCACAGATAAAGAAGATCCTGGAGTGTAATGAATTCCCCAAGAAGCTCACTAGTAAGGAGAAAGTGGCTTGGAACAGCTTTGTTGCAGTGGTTCGGGGCTTCCTGGGCAATCACAAGGCCGAAAACTATGTGGAGCTGGTTGAGAGTCTGGTGAAGAACTACGGCACAATGGGCTGTAGGATGTCCCTCAAAGTCCATATCCTTGATGCGCATCTTGATAAATTCAAGGAGAACATGGGAGCATACTCAGAGGAGCAAGGCGAGTGCTTCCACCAGGATATACTGGACTTTGAACACCGCTACCAAGGACAGTATAATGAGAACATGATAGGAGATTACATTTGGGGGCTGATTCGTGAAAGTGATTTACAGTATAATCGTAAATCTCGAAAAACTACTCACTTCTAAATCTTTTGTAGTCATTTTTGTATTACTTTAGTATAAATACATGTTAATTTGGATTCCTATGTTGTTTTTTTCTGACTTTATGTGAACGAAAAGACCGTTTTCTCATTGGAAATAGATACATTTCAAAATATCACTGTCCTGGTCAGAAAAGCAAAGTTTGTGGGGAATAATAGCCATTTTCTATACTTTTGAGGCATAAGCAATCAGGAAATAACACTTACTACTCAGGAACAAAAATTGTGTTACATAGTGTTATTAGAGGAGTGATTACATCCAGCACAACATCATGTACATGCTTTAATTGCAATTTAAATCCAATAAATTATATTTTAATATGATTTAATGAGCTTTTCTTCAACATGGATTTCAAAAACTAACTTAAAAATGTGACCAAAAGAAAATACATCATTCTCAAGCAATGCCATAACCTCATATGAAAAATTTATTTGAAATTAATTTAAACATGTTCCCCCCTCTGTTCCCCACCCCGCTCTGCCCAATGTTAAGTACTGTGACCAGGGTCAGGCCAATGCCAGTAGCACGAATAGGCTAACCCCAGTACTGAGACCAACTTTACATACTTGACCTGGGATAGAGTGGGGTGGATAAAGTTTATCCATAACTTTAAATAGTAAAGCAGAAGTAAAAGTACAAGAAAAAAGTCCAACAGAAAAATATTTCCTATATAGTAGCCCTTATCAATCTCTTTATTGCCTGTAACAATAAAAACATTGATAAAGACTTCTACCAAAATATTTGTCTACTATATCTAGTTTTCCAGAGGTTTACCACAGTAAAGTAAAACCTTTATAGAAAAACATTTGATTTTATTTAATTAAATTGTTCTGTTTTGTTTGTTCTTCCTATGTTTTCTGGAACCATGGATACAGATGTTACCAGAACAAGTGGGCATTTCACCAGTTTGCTCATAGCAGCTACATCCATATTTACCATTCAACTGAATAGCATTCTGCAAGACAGGCCGTGCAACAGAGTCACATGTACAGATCACATAAGCCCTTCACTGTCTAATTTGATTGTTTCATCAACAAATGGTCTTAGGAATGTATCTATGGGTGGCTTAGAAATGGCAAACCGCAAAGATTCTAAAAAGGTGTGTTTCCTATGCAAATCTGTGGAGATTTCTTTTATATGCAATTGAATTGGCCTAACAGAATAAAGCAAGATTAAAAAGTTGGTACACCATAGACGTTCCAAGTCAGCGAGAAGTCATTCTTGTTAAATTACAATGGCTGCAATGAAGGGGCATCACACAGCATAGCCTGTTGTTCCTTAACTATTACAATTTTATTAAATTATTCTTAAAAAACACTGATTCAAATATCATTTTTGTTTAAGTGAAGTGTGACTTTTGCTTTCAATGTAAACAGTGGCGACTCATGACTTTTTTGACAGGTGATGTCCAAATCACTAAAGTACTAAAAGTAAATGTACTTTGTTCAGCTGATTGCGTATATACCTCAGCTGAAAGGATTTTAATGCATTCAAATAATAGGATGCAGTCGCTGTGTAAAATATACACCCCAATTTAAAAAAAGCAACATTAGCACTGTAAACAACACACAACTTACAGAATTGCAGATAAATTTTTATAATCAATTCGCAAATCAGAAACTTAAAACCATGTTTTTCTGTTATTCTGCCATCCCTAACAACTGAACGTCTCTATTCTTGGTATCTTACTGTAAAACCTATTTTCCTCAGGTTGCATATTAGATTAAACCAAAAGCATTTCTGAAAAAACTTAAATCGCGCAAATTGTAACTGCTCCAAATCCAGTAGGTGCCTCACCAAGCTTTGGTTACCATAGCAACACCTTCAAAAAGGGACTCCACAGCATGGTGAGTTGCCATGGTAACAAACAGCTTGGTGAGGCAGCACTACATTGTTCCAGCTTTCTGGCGTTGGGCTTTCACTACTAGTGAAAGCGAGTTGAGACTTAAATAATGCCACTAGCGCTTCTGTGGTCTTTCATGTATTTAATATGCTTAACTGTGCTTAAATGTGTTTCTCAATTCAATAAAAAGAATATGCAAAATGCCTTTTTAGCCTTTGGGAATTGTTGGTGAGGCCATGCCTCACTGGCCTCAGCTGACAAGCCACCACTGTATAATGTAAATATCAGTTTGCTTTTGTCTTTAGTGGCAGCCAAAGCTTAACCCTTTAAATGACCGTGCCATGTTTAGAGGTGGTTCAGAGGCTGTAATGTAGGGTCACGATGTAAATTGATTTTCTTGGATTTTTGTCAACTGAGGAAGGAACTATAATATGCTCAAGAATAGGTTTTTATTTTTACAAATATATCATAATGGGCTATGACAAAAACAAGGGTTTTACTGTGAAGCTGTGAATGCCATTATAAAGAGTGCCCTTTATATTTTAACATCAGATAATTAACCAATTCAGTTAATTCACAGTTAGGCCATGTTGTTGGCAATGGTTCACATGTATGGAATTCAACAAATCTGCTTGTTAACTCAAAATCTAGTTAATTCACATTTGTCAATCTGAAGATTATGAAGGATCACTGCACAACCAAACCATCATTTAATTTCAACAAAAACAAAAACTAAAAAAAAGCCTGTTACAGAAAATTCTGACTGCTTTTTGTGTGGCCATGGCGATTTGGGTTCTGTGTTTCTGAAACTCAGTTTAGCTATGAGTAATCTTGTCGGGATGCTATAAATACATTTTACATGGCCTTGCTGACAAGCAGAGATAAAAAGTGTAGGGTTTTATCCCTGAGCAAAGGTTTTTCATCTGCATTAGAAACATGTTTGGCTTTTGACTGTAGACACAGCTAGAAATTTTACTTTTTTTTTTTTTTTGTTTGTTTTTTGTTTTTTTACAGATCTGAACCATTTGAGGTCTGCCCCACCACAGGAAGCTGTCTTTGAAGCATTCTTCTTTTATGTAGGATAATGCTTTGATTTCAGGTAATAGCTTCTATTTACTAAATGGGTTAAAAGCAAAGTGCTCTTAACTACTGTCACAGTAATTGTTTCATAAGTTTCCATAGCAACAATAATTTAATTTTGTGGGGGAGTCGGGAGTTGTTTTCCTGAAGTGTAAGCAGAGGAATACAATTCAATAAATACTTAACAGTTAATGTTCTTGCAATGTGCGGAGATGCTGAGGTGCTGCAATGTGCAGTAGTTTTTTTTTTTTTTTTTAAAGACCATGGGTCATACCAAGGTCTGAACAAATGTTTTTTTTTTTTTTTAATCTCATTGCAGAGCATGAGTTAGCTCGTTACTGTCAAGGAGTGTTTTACTGGGCTTTATCTGTCAACGAAAAGCCACAATGTGTCACAAAATGGACAAGTGCAAAGGCAATGTTTTGATTAACTACTCAGACCTTTCAACTGTTTAATATATATATATATATATATATATATATATATATATATATATATATATATATATATATATATATATATATATTAGCTCAAAGAGCCAGCTGCCCAACGTTTCAATATGTTGTACATATCTTTCTCAAGGGAGCCTGTGTTTGAATCAAAACATTGGAGGTTATAGCAGGGGAGATCTGTGTTGACTCTGCTGGCGTGCTCATGATGCTGCGGGAAGAGGGTGGCAGTCGTCCAACAACCGCCTGTGAGTCATGGTAGTGATACGGGGAGGTGGGAAAGTGGGTGTGTGGACATTCCCCCTCTCTGAATGGCTGAGAGGCGGGTCTTGGGGAGATTGCTAGCCCTATAAGTTAACGCTCTGGTGTTTCCTCAGGTCTGCCCTGTTAAAACGTGCCGAGAGTGCGAAAGCTCTGATTCAGGACCGGGAATCAGTCGGGAGAAAAAGAAAGAGTCTCACAGCGAGACAGTGAGAGCGGGGAACCCTTGGGCAGACCCCAAAGCATTGTAAAAGAGCAGGCTAGTTAGCCAGCAGTGTAGAATGGCGATTCAGGTTGCACGGGTAGCGGCGACTGGAATATAGCTGTCACGTGCAGCACCTTTTCTTTGTAGTTTTGTTACTGTTTTATTTTACCTGTTTTTTTGTGCCTTCTGTTTTGGATTAATGTTTCGAAGCACCTGCAAGGGCGTCAGTATTGTGTACCATCTCTTGATATGCCCGTGGTTCTGTTTATCATCGTTGGTAAATCAGACCACGGACCCACAGTGCCATCTGCGGGACAAAAGAAAAAAAATAGCAACCCGAAATAAAACTGGGCACCTGTGCGGGCACCTGTGCCCCAAGCAGTGCTTAATCAGAAGGAGCCGACTAGCATGGATGCTACCCAATTTGCCGCGATGATGGACCTCCTGCGCCAGACGCTCACCGTGACAGTGCAGGGGGCGGCGGCGGCTAGACCCGCAGCTCCAGACCACTCCTTGCAGAGACCCACCAAAATGATGGCTGAGGATCAACCGGACGCCTACTTAGAAGTGTTCGAGGCCATGGCGATCTCGGCCGGTGGCCCCAAGGCCAGTGGGCTAGCAGTTTGTTGCCACAACTCACCGGGGAGGCTCAAGCAGCTGCGAGGACGCTGTCCCCGGAGCACATGTTGGATTACCCCCTGCCGAAGGCAGCCATCCTAAATCATGTGGGGGCGGCACCGGAGGGCTACCGGAAGAAATTCCGGGAGGAGCAATTTGCTGCGGGGGAGCATCCCCGAGCTATTGCCCACCGGCTAAAGGATTACACCATGGGTTGGCTGAACCCGGACGCGGTCACCAAAGCCAGGGTGGTGGAGCTGATCGTGGTGGAGCGGTTTCTGGAGTGTCTGGCCCCGGGACCTCGGCTATGGGTCCAGCGACAGGCACCAGATACTCTGGAACAGGTGGTCGAACTAGTCGAGCAGTACCAGGCAGCGGAGCCAACGCCAGTGAAACTGCCCGGGAGGAGTGAGGCTACTGGATCGTCCCCTCAACTGGCCCCGGAGAGGGCGAAGGGACTGGGAGGAAGGGGTAGTGCAGGATTTGGTCGGGGGGTGTCAGCGGGAGCTCCCGGCCCGGGAACTGGGGCAGGGTGGGATTACCTACGGGTTGCTGCAGTGTCACGCGCGGACGCCTTATCGGTGAGCCCCTTTCATGGCTCCAGTGTTTCCTCCTCTTTCCAAAACTTCGGGGAGAGAAACCAGCCCAAGAGGTGTTGGACGTGCAGGGAAGTGGGCCACCTTGCCCGGGACTGCCCCGTGATGGAGTGTGACCTCAGCCGACCAGGTAGGCGCATTCAATTACCTCGGTCACTTCAGCGCACAGGTTTTGTTATTCCTGTTACAGTGGATGGTACAAAAACACAGGCGCTCCTGGATTCAGGGTGTGGTCAGTCTCTAGTACAGGAGAGCCTAATCTCACCGGGGCATAAACATATATTGGGACGGGTGCATATTAAATGTATTCATGGGGATGTCCGCTCTTATCCCAAGATCAATGTGTGTATGACTATTGGCCAGCAGGTGACGCAGGTGCAGGTAGGATTATGTCCTCGATTGCCGGTACCAGTAGTTCTGGGATGGGACTGTGAGCAGTTTAAAGATTGGGTGGATGCCCTGACAGCCCCATCCTCTTTATTGGCGAAGAAAGAGGAAGTAATTGGAGAGATTTTTCCCTTTCGCGATCCAGAATGGTTTTGCCATAGATTTAAACCCTGTAAAACTAAACGGGAGCTCCGAATCGCTAAGAATGAGGCCTGGCAATGGAGGGAGTCGGAGAAGTTTCAGGTGGGGGCAGTTGGTGAAGAGTCCGGGGGGAAGGTCGTGGAGCCAGCGCAGGGGTCTGGCTCGGCTGCCTCTGCTCGGGATCGACCTGACTCCGAGTTGGAAGCCATGGGAGCTGATTTCTTAGCTCACTCCCGTGACTTCCGACTCGAGCAAGGGCGTGACGACGTGCTGGGCAGGCTCTTTGACCAATCAGCGGTGGTTAATAGTCGGGTGGTCGAGCCCAGCCGCACCGCCACCTATCCCCACTCGAGACCTGCTGTACCATGTTGATAAATTACCCCAGACCAGTGAAGTGCGTCATCAGTTGTTCATTCCTCTGCCCTTTAAGGAGGATTTGTTGCAGCTGGCTCACGCTATTCCCCTGTCTGGTCATTTGGGAAGGGATAAAACTAAAGCAAGGCTTGTGTCACGGTTCTTCTGGCTGGGGCTGGATGGCGATGTCAAACGGTTTTGTGAACGGTGTGGGGAATGTCAAAAGGCCAGCCCTAGAGCCATTCCACGAGCCCCACTGGTGCCTTTGCCCCTAGTGGAAGCACCATTTGAGCATATTGGGATGGACATAGTTGGGCCATTAGAGAGGAGCGTGGCAGGATACACCCAGAGAGGCTATTCCCCTCCAATCTATGTCCGCTAAATCTGTTGCCAACGAGCTTGTAAAGGTTTTCTCCCGGGTGGGGATTCCCAAGGAGATACTAACCGATCAAGGCACCAATTTTATGTCCCGGCTAATCCGCGGAACATGTAAGCTTTTGGGAATTAAGACCATTAGGACCTCGGTGTTTCATCCTCAGACCGACAGTCTGGTGGAACGCTTTAATAAGACCCTTAAGAGCATGTTGCGCAGGTTTATTCGTAGTGATGTGCGTTACTGGGACCAGCTGATTCCTCCCCTTCTCTTTGCGATCAGAGAGGTTCCCCAGGCTTCCACAGGGTTTTCACCATTTGAGCTGTTGTATGGGCGGAGACCCCGGGGCGTGCTCGACCTGGTCAGAGAGATGTGGGAGGAGCAGCAGGACAATTCGGCTAATACTGTCCGGTATGTGTTGGACCTGCGCAAGCGTCTTGAGTCTGTGGGGAAATGGGCGCATGACAATTTGCAGCAGGCACAGCACAGACAGGAGACACAGTATAACCGAGGAGCCCGGTTGCACACATTTCAGCCGGGGGATAAGGTACTTCTCTTATTACCCAGTTCTGAGTCGAAACTCTTGGCTAAGTGGCAAGGACCCTTTGAGGTTACATGCCAGGTTGGGAAGGTGGAGTATGAGATCTGCCAGCCGGAGCGATGGAGAGAGAAACATATTTATCATATCAACCTCTTAAAGCCTTGGTTGCAACCAGAGGCGTTGTTAGTGGCGCATGCAGATGACGTCACGGACCTGGGACCTGATCTTTCTGTGTTGGCAAGAAAAGGATCAGTACAGATTGCTGAGAATCTGACACCAATGCAGAAATGTCAGGCTCACGGTCTGGTGGCGGAGTTTCCTGACGTGTTCTCTTCCATCCCGGGGCAGACTCAAGTAATAGTAATAGAAAAGTCCCAAAGTGACTGGAACAGTCCGATCTTTATAGTCGATAAGCCAGACAGGTCAACTCAATTTTGCATTGATTTTAGACGAATCAATGAGAAATCGAAATTTGACTCTTATTTGACGGGTAGAGTTGTTGGAGCGTCTAGGCACAGCTCATTTTATGATGACGCTGGATTTAACGAAGGGGTACTGGCAGATACCATTGACTCCGGAATCTACAGAGAGGACGGCGTTTTCGACTCCCTTCGGGTTGTACCAATTTAGGACCATGCCCTTTGGGTTGCACAGATCACCCGCCACTTTCCAGCAGATGATGGATCGCATCTTGCAGCCCCATCAGCAGTATGCCGCTGCTTACATAGATGACGTGGTTATCCACAGTGAGGATTGGCCGAGTCATCTGTGTAAGGTGGCGGAGGTGCTGCAATCCTTGCGGGAGGCGGGGCTCACTGCTAACCCAAAGAAGTGTGCCATTGGGAAGAGTGAGTCGGAGTATTTGGGGTATTGAGTAGGGGTCGGCCAGATCAGACCGCTACTTGCTAAGGTGAAAGCCTTGGCTGACTGGTCTGTTCCTACAACCAAAACCCAGGTGCGCTCTTTCTTGGGACTAGCGGGCTATTATAGAAAGTTCATCCCGAGCTTCGCTACGCTCGCTGCTCCCTTGACAGACTTCACCCGGAAGGCTGCCCCAAATACGGTTCAGTGGACGGAGTCGTGCCAGAGGGTTTTTCTCGCCTTGAAGCGGAGGCTGTGTAGTAAGCCAGTGCTATGCAGCCTGGATTTTGGTAAGAGGTTCACCCTGCAGACGGATGCGTCAGAGACAGGTCTCGGGGCAGTGTTGTCTCAGGAGGTTCGGGGAAGCGAGCACCCAGTCCTGTACATCAGCAGAAAGCTCCTTCCCCGTGAGAAAAATTATAGCATCATCGAGAAGGAGTGTCTCGCAGTAAAATGGGCAGTCGAGTCACTCCGGTACTACCTCCTGGGGCGACACTTCACCCTGGTTACAGATCATGCCCCCTTAGCATGGCTTCACCGGATGAAAGACAGCAACTCCAGAATCACACAGTGGTTCACCCTATGCCTTCAGGGTAGTCCACCAAGCGGGAAAGCTGCATCAAAAAGCAGACTTTTTCTCTCGGGAAGGTATGGGGGTGTAGGATTTTCAAATGAACCGGTGGTGTCATTCTGAGGGGAAGGATATGTAGCAGGGGGAGATCTGTTGCTTCGGGGTCTGCCCAAGGGTTCCCCGCTCTCACTGTCTCGCTGTGAGACTCTTTCTTTTTCTCCCGGCTGATTCCCAGTCCTGAATCAGAGCTTCCGCACTCTAGACGCAGTTTAACAGGGCAGACCTGAGGAAACAGCAGAGCATTATTTTATAGGGCTAACAATCTCCCAAGACTCGCCTCTCAGCCATTCAGAGAGGGGGAAAGTTCATACACCCACTTCCCCACCTCCCCGTGTCACTGCCATGACTCACAGGCGGTTGCTGGACGACTGCCACCCTCTTCCTGCAGTACTGTGAACACGCCAGCAGAGTCAGCACAGATCTCCCCCTGCTACACCATGCTTTATTCTTACATGATGTAATGGTGTTCTATATATATTTAACAGTAAGCCCTATTCATTTACCAACTGTTATTCCTCTCTGTGAGTCATTCAGTACCACAGTGCATTCCAGATGTAATATAGACATGAATATCTGATCGACCAGCCTGCTTCAAGCAAATATTATTAGAATCAAGGAAACCTAAAAAAATGAGTACTCCTCGTAGTAATCCTCATGTTGTTGATTTTATTGCAACTCTTGAAAACTTCAGATAAAAAAGTATGAATAGATTACTTAATTTTAGAGGATCTCTTAACTTCTGATTCCTAAGTATAATCTAAATACAATTATTTATGTCACTTTTACATCTATCTACAAGAAAAGTATGTTATGTTATAGCACGATTTTAATTGCATAAGGCGGTGGTTTTCAACCTTTTTTTTTTAAACTGTAGCCCTTCTCTGTAGAGGTTTCACCTCAAGTACCATTTTACAAATGTCGCTCTACTGAATGGTACCACAGTTGCTTTAAAAGGCTGAATAATGTGATTAACAAATGCATTTTGTTCCCCTGTTTATTTAATATATAATTTAAGTCACAACAGTTTGGGATTTATTTCACTTGTGTCATTAGCTGTGTCGTTTTATGTTGATTGCACTGAGCACTTGTTCTTTATATTCTTTACCACAGGTGTGACTGGTGCTGATCCAGTGTCCTGGTGAGCAAAATAGCTGGGTGTGGTTTGATGTTCATCATTTTAGCTTTGATGTGTTTCTGGTGAACCTGAATCCAGTATGGCTCATTCTTGATATTAAAAGACAGGACTTGCCTGTTTGTTTTGTCTTGTTGGTAAACCCATCCATGTATCAGTTGTTATTTATCTTATTTTCTTTGTTCATAAATAATCCTGCACAGAAGAGCATCACACAATTTAAATAGCCTTGATTTTCATTCATTTGAACGGGACAGTGTCCTTACTACATCGGGGAGGTTCCATTCCTCTGTAAACTTTGGATAGGATGCTCAAGATTCTAAGGATTCATCTGACAACACCATTATTTAATATTATTATTATTATTACCAATTACCATCATCATCAACTCTAACAGACATCTTACAAAACCCACACAAAAACCCCAGTCTAAACATGATTCCCAATAACATAGAAGCTAGAAGCAAATGCTTGACTAAACCCCCAAATTCAAAAAACAAAAACTAAAATTCCTCTTTATATCTACTCCCCATCCCCCAGTGTTTTTTTCTTTTTTTTATACATCCAATTCCAACACACATATGGGTGGGTGCGAGGGAACATTAGAGCCCAACCAGCCTCAGCTAACCACCAAACTGGCTCCAATGCTATCACCACACCATTATCACTATAATATACTACTATCATTCACTATTATTTACCATCATTATCATTTATTACTACAAGTCATTTAACAATAAATCACCCTTGGGCATCTATGAGGGGGCACCCATTCAACCCCACTTACCCCCTAAACCCAGTGTCCCTTCACAGGGCTCTTCTAGGAGGACTGCCCACGTCTCTTTCCAACACGATCTTACAGGGATATTCTCCTTTGCTGGTGCTCAGCTGGCAATTCCTCTCGCTGGCTTCCAGGCAGGCAGTCCCTCCTTCTCCCGAACTCCTGTCAACTCCTCCCTTGCCAGCTTCCAGGACTGGAACTCTTCTTTCTCCAGCTATCGGGAAGGACCTCCTTCCTCGGCCTCTCTGGTGTTTGGAATCTCTCAGCTCCTTCCAGTCCACCTCCATCTTCTTTAGCTGAGGGTTACCTGCAGTCTTCCTATGTCCCCCCCCTAAAAATGTTCATGGACATGTTTCTCCATAGTTATCTGGGCTTGCTTCGGCAGGATGCAGCGGAATCCTCTTCCGACACCATATGTGACAGAGTGCTTGTGTCACGTGCATGGGTAACCGTTGATATGAATGACAGAGAGACATGGGAGGTGGAGTTGAAACGCGGGCACAGGCATGCAGGATTTATTAATACAAAAGAAAGTAAATAAACAGGTCATGTGATGCTACCGATGATGGTAGTGCAGAGAGGACACATACAGTAAACTGTACAAAAGGCAAAATAAAACACAGTATAAAAACTACAAATAAAAGGTGCCACACAGTGTGAGCGCTAGCCTTATTAACAAGGTGTCCCTCTCCAACAAGGCCCCTAACCCTAATCCTAACCCTAATCCTGGAATAGCCATGGAAATGCAACTGAGTATAATTCCACAGTGCTGTAAAATGTTCCAGTTAAATTCAGTTGTGGTTTATCCCAACAGGGTATAGATTGCTCAAATTGACTCCTTGTGAGTTCTGATCATTTTTAATGGAGTGGTTGTGATGCTAGGTCCCTATTTTCATTTTTGCATTGAGGGTCCAGGTTTCATATCCGTAAGTTAGCACTGGCAACACTCATTGGGGCATAAGGGTACAGTGGCTTGCGAAAGTATTGACCCCCCCTTGGCATTTTTCCTATTTTGTTGCCTTACAACCTGGAATTATTTATTTGGATTTCATATAATGGACATACACAAAATAGTCCAAATTGGTGAAGTGAAATGAAAAAAATAGCTTGTTTAAAAAAATTCTAAAAAATAAATAACGGAAAAGTGGTGCATGCATATGTATTCACCCCCTTTGCTATTAAGCCTCTAAATAAGATCTGGTGCAACCAATTACCTTCAGAAGTCACATAATTAGTTAAATAAAGTCCATCTGTGTGCAATCTAAGTGTCACATGATCTGTCACATGATCTCAGTATATATACACCTGTTCTGAAAGGGCCCAGAGTCTGCAACACCACTAAGCAAGGGGCACCACCAAGCAAGTGGCACCATGAAGACCAAGGAGCTCTCCAAACAGGTCAGGGACAAAGTTGTGGAGAAGTACAGATCAGTGTTGGGTTATAAAAAAATATCCGAATCTTTGAACATCCCACAGAGCACCATTAAAGCCATTATTAAAAAATGGAAAGAATATGGCACCACAACAAACCTGGCAAGAGAGGGCCGCCCACCAAAACTCATGGACCAGGCAAGGAGGGCATTAAGCAGAGGGGCAACAAGGAGACCAAAGATAACCCTGAAGGAGCTGCAAAGCTCCACAGCGGAGATTGGAGTATCTGTCCATAGGACCACTTTAAGCCGTACACTCCACAGAGCTGGGCTTTACGGAAGAGTGGCCAGAGAAAAGCCATTGCTTAAAGAAAAAAATAAGCAAACACGTTTGGTGTTCGCCAAAAGGCATGTGGGAGACTCCCCAAACATATGGAAGAAGGTACTCTGGTCAGATGAGACTAAAATTGAGCTTTTTGGCCATCAAGGAAAACGCTATGTCTGGCGCAAACCCAACACCTCTCATCACCCCGAGAACACCATCCCCACAGTGAAGCATGGTGGTGGCAGCATCATGCTGTGGGGATGTTTTTCATCGGCAGGGACTGGGAAACTGGTCAGAATTAAAGGAATGATGGATGGTGCTAAATACAGGGAAATTCTTGAGGGAAACCTGTTTCAGTCTTCCAGAGATTTGAGACTGGGACGGAGGTTCACCTTCCAGCAGGACAATGACCCTAAGCATACTGCTAAAGCAACACTCGAGTGGTTTAAGGGGAAACATTTAAATGTCTTGGAATGGCCTAGTCAAAGCCCAGACCTCAATCCAATTGAGAATCTGTGGTATGACTTAAAGATTACTGTACACCAGCAGAACCCATCCAACTTGAAGGAGATGGAGCAGTTTTGCCTTGAAGAATGGGCAAAAATCCCAGTGGCTAGATGTGCCAAGCTTATAGATATATACCCCAAGAGACTTGCAGCTGTAATTGCTGCAAAAGGTGGCTCTACAAAGTATTGACTTTGGGGGGGTGAATACTTATGCACGCTCAAGTTTTCTGTTTTTTTGTCTTATTTCTTGTTTGTTTCACAATAAAAAAATATTTTGCATCTTCAAAGTGGTAGGCATGTTGTGTAAATCAAATGATACAAACCCCCAAAAAAATCAATTTTAATTCCAGGTTGTAAGGCAACAAAAGAGGAAAAATGCCAAGGGGGGTCAATACTTTCGCAAGCCACTGTAGTTTCCCTTTCAGAACCATGCTTAATCTTCCAAAGAAAGTAAATACCTACCTACCTACCTACCTACTACCTACCGTGGTTTGCACAAATATTCAAAGGCACTGATTATCCCTCTCAGCACAGTGAAGTCCATCATTAAGAAGTGGAAGATGCATCATACCACTTAGACACTACCCAGATCAGGTCGCCCTCCCAAACTGAGCAGCTGGGCAAGCAGGAAACTGGATCAGGATGTCACTCTGAAACCAACAATGACCTTGAGAGATCTGCAAAGTTCTGTGTCTGAAATGGGAGTCAGTGTTCACACATCAACAATAAGCCGGTCCCTACATAAAGCTGGCTTGTCCTTCCCAGCGACAGCGAGTGGAAGCGACAGCGAGTGGGAGAAGTACAGGCGTGGAAAAGTACAGAGCAGTTTCGAAGCAGAAAGGAGAAATTGCATCTTGAATTGCTTTAATCAGAAAACAAAGGACATTGGGGAAACACAGCAGCAGCTCAAAGTCAAACAGCCGCGTGTGTTTTTCTGATAACAAACAAGCTGAAACTCGGAGCAGCTGATTCAAATTCAGCGTCGTTTTGAGACACGGGCGAGGGGAGGAGCCGACAGCACAGCAGAACAACGCAGTTAAACGAGGCAGTCTTCCCAGCGACAGTGAGTGGAAGCGACAGCGAGTGGGAGAAGTACAGCGTGGAAAAGTACAGAGCAGTTTCGAAGCAGTTTGAAAGCAGGTTGACGGCTGCAGAAGAAACTAAACTTCAAAAAAAAAAAAAAAAAAAACCCTCAACATGGTCTTCAAGCCAGTAATCTGTGACACCTGCTTGATGTGGGAAATCCGAGAAAACCCAGCGGAGCTAAACCAAGTGTGCGTAAAGTGCCGCACGATCCAGGATTTGCATAAACTAGTAAGCATGCTAGAAATGGAGCTGGAAGAAGTGAGACAGCAACAGGATCTTGAGGAACTGGCACACCCACAATTCATGGAAGTCTGCATCACCCCTAACAGACTGAAAGCCACCAGGGAGATAGAAGGTCAGAACAGCTGGGTTCAGGTAGGCAGAAGCAGGGAAAAAAAGAAACTTCGTCAAACACCACCAGAAATCAAAACAACCAACAGATTTGAGTCACTTCAGAATTGTGATGAGCAGAACCAACAACAAGAGAATGAAAGGAACAACATCCAGGACCCTATTGACAGTGGTGACAAGACAGTAAAAAGAAGGGAGGTCATGATTGTTGGGGACTCCATATTGAGAAACACAGCAAGTTCAGTTCGCAGTTTGGACCCCCTTACTACAACAGTGTGCTGCCTTCCGGGAGCCTCGGTCAAGCACATCACTGAAAACGTGGACAGGCTCCTAGAACGAACAGGAGACGACCCGGTAGTAGTCGTCCACATCGGTACAAACAACATTGGAAGAGACAGACCAAAATCCCTGCAAAACAAATTCAGAGAGCTAGGAAGGAAATTAAAAGAGAAAACCAAAACTGTGGTATTTTCTGGTATACTACCGGCACCTTGCAAAGGACCATATGGACAGCTGGAAATAATTAATCAAAACCAATGGTTGAAGACGTGGTGCACACGGGAAGGCTTCACCTATCTTGATCATTGGACCACTTTCTACAACGAGGACTATCTGTATAGACGGGATGGACTGCATTTAAATAACAAGGGAACTAGTCTACTTGGAGAAAAGATCCTCGAGCAGGTTCGGAAGCATTTAAACTAGAAAGGAAGGGGGGAGAAATCAACAAAAAAACAGAAGGGAGACCGCATCAAAACAAGAACAACAACTCAGGTAAGACAACCATTAAATGTATTTATCTAAATGCTAGAAGTATCAGAAACAAAATTCTAGAACTTGAAGCTACTGCACTAACAGGTAACTATGATGTGATAGGTGTTACAGAAACTTGGTTGTCTGAGAGTGATGGGGACGAATATAATATTTGTGGGTATACACTGTATAGGAAAGACAGGCAGGACAGAAGAGGAGGAGGGGTAGCGCTATACATAAGAAACAGTCTTGAAGCCCAGGTGTTAAACCTGGACAAAGAAAATAAAACCGAATCAATATGGGTCAGAATAACAGACAAAAATTCAAAAGGCATAATAATAGGAGCATGCTATAGACCGCCAGATTCAGACGGTGAGCACAATAATCTGTTATACAATGACATTAGAAATGTGTGTAGCAAAGGAGAAGCCATACTAATGGGGGATTTCAACTTCCCCCAAATAAAATGGGAAAACCCGGTGGGTAGCGCGAAGGATGAAATAGAAATGGTGGAAATGACAAATGACTGCTTCCTAACACAATTTGTGAAGGCACCGACTAGAGGGGAGGCATGCCTTGATTTAGTCTTTTCAAATAACGAAGATAGAATAACTAAAACAGAGGTCAGAGAACCACTGGCAAACTCAGACCACAACATGGTCTCATTTGAAGTGTTTTTTAAATCCTCAAAAGTAAAGACTAAAGCTAAGGTTTACAATTTTAGAAAAGCAAACTATGAAGGCATGAAACAGAGACTAACAGAAGTAGATTGGAGTAAAATAGAGAAAACACCCACAGAAGAAGGATGGTTGTTCTTCAAAAATGTAGTACTAGAGGCGCAAAACAATTATATCCCTAAAGTAGACAAATCTAAATGTAAAACTAAATTGCCAAAATGGTTTAATAGATCAATTAAAAAAAATATTCAGCGAAAAAAGGCACTTTACAGAGCATTAAAAAAGGACCAAAAAGAAAGTACACAGAAAGAGTACACAGAACTGCAAATGCAAGTCAAAAAGGAAGTTAGAAAGGCCAAGAGAGAAATAGAAATGAACATTGCTAAGGGAGCTAAAACCAATTCCAAAATGTTTTTCCAATATTACAACAGCAAGAGAACATTCAAAGAGGAGATTAAATGTTTAAGAGATACAAATGGCAAAATCATAGAGGAAGAAAAAAAAATAGCAAATATGTTAAATGATTACTTTTCACAAGTTTTTACAAAGGAAGATACTGACAACATGCCCCACATGTCATCCAGTTCCTATCCAGTTTTAAATAACTTTAGCATAACTGAGGCAGAAGTGTTAAAGGGACTAGGAGCTCTTAAAATAAACAAATCCCCTGGGCCGGATGAGATCCTCCCAGTAGTACTCAAAGAAATGAAAGAAGTAATTTACAAACCGCTAACCAAGATCATGCAGCAGTCTCTTGACACAGGGGTGGTACCGACAGACTGGAAAATTGCAAACGTAATACCGATCCACAAAAAGGGAAACAAAACTGAACCAGGTAACTACAGACCAGTAAGCCTGACTTCTATTATATGCAAACTTATGGAAACTATAATAAGATCCAAAATGGAAAATTACCTATATGGTAACAGGGTACTGGGAGACAGTCAACATGGTTTTAGGAAAGGGAGATCGTGTCTAACTAACTTGCTTGATTTTTTTGAGGATGCAACATCGATAATGGATAATTGCAAAGCATATGACATGGTTTATTTAGATTTCCAGAAAGCTTTTGACAAAGTCCCGCACAAAAGATTAATTCTCAAACTGAACGCAGTTGGGATTCAAGGAAACACATGTACATGGATTAGGGAGTGGTTAACATGTAGAAAACAGAAAGTACTGATTAGAGGAAAAACCTCAGAATGGAGTGTGGTAACCAGCGGTGTACCACAGGGATCAATATTAGGTCCTCTGCTATTCCTAATCTACATTAATGATTTAGATTCTGGTATAGTAAGCAAACTTGTTAAATTTGCAGACGACACAAAAGTAGGAGGAGTGGCAAACACTGTTGCAGCAGCAAAGGTCATTCAAAATGATCTAGACAAGATTCAGAACTGGGCAGACACATGGCAAATGACATTTAATAGAGAAAAGTGTAAGGTACTGCACGCAGGAAATAAAAATGTACATTATAAATATCATATGGGAGATATTGAAATTGGAGAAGGAATCTATGAAAAAGACCTAGGAGTTTTTGTTGACTCAGAAATGTCTTCATCTAGACAATGTGGGGAAGCTATAAAAAAGGCTAACAAGATACTCGGATACATTGTGAAAAGTGTTGAATTTAAATCAAGGGAAGTAATGTTAAAACTGTACAATGCACTTGTAAGACCTCATCTTGAATATTGTGTGCAGTTCTGGTCACCTCGCTATAAAAAAGATATTGCTGCTCTAGAAAGAGTGCAAAGAAGAGCGACCAGAATTATTCCGGGCTTAAAAGGCATGTCATATGCAGACAGGCTAAAAGAATTGAATCTGTTCAGTCTTGAACAAAGAAGACTACGTGGCGACCTAATTCAAGCATTCAAAATTCTAAAAGGTATTGACAGTGTCGACGCAAGGGACTTTTTCAGCCTGAAAAAAGAAACAAGGACCAGGGGTCACAAATGGAGTTTAGAAAAAGGGGCAATCAGAACAGAAAATAGGAGACACTTTTTTACACAGAGAATTGTGAGGGTCTGGAATCAACTCCCCAGTAATGTTGTTGAAGCTGACACCCTGGGATCCTTCAAGAAGCTGCTTGATGAGATTTTGGGATCAATAAGCTACTAACAACCAAACGAGCAAGATGGGCCGAATGGCCTCCTCTCGTTTGTAAACTTTCTTATGTTCTTATGTTCTTATGTATGGGCGGGTGGCAAGAAAGAAGCCATTACTCTAAAAAGCCTCATCTTAAAGCACGTATGGAGTTTTTGAAAAAGCATGTAGATGATACTGCAGACATGTGGAAAAAGGTTTTGTGGTCAGACGAGACAAAAATTTAACTTTTCGGTCTAAATCCCAAGTGTTGTGTCTGGTGCAAGCCCAACACTGCACATCATCCAGTCAGCACCATCCCAACTGTCAAGCATGGTGGTGGTAGTGTCATGTTATGGGGATGCTTCTCTTCAGCAGGGACTGGGAAGCTTGCCAGGATATAGGGGAGAATGGATGGTGCAAAGTACAGGCGAATCTTTGAGGAAAACCTGTTTGAGTCAGCCAAGACTCTGAAACTGGGGAGGAAATTCACATTTCAGCAGGACAATGACCCAAAGCACAAAGCCAAAGGCACACTGGAGTGGTCAACCAAGAAGAGAATTAATGTTTGTGAGTGGCCCAGTCAAGGTGTTGACTTGAATCCAATCAAAAATATATGGCAAAACTTGAATATTGCAGTCCATCGACGATCCCCAACAAACTTATCAGGACTGGAGCAAATTTCCGGTGAATAATGGGCAAAATGTCACCATCTTACTGTGCAAATCTAGTAGAGACCTATCCAAAAAGACTCATAGCAGTAACTTCTGCAAAAGGTGCTTCTACCAAGTACTGACTTAAAGGGCTAAATACTTATGCAACCAGTACATTTCATTTGATAAATTTTCTTTGCAGGGATTTCAATGTGGACAGTGAAGGGCAATGCAGAGACAGTATAATGTTATAAATTTTAGATATAACACCCCTACAATCAGTGTTGAATTCTAGAATTGAATCAATAGTGGATTTGGGAGGCAGTAGAGGAAACTGAGTCACTTTATTTTGCACAAAGTTATGAATTTGCAAGTAAAAAAAAAGTGTGTGTGTGAGGTAGGTTACATTTTTGGGAGAGCTGGCCAAATGTTGCAAAACTACTGTCAATGTATACAGTACATCTTTAAGAGATTTAATACCATAAACTGAAAGCAGAGTCTTTCACCAAAGGTGGGAACAGATTGGTTACATCAAAAGGAGCAGGTATGGACATGGACTGCAGACCAAATCGTCTCCTAAATTGAGACCAGATCCTGAGGGAGTGACACACCAATGGATTAATTGAGACGTTGAGAAGGGAAGAGAAGAGCATAGCAGGGCAGGAAGGGAAGGGAAGGGAAGCAACAAGAGGTTGACTCCATAGCCAATCACGCCGGCCCATCCAGCCGGGGCTGAAATCATCACCAATTCAAAAGATTTCAGATATTAGCTGACCAGTAATAAGCTTGAAAGTTGGGCAAGGCCATAACCTTGTAATGCTTTACAGAGGTAGGCTGTGAACTGTGCATTATATGCAGAGTCACTTAAAACAGGACATTGATTTAACATCTCATCCGCAGGATGACGCACAAGGAGGTTAAGTGACTTGCTCAAGGTCACACAGTGAGTCAGTCAGTGGTAGAAGTGGGACTTTAACCACTGGATCACACTGTAAACACTGAGTTAATATCCAGAGAACCTATTAAACTGCTCAAAATATGGCTAAAGCATGGGGGAGGGAGGAGATAGGATCGGAAATATATAAAAGAAGGTCATCAATGTAGAGCGACACCATTTGCTCTCAATTCCCACAAACTACTCCTTTTACCTCCTGGCTTCCATGCAGGGATATTGCAAGAGGTTCAATGGCAATTGCAAAAAGGGGGGAGAGAGAGAGAGCAACCTTGTCGTGTCCCCCGGTGAAGAGGGAAGTAATTGGATTGCATATTATTTGTACAAACAGAGGCTGTAGGGAAGATATATAACAGCTTGATCCATGAAATAAAATTGAGAATAAAACCAGGGGACTACCTATTTGCTCAACATGATCAAAAGCTTCCTCTGCGTCTAGTGAAAGAATAACCTTAGGCAGATGAAAAGAAGGAGTATATATGATATTGAACAGACGGCAAAGATTAAAATAAGAGTGTCTGCCCTGCACAAACCCTGTCTAATCGGATGAGTCTATGGAGGGGAAAACCGATTCAAGATGGAGTGCTAGGGTATTAGCAAAAATTTTAAAGTCTGTATTAAGAAGCGATATGGGGCGGTAAGATCCACAATCAAGGGGGTCCTTATTCTGTTTCAATAGTACTGAGATAGAGGCTTGGCACAACGTAGGTGGTAGGGACAGAGATATAAAAGATTCAGCAAACATGGCGCTCAATAAGGGAGACAAGCTAAGGCTAAATTTCTTATAAAACTCTATGGGAAACCTGTCCAGGCCAGGAGATTAACTGATCAGTATTGACCTAATAGCTTGAGTTATTTCATCAGTGGTAAAAGGTTTTGAAATTGGCCTTTGAGTCAGGATCCAAAACTGGAACAGGAAGGCTCTCAAAAAAGAATCAGTTAATGCAGGATTTGCATGTGGTTCCGATTTGTAAAGAAAATAATAAAATGTTTTAAAATGACCATTAATGTCCTGTTGGTCAGTTGTAGGTAGACCTGCTTGAGTATGAAGTTGTGAGATCAAATGTGATGCAGCAGACTGACACAATTGATGGGCTAAAATTTTGCTTGTCTTGGCACCATGCTCATATAGTGCATGCCGTGATCTAATCATTAATTGCTCTGTCTGTTTAGTAGAGAGAAGGTCAAATTCAGTTTCCAGGGACAAACATTGTTTATTGAGTTCTGGAGTGGGAGAGTTAGCATGTTGCTGATCTAACTACAAAATAAGGTTAGTTAGTTCTGAAAGCCGCCCTGTTCGAAGCCTGTTGAGTTGAGCACCATACCAAATTATTTGTCTGCATAAATATGCCTTTAGGGTTTCCCATAAAGTGGCTGAGGACATTCCAGGAGTTGATTTGGTGTCCAGAAAGAGGTCTATCTGGGAAGAAGTAAACTGGATATTAAGAGGGTGTTGAGTCTCCAAGGATGACACTGTGCCGTCTGCCTGGGAAAATCAAGCTCCAAAACCAGAGACGCATGGTCTGATATGACTTTACTTTTACAAATACAAGAGCGGACAATAGGAAGCAATTTTTTGTCCATAAAAAAATAGTCAATACGGGAGTACGTTTGATGGACAGGTGAAAAAAAAGAGTACTGCCAAGCAGTTGGAAAAAGAAAGCACCAGGGATCAGAGGCCCCATATGTTTCAAGAAACGATCGAATAATCACAGAAGATTTTGAAGGGGGTGCTGGATTTAAGTAGGAGCAGTCCAACTTGGAATTTAGAGTGCAGTTCACGTGGGGTGTTGTCATCGTCCGTCCATGTCCCCCCCCCACCCCCGAGTAAAAGGTGGAGTGTGTGCACATCAGGTAAGGAAGAAAATTTGTGAAAAAATCGCTGTAATCCCAATTAGCGGCATATACATAAGCTCAAATGAATGGGGTGTTGAAAAGCATACCAGTGACGATGTAACAACCATTTGGGTCAGCAGTTACCTGAGAATCAATAAATGGAATGGAATGGATTTGTGCACTAAAATTGCAGCACCTCGAGCCTTGCCATGAAATTTGAAATGAAACAGCTGCCCCACCCAACTCCTATGTATGCAGGAGTGATCCAAATTTCAAAGAGGTGTCTCTTGGAGAAAAGCGATGCCCACTTTTTTTGAAGATGAGTCAAGACTTGATTGTGTTTCACTGGGTGATTAAGCCCCTTGACATTCCAGCTTACAAAATTAACCTGGCACCCATTAAAGCCAGTGTCACTACCAACTGCAATAGCCATCAAGTTTTAGGGATATAAATTAAAAATTTAGGATGACATACCAAAACACTCCATAACATCTTAACCTAACTTACATTTTAACCTAACCAGCTCTGCTATACCTAACCTTACACTGTACAGCACTAGTCCCACAAATAAACAATGTAAATGTAAGCAGAGCAATCCTTGAAAATGGATAAGTATAAGAAATGTACTGTACTAAGTTTATGAAAATACAGAAAAATTATTCAGAATAAAGCATACTCAATAGGAAGTTAACACATCAAACTGTATCAATAAGAGAAACAAACATTTTCAGATTATACACCCCATGGGCATGCAAACATTACATTATGATTATTAAAAAAGAAATAAAAAGAAATAAAATTTATATATATATATATATATATATATATATATATATATATATATATATATATATATATATATATACACACTCACACACACACACACACACATACATACATATAGACGCTCCCCGACTTACACAATAGTTCCGTTCCGTTCACACAGAATATATAGTAAAATGACGTGCCAAAGTTTATTAAGTTTATCAACAACCTTACATGGACCATGACTGTTCCACCTCTTTTATAATCTCAATTTACCCACTGCCAATACTACACTAATGCAAGTAAAGAAATAATAATATTTTGTTCCTTATTGATCGCCTAGCTATAGCAGTATAAAGCAGCCAAGCTCTATCCAAACACAGAGTATTTTATTTATTGTATAGATTTACCTTCTAAAATGTTGTTGACAGATAGGTAAATTGGTAGGTTTGGTTGAGGGGGACTAAGATGGTGCCGAGAAATCTTAAAAGATCAAGAATCCAATCACAAGCAAGTGAGTAGATTCAGCCATACTTTTTTTAAAAATAAAAAATCTGTACTTATTGGTCACGTCTTTCTGGCAAGTCCCAGGAAGGCTACAATTAGCTGTCCCAGCATATCTATGAGGAAGAAAGGGAGGACAGGAAGGTCATGACTAGAGACAAGCAGTGAAGCAGTGTTCAGCACCCACAAGGGGGGAGCCAAAGCACGCAGCGCCCAAAAGGAGGGAGCCCGAGCATCCAACACCTATGATGGAGAAGCACGAGCATCCAAAGCCCTCAAGGAGGCCATCCTGATGGTGATCAACCTGCTGTGGACCAGAGATGGGGAGCAATGAGATGCCTGGGAACAAAAACATCGCCCAGTGTTCCTCCTAGACATCGCAGCCATGGTACTCAACTACCTGGCTGCAGATATTGAAGGGGCCCCACAATCTCCAGTCCCACCAGGAGGAGCCATGTCCATTCCAGCTCTGCACGCCAAGTGTGCTGCACATAAGGGGGGGAGGTGTGACGGGTACACCCCGTCATTGTACGTATTTTGTAGTATTTTGTGTGTTTATTTTGCACTGTTGTCTTAGGTCGGCAGGGAAGGGTTAATTGCTTCCCCTGCCACGTGTAGAATGTGCCAGGGCCAAGATTGAATGATTAACAAGCAATCAAGCTCAGGCACAGCTGTATAAAAGAGGCAAGAATCTCTCAGTCTGGGTTGAGAAAGTATAACGTTTAATTGCTGCTCGTGCTGGATTTCAACCAGCACGGTACATGTTTGTTAAAAAGTGTTTGTCTGTCTATTTTGGCGATCTAGCCTTTTGTTTTGTTCAAACTGTTTATTTATAATATATGTGCATCAGCGTTTCCTGGTCTGACATCACCACCAAGCTATCCATGACAGTCATTAATTATTTCTGTTTTAAATGCAATTACTTCTGTAACAGTACCAACTATATTTCAATTTTTTACCCTTTGGTTATATCTGCATTTGTATTCCCTCCAAAATGACTGGGGCACTAAAAGAAAGAAAAAAAAAACACATTTCAATTCATCACCAAATTGAAAAATGGGAAGAAAAAAAACATTTGTGTCTATAATGTTCTCCCATTAGGCTGAATGATTTTTCTGGAACGTCAATATTTTTATTTTCTGTACTTAAATCTCATAGCCCTCTCCAAATTCTGCAGATTAGCCTGTTCCTAAGCAACTGTCAGAGACAATGTCTAGTGCTAACAGGCTGTAATTTTAAACTGCTCCCTTAATTACAAGCAGATGGTTTTACTAATACACTAAATGTGTGTTGAAAAGGAAATAATGCCAATATATATTAGGAAATGCAAGATTTAGGTACTGTAAAAAAAACAATAAAAAAAACTTCAGGATACTTAACTTTTTGTTGTGCTATACCTGCTTGTCTTACAAATTATTGCCTTTTTTTATATTTCACATATTCACAGAAGCAAATGATTGACAAAGCAAGTCCATATACATTGGAACTGGTAATAAGACACAGTAACCACAGTGGCTTCAGCATTACATACAACCAGCACTGCAGGTAAGATGCGCACTGGGTGTTTTACGCAGTGAAAAAACATTAATTATGCATAATATTTAAATCTGATGCGTAAAGAATAAGAATAGCAATTTTGCTGCACAGCTTGAGTTTGCATGTTACCAAGCTTTTTGTACTTTGTTGATACCCAGCCTGGTCAATTTTTAATATATACCGCATGAGGTAGCTAGAGAATGGGTCATACAAATACCAGGACAGCTAATTGTAGGTTGCCTGGGAATTGCCAGAAACACATGACCAATAAGTCTGGGTTTTCAGTAAAACATTTTTAAATAAACCAATCAAATATACAGTTGAATCCACACACTTTCAATCTGTGCTTGTGACTGGATTCTTGATCTTCAGGAGTTCTCTGCATTATCTTAGTATCCCTCAACCTAACCTACCAATTTACATATCTGTCAACTGAATTTTTGGAAGGTAATATAGAATAAATACAATATTCTGTTTGGACAGAGTCAGGATGCTTTATTTTGCTATAGCAAGGCAATCAAGAAGGAATGCAATATTATCGTTTCCTTATTTACATTAGTGCAGTATCCTACAGAAAGGAAGATTTACTGAAAACAACTATGAAAATTGTAACAACCTAGTACAAGTGGGAGGAGACTCAGTGAATGCAGTAACTACACCAGGAGTAGCAACTTCTCAGACTATAATATTAAAGAGACTTTGTTGGATTTCTATCAGGTGGAAAATAAGGAAAGGGAAGTGTATTTTAAGAACAGGTTTTGTACAGTAGTTCAAAGTAACAGTTCAAATGTAAGACTGTAGTTAATGCCTTAAACCATAAGTCAGAATTAAGTATGCACAGTATTTATTGAAAGTACTCATGAGTTCAAGGTAATGTTGCATTTTACTCACCCCAAATACATTTCACTCACATAGTGATTAAATTGGGGAGTAAATTACTCAATGAGCCAAAACCTTATCTGGAGCGCCTCATACAACTATCATTACAAGAATGGGGGGCCCTTGTGAGCCGATTGCATCTATTCATCTGCCTGTCTTTTACTCGCTGGACATAACAACTGCCTTGATTTTGCACCAGATATTCAGCCCTTCTATTGTACACTCCTATTCTCCTTCAGATGTTTCTGGTTGCATTTGATTATAATCTAATAAACTGTATTTTATAAGAATATAAGGGGGCTGCTGATCCTCAGGTACCTGGCTCCAGTAGCTGTCTTAGTTTTTCGTATTTCGACCTTGGAAGTAATGGTAGCCATCGTCAGGACAACAATGCAAAAACTGGAGGTAGACTGTAACAGGTGACTCGTTTGTTGATTGCTTAACAAGCGCTTATTACCACTCTTGGTGTGGGTTCTGGGGGCGAATTCTTGTAAAATATTATTTTGCCTTTAATCTCTTCCTTTTAAATTCTAAAGTGTTTTGTTTTTATACTAAATTATTGAAATCTTGTAAATGGGTCTGCAATTTGGGTAACCTGGCCTTACACATTATAAAAGTAAAAAAGTATTTCTTTGGGCGAAATTACCAAGGTGGCATAGTCAAATAAAACAACAATTACATAACAGGAGTTTTAACTACATACATATTTTTTTCTTAAACATTATCCACTTTTTCATTTTTTTTTTTTTTTAACATTTTGACGTAAACAGACCTCTAGCAGAAAAATAATTTTTTTACCATAATTTCTCATTAGTGGCTGTAACAGTATCATACAGTCCTCCACTCCTTTTAATTAACTACCTATTTACAGTAAATACTGCCCATAATACAATAAGACAATTTGACAGTGCCCTGCTATAAACAGGCTTATAACCAGGAGGTCCCCAGTTCAAATCCCAGCTCAGCCACTGACTCACTGTGTGACCCTGAGCATGTCACATAACCTCCTTGGTCTCCGTCTTTCGGGTGAGATGTTGGTGTATGTCACTCTGCAGCTGATGCATAGTTCACACCCTAGTCTGGTATCTTGTGAAGCGCTTTGTGATGGTGCTCCACTATGAAAGGTGCTATATAAAAAAACAATATATATTGTGGGGCTGTGATAATGATTGCACATACAGCAATCTACCCAATAAACAAAAAAAACCCAGATGTATTTCAATCCTATTGCACCGAAGCAGTATACAACAAGCTTGGGGTTTCTCAGTATTTAAACACTAAGCAAAGCAGATTCAGTCATTCAAAGTCATTCATAACCAAAATTGCATTTGCGGCAGTTCAAAGTTTGAACCACTTGAAATAAAACAAAGAATTAGCATACTACAGTACACCCTCACTATAACGGCCTTCACTATAACAAACCTTCAACTATAATGTACCTGGCCCCTGGACCCCAAATAAAAAAAAAAAAAAAAAATCTAATATATAAACACACACTGAACATCCCGGTCTGTACACTTCCACAGTGAACTCAACTCCTTGTCTTAATAAAAAGCTTGCGCTGTGTAACTGCCTCCAAAACGAAAATCATTTTATGTTGCAACAAAGCTGGAAGCTATATTGGTCATTTGAAAAAAAGGAGTAACGCGATGTGAAAGAAAGCGAATGAATCCTAATCAACAATCTCCCTCTCGACCTGTGAGGGCACTGCACAACAGGAACTGTGTGTCTCATACTGAATGGTTTGGCAGTTCATTCTAGGGGCAGTCGGAAGCTGGCCATTCAGGAAGGGGGCGGCGTCACGGTACCAGGAGTCCTCGCCCTAGTACAGTGAGCGAAGTTGCAGTCATGAATTGGAGAAGGCGTGACTGAACTAGCTATCGGGGGGGGCGGGGCTTGGGGTACTTTAGGGGGACATGACGCAGTAATTGGCTACTTTGTTGTGGTTAATGGGAGGAAACAAGGATGATTAAACTGTGAGTGAAGTGTTGCTTATTCTTAAACTGTGTGTGTTCATCTTCGCCAGGCGACAGTGTTCGGACTACACTGCCCTTGAACACACACCAGCACCACTGTTTCCAGCACCGCACCTGCACTGAGAGCATACACTGTCCGGAGACGTGTCTGTGTTTGTGTTTATTGTCTGTGTTTGTTATTATTATTTGTTTTGACGCTGGCAATACCCATAGTTGGGTAAAGCCAGCATTATTATTTAAACGGTGGAGGAGACCCAAAAAGAAAATAAAAGAACTTGAACCGTGAACTTTGTGTTTGTCGTTGTCTGGAGGACCTGCATCACCCTTTCACTTAGGCACTGCAACCCACACGTTCACATGCAGGCATATCTCTGTCACAAATATAGGTTGTCAAAAATCACTAAAAAAAACTACAACAAACTTGAGTTGAGGATCTGATGAACTTTTCATGTCAGGATGATTTGGAATAAAAGCTCAGTTTAGGATTCTTACATGTTGGATTGAGATTTGGTGCACTTTGAAATGACTAACGTCAGATTGAGAAAGAATAAAAGCTCAGCTTCAATTCGGTATTTTTGCTTTTTGTACTCTGTTTTAATTCTTTAATGAATTGGATGAAGCAAAGGCAGAAAACTGCATACATGAGATGAGCAGGTACATGTAATTCTACTTTAATTCACACTACATTAACTTACCCCCAGTTTATCATTCATTTTGATTGTCCTTTCCTCACAATGAACCCCTCGATAGAACGAACAAAATGCTTGGACCCCAACAGGTTTGTTATATCAAGGGTGTACAGTACATGCAAACCAGCCATATTTTCCCCAAAAGCAATGAACAGCTAATGCTAAACAACAGTATCTTTTGACTCCCGTTCCAGCCGACAGTTGCAAAATCGGCACATCGTTATTTTGTCAACATCAGCTGCATCTCCTCATGCTGAAATTCTTTGCAGCATTATTTCATTGTTATGCTTAGTTTAGGCATTTTAGAAACAAATGTCTCTTCTCTTCCATCACAATTTGAACCAAACGACTCGCTCCAAATTATACATCTGCACAAGTGCTAGTCAGAGCTTCCCTTCAGACCATGTCTATGGTAACGGCTGAGCCTTGACAACTACGATTGCAAGTGTTTATTTAAAGTATTTGTTGTATAAACCTCCCAATTTAAAAAATGTCATTCTATGTTTGCTTTATAATGATTTTTCGATTTATTTAATTTTACATTTGCATTTCATTTTATTTGTTCTGTTTCGTTTTATTTTGTGCTATTTTGTAGTTGCAAAAAACACAGGGCTCTACTTGACAGTAACATACATTTTTGCAGGTTGCAGGAAAACTGATTAGAATTCATGTAGGTTGTGACTTATGTACTGTACATCTCATGTATAACAGAGATGCTATGTATAGCTCACTGCAATTATTCTAAAATTTGTAAAAGGGTGTGTGTTATTTTCCGAAAACATTTTGTCCATTCTACCCACTGATGATGTAAACATAGGATTTATTTAAATGCATTGTAGATGCAGTCATTCCAATTAAGACATTTTCCATTTTGGATTTTTTTTTTGTATCTATAAGGTTGTACAGTATGTTCATCTTGGTAAATAGAAAGATCTGAATGCAATTTAAGTTTATCAGAAAAACATGGAAACAGTCATGGTGAAATTTTGTATTTGGAAGATTGCTACTGTTTTAGATGTGCATCATCGTGGCAAAGTGGTTAACAGAGTGAAGGTAAAGGTAATGCAGCAGTGATCAATGAACAGAGAGAAGCCATAATCCAGGTGCAATGAAATGATAATCCAGGTGCAGTGAAATGATAATACGGGTGCAACGAAATGATAATCCAGGTGCAATGAAACGATAATCCAGGTGCAATGAAACAATAATCCAGGTGCAATGAAATGATAATCCAGGTGCAATGATTTTTATTTTTACAACCCAATTGGTCTGATGACCCAAATACAGGGGTAAAGAATAAACAATGATAATGAGAAGCAATACAGTGGCATGTATTGTTTTATTGTAATCCTCGGGTTTGATACCAAAATAATAAACAGTCCCATTCTTAAACACCCACACGTAACACAAAACGTCCACAGTGAGTAATACAGTTCTCTGTGATGTGCAATGTTGTCCGGGTTTAGCGCTGGCCTTTGGCAACAGCTCCGGATCGTGTTAGCTGTCTAAATAACAAACAAGTACAATTTAGACACGACAAACAAAAAACTCACAGTTTACAACAGTAATAATTTCTGGTTCAGCATTAATTGTTACCATCTATCATGACCCCTTGGTTAACAATTGCAACAGCGCCTCCAATCCCAGGCTGCCACTTCGTTTCCCTTCCGGGTCGATGATTTAGTGTATCAGAGCTCCACCCCCTTTCTAGATGACCAACTTCTACTTCACCCTAATGAATTATCTAGCCATCCAGCCCATGGTACTCTGTTCCCTTTACACAGCACCCTCACAGGTCAGGAGGGAGATGTATCACCAAGAATCACTTTGTCTCTGTCACAATCATTTACTGTCACCACCTCTGACAACCTGCTGCCTGCTATTGAGCTCCATTCACAATATAATGTTCAACTCTGTCAAGACGAACTAGCATAGATAGTGCATTACATTTTGTCCTTTGCAATTCTGTCAGACCGCTTTCTATATTCTGGGAAGGCCTCCAATCCCCAGACATACAGTAACACTTGACTTGAAGTGTTAACTATTCTATAGAGAGATCCCTTGGCTTTTTTCCAATCTTGTTCTGAAATACCGTAGATGAATCTCAATGTGTTTTCAAATACTTGTCCAAGTAACTGAGTTGGGAATCAAACCCTGCAAATGAAGCAGTCATACAAAATGCATTGAATAATCAATGATATTGAGCTACACAAGCTTTGGCTTTATTTTAGAATTTTAGGATGCTGCAGTGTATCTTCTCTGTTTTTCAGATGGTATGTTATTGGAGACAGTAATTAAAATGTCAGGTTACTTACCGTAACCCTGGTTCCCTGAAAGAGAAGACAACCACCGATGGCATTACGTATGGGATATGTCTGCCCATTAGGTAGGTATTGCTGAGCTCTCTATACGAGCTGCCAGTAGGTCTCTTTCTGGGACGATGCACTCGGCCCCGCCCACCAAGTGGATAAAACTATCATCCAAAGGAAGCCATTTCTCTTTTTCCATTGAACCCGTGAGGGCGACCGATGCGACCTCCCGGTTGGTGGTGGTCTTCTCTTTCAGGGAACAAGGGTTATGGTAAGTAACCTAACGTTACCTTTCAATTCGAAGATTCGAAGAACGGCAGCATATGAGGGACGCACAGGCACTGTCTAACCAGAGGTTAGCGGTGTCAACTTACACCCTCAGGGATCCTTGTGCCTACAGAAGACAAGGCAGGGTCTACCACATTAAGATGGTGCAACCTGGAGAAGGTTTGCGACACAGCCCAGCTAGCCGCAGTACAAATATCATACATCGAAGAGGGCCCAAGATGTAGCCAACCCTCTTGTGAAGTGTGCGGCTATCCTACCAGGTGGGGCAAGCCAGCACTATTATATGCAGTCGAGACTGTATCCACAATCCAGTGTGACAGACACTGCTTAGAGAGGGGCTGTCCTAGGGTCCATGTCCCATGACAGATGAAGAGCTGATTAGATTGACGCAGAGCTCTTGTCCTAAGCATGTAGCATCTCAATGCCCGTACAGGGCAGAGGAAATTTAATCTATTATCCTCTGTTGAAGCAAATGGAGGTAAATGGAAGGACAACAGTTCCACAGAGTGATTAATGTGGAAGGCCATTGTCACCTATGGGAGGAAAGCAGGGTTGGTGCGCAGAGACACCCTGCTGCCATCCTCCCAAATACGCATATAGCAGCTGTGCACAGACAGCTCCTGCAGCTCAGTGACCCACTTAGCGGAAATGATAGCCAAGAGGAAGGTTGTCTTCATAGACAGGTAGTTCAGCTCTGTGGAGTGTATGGGCTCAAATGGGACCTTTGTGAGAGCCTCAGTACAACATTAAGACTCCATTTGGGGAGAATAGTCCGCCTAAGAGGGCATAATTGCCGAGGCCTTTAAGAAAACAGGTAGCTAACAAATGCGCTTCCGGACACATTGAATCTACGGGGGCATGGCAAGCAGAGATAGCCACTAAATACACCTTAAAGGTGGAAGGTGACCTACCAGCATCAAGCAGTTCTTGCAGAAACTGTAAGATGACTGGCATAGGGCAAGATATGGGGTCATGGCTTCTAGCCAGACACCAAGCCTGGAAATACATCCACTTATAGGTATACAAAAACCTAGTGGAGTCTGCCCTAGTGCTCTGCAACTTATCAACAACCGCATCTGGCTAGCCAGCAGTCCCTTTAAGAGTCAGACCCATAGCCAGAACCTGACCAATTCCAGGTGCCAAAGACAGCCTTTCACCTGACTGAGGAGATCCATGCGAGGTGGAATCTCCCAGGGCTGGCCGTGCATCAGCTGGCACAGGGTCTAAAACTATACTTTCCTGGGCCACTTGGGGACCCCCCTTGGGGGGTGATCCTCTTGACTGTTAAAGAGATTCTGACTGAAAAAAGCTGACTTTTCGACCCTCGAGAAAAGCATAGCCTACCCTTATACAAAAACGCTTTTGGCCATTCGTGGGCTAGGGTGTCTACACCGAGTCAACCGCCTAAGTGGTGGAGGGAGTACCATAGGGGGCAATGCGTCGACGCTGCCGAGGCAAAGAGATCGACTTGCGCCTTCACAAACCGTCGCCAAATGAGCCCCACTATCTGAGGGTGGAGTTGCCACTCTGAATGATGCAGACTGCTCTTGGAGAGGAGGTCCGATACCCAGTTTACCGCTCCAAGAATGTGCGTCACCCGTAGGGACAGCAAGTTCCTCTGAGCCCATGTTAATAGACTGAAGGCCATGCGATGCAACCCCAGGGATTGTATGACACCCTGGTGGTTGACATAAGCCACAATTACTGTATCTGCTTGACAAGAAAAACTTGCCTGAGAGTTGCTTTGTGTTACATGGACTCACTGTAGAGTAAATGTGCTGTGGCGTGCTTAGTTGGCGGGGAAAGGACTATTATTATTTGAAGCAAATAAATCCGTTATTAAAAAATGTAGTGTCTGGGGAAAAAAAGAAGCCAGGTTGTTCTTCAGCCTCCTGATATTCAGATTCATTCATCCATTATTTTCATTTTTTACGATTTTTCATGGAACTTATTAAAGTGTAAGTAGTGGAGTTCTGAGAAACTTCCCCACGTGCTGCGACACCTGTTTAAATAACGTACCTGTCAATTTTATTTTCATTGCTAACGTCCTGAAAACATTTTACCCTTAGAACTTTAAAGTCTGTTTCAAAGGTCTTTTCAAAATGGTCGCTCCAGTGAAGTGATAGTTTAAGGATTATTTCCCACATTATCAAACAGGTAACACAGCAATAACGATCCACAAACTGAAAAGCCAGAGCACTTGTTATGTTTTAGTTTTATTTCTTATTGCTCTTCTTGCAGTGATTTAGAGGACAGACCTCAAACCCCAGTGCACTAGAGCAGACATTTTGATGAGCGCTTTGAAACAGACTTTAAAATTATAGGTGTAAAAATTGTAAGGATGTTAACAATGAAAAGATAAATTACAGGTACATTAATTAAACAGTTGTAGCAACACGTGGGGATGTAAAACGTTAGATTTTTCAGAACCCCGGTACTTTAAGCAACCCTTAACTTTTCAAAACACCTAATCCTTTACATGTGGGACATGGAATGAAATGGTTCTGATGACATATTAACAGTGAAGGGCATATCTGTATACAAACAAGAGGTTATTTGCAGTTAGTTACTTTGGTTTATAGCCTACTCTGTTTTTTTTTTTCAATACATCCAACATGGCTTGTCTTTGCTGTCCTGTGAAGTACAAGGACAAAATAAGTTGCTTTAATGATTATTTGCTGTCCAGGGAAACATTTCTCATATTTACTGATCCAATTATTGCTTCCCAAACTTTGCTTGTGGCAAGTCTGCCCTCTGCTGTTGGCACGAGAAACTAAATAGACAAGTATGGCAGCCAATATGTTTGTCTTTTTGACTTGTCAAGTCCCTGTTTTGAGTTCTTGTTTTATATATACCGTATATATTTATCAAATCAGTGGACCTTTTTTTCCCCCTAGTTTTCCAGGTGACTATTGAATGTAAAGTCATGGATTTTCTTGGTGTGAATCAGTATTTTCACATGCTTGAGTGGGACACTTTTGAGTGATAATCTATAACTTTTCCTAATCTATAGATTTTAGAAAAAACAGGAGAATCAGTATTAACTAATATGTGTGTGAGTGTGTGTGTGTATATATATATATATATATATATATATATATATATATATATATATACACTTGCATATTCTACATAATTCAGAAAAATTGAAAAAAGTGTTTCTTAAGGCCCCAGTTGTAGCATTCAAAAGAGAAGCTAATTTAGGTGATATTCTAGTTCACAGTAAACATAAAAGAATAATTGACAGAACAGGTTCTACAAATACTTGCACTAATACATGTAAAGTTTGTAAATACATGGACAAAAGTAGAAATATAATTAAACATAAGAACACCACATATCCACTAAAAACTAATACCTACTGTAAAAATAGCAATGTTGTTTATGGAATAGCCTGTGAAAAATGTGATGAAATAAAATATGTTGGAGAGACTGGAACAACTTTATATAAAATAATTCAGAACCACCTTTCAGTAATTAGAAATAAAAAAAAATGAACGAACCAATAGTACAGCACTTCACCAGTCAAGGACATGACATAAATGATGTAAAGTTTGTAGTATTAGAACAGCTAAAATTAGACAATGTGACATATAGAAGAATAAAAGAAAGTAAATGGATAAATAGACTGAACACAATTATGCCAGCGGGAGTCAACAGAAAAGAATGAACTAATTAATTCCAATAAATATATAAAAGTTAAAAATAATTAAATAAACAAAATTAATTCAAAAGTTATGCATGCTGATACGCTGGGGAGACCATATCAAGGCTGATCCTCAGAGCCAGCATTGCATGATAATATAAATATAAGTTTATATAAAATAATGTTAATTAGAATTAATATAGATTTAAAGATATAAGTAAAAGTGATGTCACATAAAGAACACCATTACATCATGTAAGAATAAATCATGGATTTGAATATAAACAATAACAAGTAGTTGTCATGCTGTCAAACACCTTTAAATACCTCCAATGTTTTGATTCAAACACAGGCTCCCTTGAGAAAGATATGTACAACATATCGAAACGTTTTATAAAAATAAGTGGTCATTGCAATCTAGCGGGACTCCATAAGGCTGTAAAGTGCTTTAACAAAATCCAGCTGTGGCTTATCACCGGCAGGGTAAAGGTTGATCAACCCTGAAGTACAAAACCCCTTAGTGCTCAGTAAATACTGCTGGCATTTTTCTGTTGGGTGTAAATACCTCGATTTGAAAACACACTTTCAATATTGGACAAAAGTGACAGTTTGTTTCGGTACACAAAGGACCCTGTTTAATGTTCTGAACCGGGGCTTTTTTAGAGCCATTATTTTTAATATCCCACTGCTTTTCTGGCACATATAACATTTTCAATTTGCCCAGTGGAGCTTCCCCCACCAAA